>NW_026880781.1:0-325809 GCF_032173495.1 Musca vetustissima
ATCAAAGTATAGGTCGCATTTATGATCCGATTTGGATGAAATTTGTTGAAATTTGTTCGATTCATATTTAGATATAGCTCCCATATATAGTTTCGTCCGATTTTTTGTGAATGATACACAAAACTTCCATATATTTATCCCAGCAAAATTTTGCATAGGTTTGTTCAAATCGGTTCAGATTTTGATATAGATCTTATATATTTTTTCGTTCGATTTCATGTAAATAGTGCATCGAAGGGCCTATTGAATAGAGAGTGATAACAAAAAACAAATGGGGAATGCAACGGTGGCTCAATTAGTTCCATGTGTTTATATATAGCTCCCATACTTAATTTTACTGTATTTCATACAATTGGTACACCAAAGAATCCAAGTCTGCCCGTTTGACATGAAATTTTTCATTGATTTCAGAATGGTATGTGTATGAAGGTTTTTCAATTGGCTCAAATATATATCTAAATAACACATTTAATTTCGCCCGATTCCATCTCAATGGTCCTCCAAAATTTCTATGTTTCTTCTATCTATCAGGATATTGTGGATATTAACATCTCTATAATTGGTTTTTACTGCGAAATGTCACCCTTCCAACGAACATAAATCTGAAATTGTTTGATCGATACTTTACGAGAAATCTATCAGAACAGCCATCTGCCGAAAAAATAATGGATTTATTTTTGCCCAACCTAATATATAATTTTTAGTGGGGTAATTTGGTACCCAATAAATTTAGCGAATTCAGTTGAAAAACGCTCTCCAGAACCCCAAAATACGGAAAATTGGGGATATCCTTTAGAGGCTACGGTAATTACAGCAGACATACGGACACGCTCAAATCGTCATAGTCATACGCTGATCAAGAATATATATACTTATAGGGTAGGAAATTATTATGGAGGAGGGTATAAATCGGGATCGGATTATAATAACAACAAACGGGATTGTGAAAATCGGACAAACCTAAATATAGGGATAATACATAAATCTATATAAATTTTCTTTCATAGTGGTCGTAAATGCTACCTCTACTTTGACTACAGTTTTACATAGATAGACAATCCGACTCAGAATATGATTCTATGCATATTCTCAAAAGTAACCATGGAACTATGGATAGATGGGCAGTAGTGGTATAATTGGATTTATGCTTCCGAAATTTTGAGGTCTTTCAAGCATTGCATACATTTCTCCTTCTATCTTGTGTAGGTTCAATGAATTAATGTAATACCTTACATTGTAATCCGAACAAAGGGTGACCGGCCACCTGTTCAACTTACATTTTTTTTTTTTGGTAATTTAGAGTCACTTTCACTCAAATATGGCATTCGAAATTCATTATGAAAAAAAAAACTACTTAACGTTTGTTTCATAAGTCTTTTGTTCTCCATTTCCAAAATATAGCTCCACACACTTTCTTTGACATTGTATCAGTTTAAATTCCATTAAATTAATCCCACCACAATTACAGAATTAGTATAAAATCGGAAAAGTCTACAGATAAATACTATTAGCCATATTATACAACTCCAACAATTGATGCCGAAATCCCAATTGTGTGTAACACGTTTACATTACATCAAAGTTAATTTGTTAGCCGATGTCGTAGCCACCCATTACGCTTAAACGTAAAAATCAGTCGTGACAGGTAACTGACAGCGGGCACTCGTTTCCATGTTGTTATGCAATTCTTTGTAATGCCATATACGGTATGTTTTAAATGTTCACAGTTCGCTTTCTGATTTAAATCTCTTCAAGGTTAAAAGGAAAGGAAAGCATTTTACAGCATTGCGCCTATTACAGTCAACAATGCAACAGCAGGTCAAACAAATACAACTGTCACTGCAATATAAATTATATATCACAGAAAAAACAGAGGAAAATATAGGTGTGACGGGACATGTGGACATTGATCCACATTTACAATTCCTCACTAAGGCCGTTTAAAACCACTTCACATGCCTTCTATCGTAGAACAGGGTCAATAATTCTACCGTTTAAATAAAAGCCTCTAAAGGTCTTTCAGACTTGGAAGAGCTTCTGCAGGAGTAGAAAATGTAAGTAAGTAAGTACCTCATACAAGACTTTATGGCGAGAAATGACTTTTGAGGTATAAAAACCAGTAAGGAAAGTAGTAAAGTCGGACGGGGCCGACTATATGATACCCTTCACCACTATGGGTATATTAAACAGGACTATTAACATGAAATTGGATGAAATAAAATATGTGATATTTATCTAAATGTAAATCTACCTAGATCTATCCAAAAAGTATGTCAATAGACTTCAAACAAATATAAATAAGTCATCCGTTGGGCTATGTCTGTACTTCTAGAAAACGTAATTCTATGCTCAATTTTGTACGTTGTGCAAAATTTGATGTCAATCTGACTAACATGAGGAGTTTGATGCCCAATTTACTTGAAATCGGGAGAAAATATATATGGAAGCTCTATCCAAATATTAAGCGAATTCAAACAAACTTGTCAGGTTAGGTTATACTAATTTCAGAACGTTTTGTTCCTATTGGTTCCATGGTGCGTCAATTACTTAAAATCATTCTATAATAAAAGGGAGCTATATCTAAATCTGGACCGATTTTCACGAAACAAGGCTGACATTACTCTAGGGTCAATTCAGTACGTTATGCCAAATTTCGTGCAAATCGAAAGATATATAGCTATATCAAAATCTGGACCAGTTTTCACGAAACTTGCAGACATCATTTTAGGCTCAATTCAGTGCGTTATGCCAACTTTCGTGCAAATGGAAAGATATATAGGGACTTTAAGGCACCATTTACATGAAATCGGACGAAACTATATATGGGAGCTATATCAAAATCTGGACCGATTTTCACGAAACTTGGCAGACATCATTTTAGGCTCAATTCAATGCGTTATGCCAAATTTCGTGCAAATCGAAAGATATATAGGGACTTTGGGGCACCATTTACATGAAATCGGACGAAACTATATATGAGAGCTATATCTAAACCTGGACCGATTTTCACGAAATTTGGCAGACATCATTCTAGGCTCACTTCAGTACGTTATGCCAAATTTCGTGCAAATCGAAAGATATATAGGGACTTTGGGGCACCATTTACATGAAATCGGACGAAACTATATATGGGAGCTATATCTAAATCTGGACCGAGTTTCTCGAAACTTGGCAGACATCATTCTAGGCTCAATTCAGTACGTTATGCCAAATTTCGTACAAATCGAAAGATATATAGGGACTTTGGGGCACCATTTACATGAAATCGGACAAAAATATATATGGGAGCTATATCTAAATCTAGACCGATTTTCACGAAACTTGGCAGACATCATTCTAGACCTAAATGATTAGGTTGTACCAAATTTCGTGCAAATCGAAAGATATATAGGGACCGTTTACATTAAATCGGTTAAATATATATATATGGGAGCTATATCTAAATCTGAACCGATTTTCCCCAATTTCAATAGGGTTCGTCCTGGGGCCGAATAAGTGACCTATGCCAAATTTCATCCAATTCGGATCATAAATTCGACCTGTACTTTGTTTACAATTTAACATGGACAGACAGACAGGCGGACGAACGGACGGACGGACATAAATCGACTTAGAAAGTGATTCTATGCATATTCTCAAAAGGAACCATGTGTCTATCTCGTTTCCTTTTGCCTGTTACAAACATATGCACAAAGACATAATACCCTGTACCACAGTGTGGTGAAGGGTATAAATATGCTATAAACCTCCTTAACATAGAAGACCTACAGCTGGTCTGGTAGAAATATATATGGCTCGTAAAAGAAAATACCAATAAATCCTGTGTTTTTAATTTCTCCCCGTCCTCACAAATAGAGTGACTACATAACTTAGAAAATCCGAAGCATAAATTACCCTTACATTTTTTTTTACTGATACGTCGAAATAAAGTACCTGTTATGCGAAGCAGTTGAGTGTCAGTCAGCCAACCTGACTCTCTTTCTCCCTGTCCATTTGAATTTCTGTTTACTTTTTAATGAAACAATTTACATATTTTTCGCAAAACGATGCATAAACACGACCGATCAATCCAAAAGCTAGTGATTATCTTCATGGCCTACCACCATGCCAACCACCAACAACAGCAATAATTATGTGCCTTCCCTCTTTCCAAATCGCTTTGTTTTTACATACTGGGAATTTTGGTTTTAAGTCACTTTCAGTTTTGTCGATTAAATAATCGAATTGCAAAATTTATTACCGCACTGTTGCAATCATTGTTACGATAAGCCGAATACAATCGACGGAAAAACATGTGAATTCGATCGCCAAAACCAAAACCTCACAAAAAATGCAAAAACGAAGGTGTCATTTAATATGGATGGGAGAAATTTTGAAAATTATGCCAAAATTTAATTTACATCGGCCGATTTTTATCGACGGTTTAATGTGTTTGCAAAACGTTGCAAAATGATTATGCAAAGTTAATTTATTGTCAACCTGAGTGGAAATGGAAGTAATGTAAATATAAGAAAATATCAGGTGATCTCATAACTTACGTTTAAATCACAAAGACACAAGCATACATAACAAAACCTATACAGACATATAGAAGGTCTCAATCTTCTACAGATAGAAGCTATCAGTCTGCACCTAATTCAGTACTCTGTGCAAAATTTTGGGAGTGCAATTATTGGGAGTTTGGTGTATCATTCTCAAAAAATCGGACGAAACTATATATGGGAGCTATATAAACCTGAACCGATGATAACAAAATGTCGCAGACATCAATCTGCACCTAATTCAGTACTCTGTGCAAAATTTTGTCTCAATCGAATAAATATTGGGAGTTTGGTGCACCATTCACTAAAAATCGGACGAAACTATATATGGGAGCTATATAAATCTGACCCGCTTTTAACAAAACTTCGCAGACATCAATCTGGACCTAATACAGTACTCTGTGCAAAAAATGTTCTACATTCGGATAAATATTGGGAGTTTGGTGCATCATTCACATCAAATCGGATGAAACTATATATGGGAGCTATATCTAAATATGAACCGATTTCAACAAAACTTCTCATACTTATGTACCTGAACTGATTCAGTGCGCTGTGCAATTTTGTCCCAATTGGACAAATAATGGGAGTTTGGTGCACCATTTACATAAAATTGGACGAAACTATATATGGGAGCTAAATCTAAATCTAAACACATTTTCTCCAAATTCAAAAAGGTTCGTCCTTGAGCCAAATAAGTGAACTGTGCCAAATTTCATCCAAATCGGATCATAAATGCGACCTGTATTTTGTTCACAAAAATACATGGACGGATATCGGACATTCGTAAATCGACTCAGAAAGTGATTCTATGCATATTCTCAAAAGGAACCATGGGTCTATCTCGATTCCTTTTACCTACAAAAATATGCACAAAGACATAATACCATGTACCACAGTTTGGTGAAAGGTATAAAAATATACGGCCTGTTGACTTTCAATAGATAAAGTACAAATTCTCCTGAAAATAGAAAAACTGGCGGTCAATAAAATATACAATTCAACAAATCAAAAGACTTAAGAAACAAACTCGTTTATTAATGTATTTGTATACCCTATGTTTTAGTAAAGTCCCCATATAACATTACCGAACCATTTTCGATATTTTGAAGGTCTTCGCAGCATGAAAGTCTTTGCGGAGAAGATCCGATAACGATCAAGCATTTGTGCATTGAAGTGGTTGTAATTTGACCACTTCATTCTTGGTCTGTTGCTAGCCTAGTTTTTCAAACTCATTGCCTACATTTTAACAAGTTGGCATTCCTGATTACCATTTTTGCTCATCCAAATTTTTCGAGCAAAGAGTTTATAAAGAGAACGCCATTTGTTTTATGTTCTCTTAAATTTGGTTGAAAGTTTTACTAGTTTTGTGGGTTCAGGAACGGTTATCGAGTAGAAAGTTGAAAAACTTGTAGATTCTTGCAGGTTCTGGAACTATTTTTATACCCTACACAACTATGTTGTCAGGGTATTATAGCTTTGTGCAGCCCGAAAGGTTGTAACGCCGCGAAATATTGGTCCTAGACCTACCTTTAAGTATACCGATCATATCTCGACTAGCTGAGTCGATCTAGACATGTATGTCCGTCCGTCTGTCCATTATAATTTGTAAACACGATACAGGCCACAGTTATGGACGTCCGTCCGTCTGTCCATTATAATTTGTAAACACGATACAGGCCACAGTTATGGACCAATCTTCACGAAATTTTGCATGTGGAATGGGTTCTGGCCAATGAAGACCCCTTTTGTTTTTTGGAAAGATCAGTTAATATTAAGAGGGTGAAATGGACCAAAAACTTTATTTTTGTTTGATTTTCTGGTTGCTCCAGAGGCCGCAATTATGGCCCAAAACACCGAATTTTTGCATGGAGAAAGAGATCGGACCAGAGAATAACTATGCCTGTTTTGATAAAGACCGGTCAATATTTAGCGGGTCAAATTGACCCTGACTATTGTGTGAAAAATGACAAAATTTGTATTCTATAGCGTATATATTTGCCCCTGAAGAACAAAGACCCGAAAAGTTGATAGCATATCCAAGAAGAGTTGTTGACATTTAAATGGATACTAATTATGTTGTCGTATTAACTCGGATGTGGGAGTTACACAATTGAAAACCGAACATCACAACACAACACCTGGTGAATGGAATCGGGGCAAGTAATTAGAAGAGATGTACTGAATATTATTAATATTTGTTTGCCTCTAGTCGATCAAGAGGGTGTAAATATCGCGAAATATTGCCCAATCTCAGAATGTAGTATCACAGAAAGTTAGATTTTCGTGGAAGTTGTGTAGGGTATCATATGGTCGACCCCGTCCGACTATACTGCTCCGCTCACTGTTTTTTTTTCAGTTTGGAATACGATATATTAGTCGGAGACTCCAAGTAACTTTTCAAGATATGTCTGTTGAAATCACAATAGAGCCAGCATTGAAATTTTACAAATACGTTGCTATGACCTATAGGATATTTCGGATTCACATTTGGTCTACAATTTGGCATAGGCCCCAATTTCGAAATTTTTAATTCTTTAGCTAAAATTTTCAATTAAAGTGGCTATAATTTTGCAATCCAAATTCGTGCAAGGTAAAACACTTTCCCTAAGGGTACACCCTCTACCATAGTATGGAGGGTATATGAAGTTTGTTTTTATGCCTTTCACCACACTGTGGTACAGGGTATTATGTCTTTGTGCATATGTTTGTAACAGGCAAAAGGAAACGAGATAGACACATGGTTCCTTTTGAGAATATGCATAGAATCACTTTCTGAGTCGATTTACGCATCCATGTATTTTTGTGAACACAGTACAGGTCGCATTTATGATCCGATTTGGATGAAATTTGGCATAGCGCACTTATTTGGCCCAAGGACGAACCCTATTGAAATTGGGAAAAATCGGTTCAGATTTAGATATAACTCCCATATATATTTTCGTACGATTTAATGTAAATGGTGCACCAAAGTCCCTATATATCACTCGATTTGCACGAAATTTGGCACAGCGTAATCAATTAGGTCTAGAATGATGTGTGTTAAGTTTCCTGAAAATCGGTTCAGATTTCGATATAGCTCCCATACATATATTTTCGTCCGATTTAAGGTAAATGGTGCACCAAAGTCCCTATATATCTTTCGATTTGCACGAAATTTGGAATTAGGTATAGAATGATGTGTGTTAAGTTTCCTGAAAATCGGTTCAGATTTAGATATAGCTCCCGTATATATTTTCGTCCGATTTAATGTAAATGGTCTATCAAAGTCCCTATATATCATTCGATTTGCACGGAATTTGGCACAACGTAATGATATGTGTTAAGTTTCCTGAAAATCGGTTTAGTTTTAGATATAGCTCCCATATATATTTTTTCCGATTTAATGGAAATGGTGCACCAAAGTCCCTTAAAAGCTTTCGATCAGCACGAAATTTGGCACAGCGTAATGAGTTAGGTCTCGACTTATGTGTGTTAAGTTTCGTGAAAATCGGTTCAGATTTAGATATAGTTCCCATATATATTTTTGTCCGATTCAAGGTAAAGGTTGTACTAAAGTCCTTAATATATTTCTTTTTGCACGAAATTTGGTACAGCGTAATGAGTTGCAGAATGACATGTTTATGGATTCAATTTGTTTTTACTGATCCTTTAAAAATGCGACGCCTTTTAAGATTCATCTGTTGAATATACCCAAAGTGGAGAAGGGTATCATATAGTCGGCTCCGTCTGACTTTACTACTTTCCTTACTGGTTTTAATTATAGTTTGGGGAAAAAGAAATCAATTATTTGTATATGAACTATAGGACTTTATTTAACATGCTTCGGAATGTCCGATTTGGGAATTATTAAAAGAATATTTTTCTATTGCCTCCTCAAGGAGTGGATTTATTAAAAGAATATTTTCTATAGCCTCCTCCTCAAGACGTGAGGTGCTCGTTTTTTAATCTATTTGGGGTTCAAGCTGACAGTATGAAAACTTATATTATCTATATACACATAAATTTACAGATTGGCATTTCCTTTCAATATTATAATGTAGATTACAAACAGAAAAAAATTATAAGCATTTTTTTACGCTTTTTATGGTCTAAAGTATGGTCTAAAGTAAGGTGTCAATGCTTTCATCAAGTGTGAAAAATAAACAATATGGAAATTTATTATTAAACAAATTTGGCTTTTGAAGTGACAGGTTTATTCTGACCATTTCAACATAATCTCTTATATGAATTCGTAAAATATACCCTCGAAGGCACGCTTGAAATATATTTTTTTAGATTTTGTTTAATCACTAAAAGAGAATTGAATACCTGCGGCGACAAATAAATACTATTCAAATATACAAACAAACATATCGCACCTGTTCATCAAACTTGTACGTGTGTGCGGCGGCAATTCCAGAAGTCTTTTACATCAATAATTCTTATTATTGATCAATGTTTGAGAATCTTCAAGAATCTTTACCGGATCGATTGTACTTTCAATACATGTATGGTTGAGTGTAATATTCTATTTGGGTACAGAGAACAAATAAAATGTGTCCGTCTTGTGTGTGTGTGTATTTCTACTTTAAAATATCTAAAACATAATGTTGTAGTTGGCCCAACATTACATGGTATTTGGCTCAGTGTCACATTAAAAATTGAAAAAAAAATATTTTATATAAAATTGTTAATAGCTATGTTTACGAGCTGCATATTGCACCCAGTCTACAATTTAATACCTATTCTAGATCATTTCGTTACATTATCCACTCCACTCGATTCCATTTAATAAGCGTGTAGGCTATTTTGTTGCCACAATGTCGTTGAACATTTTTTATTTGTGCCGCTGATAAATACGACGGCTATTCATAATAAATTACATTAAATATGCTAATAACCGAATGAAATCTGGTTCAGTACTTAACAAAACATAACCTCTGTAGTATATTCGTCATGGGTCAAGGATTTCAAAACGGCGTTCTATATCAAGGTGTGTTTCAATCATGTCCATGAGAAATGACAATATTTTGGCGTTAGAGAAAAAAAATGGGAGGCAATTTAATTATAGCAGACAGTGATAAATATACTCAGATATTAGGGTCAATTTCCACACCCTGCACAAGTATCCGAATGTGAACTAAACATACACTTTTACGACAATAAATATTTTATATTTTACATTTGTTGTCACAACCTTCAGGCTGGCATGGATTTATTAAAGGAATAAAAATATCCCAACAAAAAACTAAGGGAACTGATGAGGATCAGTGGCGAGATCCGAAACTATAGTCTTCCCTGTCTTAACCATTGGCGGACAATGCCATACATTCTCCTCTAATAAATAGTTGTTTTTTTTTTTATAAAAACAACAGACTGGAATTATGCCTGACTATTTTGCCAAATCGACGGTGAATATCGCCGTCGAATGAACCTTGAGCTGTACCATCCATTCTCAGACATCGACATAGTCAGACGTATCGAGCTGCTACGTTGGCTAGACCATGTGAGAATGGATATACAGCTCAAAAGACATATATAAGCGAACCAGCTGATGTTTCACGCAGAAGGGGAAGGGCACGAATCCGATGGAAAAATCAAGTGGAAGACAATATCTCGGACCATGGAATAAACTTTCTGTTACAAGCCATCTAAGTAAGTAAGTGTATTTTTACCAGGACTATTTACAGTTATTCATGAAAAAACTGCAACCAACTTCAGACTGCTGTCATTTCTAAGCGGTTGGCCACCAGAACTCAAGCGCCTGCCATGGTGATGGTGTGGTCCGCCATAACTGCCGATGGTCGCTCTCCGCTCGTATTAATTGACCGTGACATCAGAATAAATGTCGAATATTACCGCGAAAATATTCTGGAGGGTGTATTAAAGCCTTGGCATGCAAAAATGTTAGCAGCAGACCTTGGGCATTTCAACAGTACTCAGCACCAACGCACAAGCTACCCGAGAATGATTACAAAATGAGGTCCCTCGCTTCAATTCCAGCACACAATGGCCACCAAAATCTCCGGATACTAATCCGTTGGACTATTGTGTCTGGAGTATTTTGGAAAGCAAGATTAGCACTAAAAGACACCAAAGTGTCGATCACCTCAAGCAAGCACTACGCCGGTAATGGACCAAAATACCGCAGAGCAACATTCGGACAGCGTGTGACAGCGTGGTTTCATTGGCTGTTTGAAGGCCATAATTCGTGCCAAAAGTGACCAATTCGAACAAATCTAAACTTATTCTAAAATTTAATGCTATTTACGACATTTTTTATTTTCATTCAAAAAAAAATTTAAAAAATGTAAAAATTATGACGTTGGGCTTTGTTGCAGTTTTTTTATCTCACCGTGTATATGCGTTTGGACGTGATTAAATCGTCCTTCCTCTCAGCCTTACTTTACCAAACCTCTGTTACTTCGGCATGGAAACCACTTCAAACAATCCGACAATTAAAATTTATTTCAACATTACAATCACTTAGTTCAATTATTAAAATCTAATTAAATATTATTCACTCCATTCAAAATAAAAATCTCTGAGAATTGTTATATCCTCAAGAATTTGTATTCAACTATTTTTCCATTTAATTTGCGGATTTGTTAGTGACAAGCTAAATACTTTCATAAACTATTTAAGGTAATGGAAAATACCATTCATTGATCGGAATTGAAAACAAAGTGTTTAATGGCGGCAGTAATTGTTCATTGCAGATTTGTGCAAATTACTAATTGTGAATTAAATGGAAATAAGTTAAATTATTGCAGTCACCACTGATATTTATGTTGGTGTTGTTTTTCCAAAATTATCATTGTATAAATTTTAATTAAATAGAATTAAAGACATTTAGTTAGGAAATCAAATGAGAGGTGGGGAGGTTGGAATAAGATTAATAATTCAATTGCATTATGAAGGGGAATTTTAATTATTAACATTTCTTACATCTAGACCACCCTAGTTACATTTCAAAATATCCGATTTATGGACTTTAGTCCCTGAAAATCATTCGATTTGCACGAATTTCGGTACAGCGTACTGAATTAAGTCTAAAATGATGCGCGCCAAGTTTCGAGAACATCGGATCAGATTTAGATATAGCTCCCATATATAGTTTCGTCCAATTTAAGGTAAATGTGGCACCAAAGTCCCTCTATATCTTTCGATTTGCATGAAATTTGGCACAGAGTTCTGAATTAGGTCCAGAATGATGTGCCCCAAGTTTCGAGAAAATCGGTTCAGATTTAGATATAGCTCCCATATATAGTTTCGACCGATTTAAGGTAAATGGAGCACCAAAGTCTCTGAAAATCTTTCGATTTGCACAAATTTTGGCATAGCGTACTAGATTAAGTCTAGAATGATGTGTGCCAAGTTTCGAGAAAGTCGGTTCAGATTTAGATATAGCTCCCATATATAGTTTTGTCCGATTTAAGGTAAATGGGGCACCAAAGTCCCTCTATATGTTTCGATTTGCATGAAATTTGGCACAATGTACTGAATTAGGTCCAGAATAATGTGTGCCAAGTTTCGAGAAAATCGGTTCAGATTTAGATATAGCTCCCATATACAGTTTCGTCCGATTTAAGGTAAATGGGGCACCAAAGTCCCTATATATCATTCGATTTGCATGAAATTTGGTACAGAGTACTGAATTAGGTCCAGAATGATGTGTGCCAAATTTCGAGAAAATCGGTTCAGATTTAGATATAGCTCCCATATATAGTTTCGTCCGATTTAAGGTAAATGGGGCACCAAAGTCCCTCTATATCTTTCGATTTGCATGAAATGTGGCACAGAGTACTGAATTAGGTCCAGAATGATGTGTGCCAAGTTTCGAGAAAATCGGTTCAGATTTAGATATAGCTCCCATATATAGTTTCGTCCGATTTAAGGTAAATGGGGCACCAAAGTCCCTCTATACCTTTCGATTTGCATGAAATTTGGCACAGCGTACTGAATTAAGTCTAGAATGATGTAGATATAGTTCCCATATATAATTTCGTCCGATTTAATGTAAATGGTTTACCAAAGTCTCTATATATCTTTCGATTTGCACGAAATTTGGCATTGCGTAATGAATTAATGAATGTATGTTAAGTTTCTTGAAAATCGGTCCAGATTTAGATATAGCTCCCATATATATTTTCGTCCGATTTAATGTAAACGGTGTCGTCCGTTTTTACAAATATATATATATATATATATACGCTTATAATTGATTTTCATAATTTTGTCCCTGGTCCTTTAAAAATTCGACGTCTTTTAGGTTTCATCTGTTTGATATACCGAAAGTGGTGAAGGGTATCATATAGTCGGCCCCGTCCGACTTTACTGCTTTCCTTACTGGTTTTAGAATTATTTTTAGATATTTTTTTCTGTTTTCATTCCTTCTGTAATTTTATTTTTAACAAAGAATCCCTGTTTTCACAACCAGGAAGTGATTTCATCACATTGCGTGCAATTATCAATTCATCCATCCATGTAATTACCTTCGCATTAACTTTAAATATCAGACAATCTGTCAAGAATTATGTGGTATCCGAAGAGGACCACCTCCTTATGAACGAACTGTAATTTGTGAAAATAAAACGAAATATAAAACTTGTTGAAAAAATTTTACATTAAATTGTGATGAAAACAAAGGAAACAAACAACCGTGATAATTGTGTAGGAAGACAAGAAGGAGTGAGTACACCGCCGAACGAAGATGAGTCTATGCACCCTACACGAAATTGGTGAATATTTAAAGTTCTAAATTATAATACTACGCCAGAAATATATATAGTTGCTCTAGTGTTACTGATCAGAATCAAATTCAACGTCGATTTTCCGTCTATTGAAATCACTATAAGACTAACAAAATAACGTTCCACCTTTTGCGCAGTTACGTTATATAACCATGCCGACCAATTCCTTGATTCATTTAGAATATCAAAAACGTTTATTTATTAGGTCCACGTTTTGAGGTAGCCCCTATATAAATATAATATATAACTATATACATGTATTCACCGATCTTTTAGGCATGTTCAAGGCTTATCCGAATTTTCCAGCCTATAATCTTTCTGACCTCTGAAGTATCAACTACTTCATTTTTCAGAGAGAATAATAAGCTTCCTAAGTCCATGTTTGGCAAAGCCCCTATTTAAGAGTCCTGGCTGATTTTGGAGCAGATTTGCACTCGGACCACTACCTTGTAGCAGCCAAGGTTCGCACTCGCCTTAATGTATTCACCGGATCTTTTCGGAATGTTCAGAGCATATCCGAATTTTCCAGCCTATAATCTTTCTGACCTCTGAAGTATCAACTACTTCATTTTTCAGAGAGAATAATAATCTTCCTAAGTCCATGTTTGGCAAAGCCCCTATTTAAGAGTCCTGACTGATTTTGGATCAGGTTCGCACTCGGACCACTACCTTGTGACAGCCAAGGTTCGCACTCGTCTTAATGTTGCAGCAATGGTGCCATCTAAAACAACACGGATATTCGACGCCGAATAGCTGCAAACACAACAGTTAGCAAAGGCCTACTTACCCACCTGCTTGAAGAAAGCACTTCTTGTCCCGATAATAGTATAGAAGCACAATGACACAGAATTGCCCACTCCCTGCAAACTGCAGCAAAAGCAACACTTGGGTACCAAAAATCACCATCAAGAAACCCGTGGTACGATGAACCCGTGGTGATGCTACTGATGTGAAAATCGCAGTGTATAGGGCAGATAGTAGGAACACGCAGTGCGATAGAGAATTGTCGGGAGAAAAGGAGAGAGGGGAAACGTATTTTTAGAAAAAGAACAAGAAAAAAGTGAGCGTGAACAAATCGAGATATACAGAGCCGGAATGAAGTCCGAAAATTTTACCAACAAGTAAAACACCAAACCGAAGGTTTTTGAGGATCTGGAAAGAGCATTTTGGTATCAAATAGTGGCGCTGAAGGAGATACCTCAGAACCAATAAGAGATGACGGTATAGAGTGTATACCACCTAGCTAAGATGAAATCAGAATAGCAATTAATCGGCTGAAGAACTATGGGTTACCAGCCGAACTATTCAAGACTGGTGGTCAAATGCTGGTCAGTAGCATGCACCAGCTGATTAGCATAATTTGGCTAGAGGAATGCATGCCCAATGATTGGAACCTCAGCATCCTGTGTCCCGTGCATAAAAAAGGAGACACCTATAGAAGAATTCGCCTACTTCCCATCGCATATATAGTGCTATCTAGTGTGCTGTGTCAACGATTGAAGCCAATGGTCAATAATATTATTGGACCATACCAGTGCGGCTTCAGACGTGGCAAATCCACCATTGACCAGATTTTCACTCTGCGCCAAATCCTAGAAAAGACCCACAAAAAACACATCGACACGTACCACCTATTAGTCGACTATAAAGCCGCTTTCGACAGCTGTATCCGTTCAGAGGTGTTTAAATCCATGTCTGCGTTCGGCATTCTTGCAAAATTAATACGGCTTTGTAGGATAACTTTAAGTGGTACAAGGTCAGCAGTTAAAATCAGAAAGGACCTATCGGAGCCCTTTAATACCGAACGAGGATTCAGACAAGGTTATAGTTTTCCGTGTGACCTTTTTGACATCCTGCTGGAAAAAGTCATACGAGACGCAAAGGTGAACAGAAATGACACTCTGTACACCAAACACCAAATGTTACTCGCCTACGCCGATGACATCGACATAATGGCTCGAACATTGAGAGCGGTAACAGCCACCTTTGAACAAACTGAGAAGGAGTCTGTCAAAGTGGGTCTGGTAGTAAACGGCGAGAAGACCAAGCTGATGGTATCAACGCGCAAGACGTGCAGTAGACTCGGATCAACTGTGGATCTTGAGAACTACAGCTTCGAGGTAGTCAAAGAATTTATATACCATGGTACAGTCATAAATAAAACGAATGACATGAGTATTGAAAATCGGACAAGGATAGTGATGGCCAATCGATGCTACAACAACTCAAAAGCAAGGCCAACTTCCGCCAGACCAAACTCACACTCTACAAGACGCTGATATTACTCGTGCTGTTGTATGGATCTGAAGCATAGGTACTTGCACAAGCAAATGAGGCAGCTTTTGGAGTGTTTTTTTCAGAAAAAAATTCTCCGAAAGATCTATAGGTCGATCTGTGTCGACGGTGAATATCGCCGTCGGATGAACCATAAGTTGTACCAGCTATTCTCGGACATCAACATTGTTAGACGTATTCAGCTGCAGCGACTACGTTGGATAGGTCATGTTGTGAGAATGGATGAAGACGCCCCAGCCCAGAAGGCAAATAAAAGCGAACCAGCTGATGGTTCTCGCAGAAGGTGAAGGTCGCGAATAAGATGGAAAGATCAAGTGGAAGAAAACATTGCCGAATACGGTCTTTTAAATTGGAAAAACTGCGCAAAAGACCGACGCGCCTGGAAATCTTTATACCCTTCACCACACTGTGGTACAGGGTATTATGTCTTTGTGCATATGTTTGTAACAGGCAAAAGGAAACGAGATAGACACATGGTTCCTTTTGAGGATATGCATAGAATCACTTTCTGAGTCGATTTACGCATGTCCGTCCGTCCATGTATTTTTGTAAACAACGTACAGTTCGCATATATGATCCGATTTGGATGAAATTTTGCATAGGTCACTTATTTGGCTCGAGGACGAACCCTATTGAAATTGGGAAAAATCGGTTCAGATTTAGATATAGCTCCCATATATATTTTCGTCCGATTTAATGTAAATTGTGCTCAAAGTCCCTATATATCTTTCGATTTGAATGAAATTTGGCACAGTGTAATGAATGAGGTCTAGAATGATGTGTGTTAAGTTTCCTGAAAATCGGTTCAGATTTAGATATAGCTCCCATATATATTTTTCCGATTTAATGTAAATGGTGCACCAAAGTCCCTTAATATCTTTCAGTTTGCACGAAATTTGGCACAGAGTAATTAATTAGGTCTGGAATGATGTGTGTTAAGTATCCTGAAATCGGTTCAGATTTTGATATAGCTTCTATATCTGACCAAATGAAAAATTTAGTATCGGTTGCAGAATGACATGTTTATGGATCCAATTTCATTTTACTGGTCCTTAAAAATGCGACGTCTGTTAGGGTTCATCTGTTGAATATACCCAAAGTGGTGAAGGGTATCATATAGTCGGCCCCGTCCGACTTTACTACTTTCCTTACTGGTTTTTGAGCTCGGCTTATGGAACGAAAGTTCTGTCACAAGCCACATAAGTAAGTAAGTATTTCTTCCCTCTGAGGTCATGGTCAAGAAAATGTCTACATGCCAACAGTCTAGCGTCATTGAAATGAAAATCATATGGGTCTGTAAGCTTTAAGAACCTCCTCGAACGCCAAAATAACGCATGTTTTTTGGAAAACCTTAAAAGATAAAGTTACACTCCAAAAATACCTTACCTCTTTCCCATTTCCATCAATAGTGTACAACACACTTTGACCATGACCAATTGCCAACAACAACACCAACGAAATTCTCCGTTATCGGGAACGCCTTCACACTGAGAGATTCATCATGGGAAAACGTAGAGGCGTTTAACGCAATGCAATAATTTGTAGTTATCAGAAACAAAAACAAGCAAAGCTATATATCAAGGTCGTTGATGTATCGTTGAGTTACAAACTTACAAACGACGAAATTGCAATAAAGCCAGCAATGTCCAAATTATACGGCAACCAAAATAACCAGAGAGTAATTACCGTGTTGCAACAGTCAGCTAGAAAACTTGAACTGCATCTACATTCTAGAAGATGTTGCAATGATTTGCAACATCACAATTGCAGTTATTCTACCTCGTCGTCTTATTCTTCTTCTTCTTTTGCTTAATGAAGAAACGTCAATCTCAAAACTGAAGCGAAGTACTGCAATAACGGACGACGCCATTGGGTCTGCATTCAAAACTTAGTTGGTTTTGCAGTTGTTGTCGTTGGCCATTCTCACACTTCTAAAAAATTGGCCATAGCAGTTGTGAAAATGGCCTCAGCTAGTCAGTCAGCCTCAGATAAATAGTAAATGTGACAGCTTCAACAACAATGTGCATCGGCAGTCACTGCGGCATATGCAAACATTTATCATGTCACTGGAACTCACCTTGATTTGAGTGAGTCCGTCTGTCTGTCTCTCTGACAGTCACTCAGTCAAGCTGTTGTAAAGTATAAACAAACACCTACTGACACACTAAATTATAGTGTGTATGTATATTTACAAACACATACACATGTATTAATATTAGCCCCGATTTATTTGTTTAGTTTCGATTTGTGATTGGATATATATTAGGTTGTATCATCATTACGAGGGCTGCTATATATATTTCTGGAAAATAAGAATTTAATTGTTGTTTCAATCAAGCTGGAGAATACTTTGACTACAGGTTGATCGGAATGGAACGCTCTTCAGACAAACAAATGTTGATATGAGTTGTGAGTTCTACAATGTTTAACCTACAACGCTTGACAGTATTGCCTAAGAAACATTCGTTTGTTCGGAAGTTGGTCTTCGCGAATAAATTTCATTGAATTGAATTGGACTCAACTGCGAAGAACCGCATGGTCGATTACTGTTTAGTTAAGAATTCATGCCTCTAGAACCCTTTTGATACCCGATTGCAACACCTCGAGATATTCACCTGTTACCCAGTAAATAAATTATTGATCACAATAAAATTATGTGTCAATTTAGCCATGCCACCCTGTCCATCTGTTCGAATCACGATAGAGTTTTCACATACATTGCCACCCATAATATTGGGTATTTCCTTCCAAAATATGGATCCGATATAGGTTTAGGTATAGTCACATATAATTTCGGTATTTTGGGTCCTTTAATCATTGTTCAAACAAAGGGCGTACAATTAGCCAGTACGTATTTTTGGTGTGATATACATATGTTCATATAATGGTCCCAACTAATTTTCGGTAATTTTATGCGGTTTAAAATTTTTATGACTTAGCCTCCCTATAAAGGCCACGCATCATTTTCGAAGATTTTAACCACATTTTCAAACCATTCCTCCAAAAAATTAGAGATTGGCATATATTCAACATCATTGATCCGTGTTTTTTTACCATATAAATGTGGCTGCCATTTTCAGTATTTGAAAAGTTTTAGTAATTCCGGAATCTTAAAAGGGTTATAAATATGTTATTGAGAAAATTTTATACATCGAACCACGTTTATGTGTCACGCCTATTTTCGGTATTTTAAAGGTTATAGTTGCATTACCCAACCGAAAGAGCCGATATAGTCTCCATATAAATGTACCTCTCCTTTTCGGTATTTTGAATGTTTCAACCGACCAACCAGGCATTTCGGGTTCTTGAATGTTAAACAACATCATTGCAAAGCATTTGGAATATAGTTCCATATTTAGACCTAACGCCCGCGAGTTCACCCATAAGAACTATAAAAAATGTGGTGAGGCGTCAGGTTAGTTGCCCACACTCGGAAAACCGCTCTTACTATGAAAAAGCAACGAAAAAGAAAACCAAACCCCCCAATGTTGACGACCACCGCAAAAGTATAAAGGACCACGATCTTCGAATCTGCACTTGGAATGTGCGCACATTGTACAGAACAGGTGCAGTTTTCGCTTTGGCGGATGTACTCAAGAAGTACATAGCCCACATTATTGCCGTACAGGAAATGCGATAGAAAGGGACAGGCGTAAGTAATTCAGACGATTACGCACTGTATTATAGCTGCCATGAAACGAGACATGAATTTGGCAGAGGATTTCTGGATAACAGGAGAATAAAATACCTCGTCTTCAGATTCACTCCAGTAGATGAGCGAATTGCTATAATCCGTATAAAAGCGAAGTTCTTCTACATCAGTCTTATTTACGCCCATGCTCCGACGGAAGACAATGATGAACAGACCAAATACATTTTTTACGATCGCCTAGAAACTGCATATGACCGCTGCTCTGGCCATGACATTTAAATTCTGCTACGAGATTTTAATGCAAAAATCGAAAGGGAAAATATTTTTGGCCCCACCGTCGGAAATTTCAGCCTCCATAAAGAAACATACGACAACGGCATGAGGTTGATTGACTTCGCCGCAGCAAAAAACATGGTAGTTAGCAGCACCAGATTCAAGCAGCTCGTTATACACAAGGCCACCTGGATTTCTCCTGATCAAGCAACCAAAAATCAAAATCAAAGACGGAAGGCATTCATCCCGTGTATTAGACGTTCGATCGATCCAAGGAGCGAATATCGTCCATCCATTCGGACCACTACCTTGTAGCAGCTAAGGTTCGCACACGTCTTAATGTAGCAGCAAAGTGCGATCTAACACAACATGGAAACTCGACGTCGAAAAACTGCAAACACAACAGGTGGCAGAAGCCTACTCAGCTCAACTTACCCAACTTCTTGTCCCGATAATAGTATAGAAGCACAATGGCAAAGAATCTGAAAGGAACATTTTGCAAAGCTTCTGGTATCAAATAGTGGCGATGATATCCCGGCTGAAGAACAATAAAGCAGCAAGTACCGATAGATTATCAGCCGGACTATTCAACTCCGGTCAGATGCTGGTCAGGAGCATGCACCAGCTGATTACTGCAATTTGGCTAGAGGAATGCATGCCCAATGATTGGAACCTCAGCATCCTGTGTCCAGTGCACAAAAAAGCAGACAAGACGATATGGCTCATCGCCACTGAAGCCTATGGCCAATTGGATAATACCATTGCGGCTTCAGACCTGGCAAATGCAACATTGACCAAATTTTTACTCTGTGTCAAATACTGGAAAAGTCCCACGATAACATTCCAAATTCAATCTATTCGTCGACTGTAAAACCGCATTCGACAGCCCTGTCCATTCCCAGGTGTTTAAAGCCATCTCTGCGTTCGGCATTACTACAAAATTAATACGGCTATGCAGGATAACTTCAACTGGCACAAGGTCAGCGGTTGTAGTCGGAAAGGGACTCTCTCAGAAATGACACTCTGTACACCAAAAAACACATCGATGACATCGACATAATGTGTCGCATATTGAGAGCGGTAACAGTCACATTTGAACAAATTGAGAAGGAGTCGGCCAAAGTGGGACTGGCAGTAAATGGTGAGAAGGCCAAGCTGATGGTATCAACACGCAAGACGTGCAATAGACTTGGACCAAATGTGGAACTTGAGAACTACAGCTTCAAGGTAGTCAAAGATTTTATATACCTTGGTACAGCCATAAATAAGACAAATGACACCAGTTTTGAAATTCGGAGGAGAATAGTGTTGGCCAACAGATGCTACTATGGTCTAAGTAACCAATTGAGAAACAAGGCCACCATACCACACTCACACTCTACAATACTACTCGTGGTGTTGTATGGATCAGAAGCATGGGTACTTGCTGGGTCATGTTGTGAGAATGGATGAGAATGTCCCAGCTCAAAAGGCATATAAAAACGAATCAACTGATGGATCACGTAGAAGGGGAAGGCCACGAATCCGATGGAAAGATTAAGCAGAAGACCATATCTTGGAGAATGGACTTTCAAATTGGAAAGGCTGCGCACAAGACCGACGCGTCTGGAAATATTTTTTCACTCGGCTTATGGAACAAATATTCTGTCACAAGCCGCTAAGTAGGTAAATGAATGCTTCCCCACGAGAATACATGTCTGCGATCTCAGTCACACCTTTTTTATACCCTTCGTCACACTGTGGTACAGGGTATTATGTCTTTGTGCATATGTTTGTAACAGGCAAATGAAAACGAGATAGACACATGGTTCCTTTTGAGAATATGCATAGAATCACTTTCTAAGTCGATCCAGATTTAGATATTTCCATATATAGTTTCGTCCGATTTGAGGTAAATAGTGTACCAAAGTTCCTATATATTCTTCGATTTGCACGAAACTTGGTATAGCGTAATGAATTGAGTCTAGAATGATGAGTGATAAGTTTCGTGAAAATCGATTCAGATAGTTTCGTCCGATTTGTGGTAAATAGTGCTCCACAGTCCCTATATATCTTTCCTATATATCCTTTGGCATATCGTAAGTCTAGAACGATGTGTGTTTAATTTCGTGAAAATCGGTTCAGATTTAGATATAGCTTCCATATATATTTTCGTCCGATTTTATGTAAGTGGTGCATCAAAGTCCCTACATATTCTTGGATTTGCACGAAATTTGCCATAGCGTACTGAATTGTGTTTAGAATGATGTGTGGTAAGTTTGGGATCGGCTCAGATTTCTATATGACTCTCACATATTCACATATATTTGTCCGATTTTACATAAATGGCTCTCCAAACTCCTAATGTTTGTCCGATTAACACGAAATTTTGAACAATTTATCAAATTGAGACTTGAATGACGTTATTGATTTTTGTTGAAATTGGTGCAGATGCAGTCATTGCTTCTGTATGTATTTCGAATGGGTGTCTGAGTGAAATAAAATTTTTAACAGTGCAGCGTACCGAATAGCGTGTAAAAATTTTGCTTTAAATAGTTTTCCATAAATTTGTCCCATGGACATTGGAACATTGACATGCAAATGTAAGGATATACCCAAAGTGGTGAAGGGTATCATATAGTCGGCCCAGTCCGACTTTACTACTTTCCTTACTGTTTTTTTTTTTTATTTCCCTATTATTATAAAAAATTTAAATTTGTTGCTCAGTGTAATGGTGGAGGATATAATAAAATGGTTAATGGTCCCAAATATTATCCTCTACTATAGAAAAATTTAACTATTTTACAATTCCCATTTAATTTCCATAAAGAACACTTGACATTTTAAAATATAATAATTACCACAACCAACATCGATTCCTCCATTCACCCATTTTATCTATATATTTATTTATTCCAACAAAATTGGTGGCACGATTGAATGACAGCACTCCCTTTTTAATACGAAATGAAATGCAAATTTGCACCATCCGAAAGAGGGGGCAATGTGGCACGATCACTCGTTCATTCATCAATGCAAGCAGTCATTCATCCATCCAAACCAACTTGGTTTAAATCAACAACAACAACAAAATTGTTAACTAAATATTGTGATTTGGTTAATTCTGATTTTTGTTCTTGTTGTTGTTGTTGCTGTTGCTTAATTTGTTTTTCGACTATGTTTTTGGGTGTGATGTTAATTTGCATTTTGTTTAAATGCAATTAAATTGGAAGGGTAGAAGAACCGGGTGGCTGTGGTGGCGAATCGTATAATTGTCATGATTGACTAAACATCACTTGATCAGTCTGACAAATTATTTGCATGTACTTGCTGGATAATTTGTTTTCAAAATTGGTTTTTCGATTTGTTGTTGTCGTTATGGCGAAGATAAAACATCATCGCCTGACTGGTAGTGGTGCTGGTTGTTGTTCAGTATGTGGGTTTTCATATTAGGTTTAGAGGTGTATGAATAATTTTTTGAATTTTAACTGGTACTGGATATTATACCTTAAATTTTCCAGATTTTCAATGGAAATCACCTTTTTTGGCCACAAACTAATTTCAAAAACAAGTGAAAAAGCGTTAAGTTCGGCCGGGCCGAACTTTGGATACCCTCCACCAGAGATATACTGACAGATACTGGAAATTCAAATATAGGAACATACCAAAAAGTGGACCTATACCGAAATTTATAAAAATTTTTGTTTGTAAACCATAATATAAATTTCAGAAATTTTGAATGGATAATTATACCCTCAGCCTTATGGCTAATTAGGGTGTATACACTTTAACACGGTAAAAATGTGCCTCATCGAAATATTGGTTCTGGACCCCATGTTTAATTGGACCAATTTTTTATCTTGCTATTTTTCGCAGGTGAAATGAATACAACAGAGACATACAACCAAACTCAAAACGCGGAACAAATCAAATAACTATTTTAATATAAAAAGGGGGTTATATGGGGACTACCCCAAAAAGAGGGCGAATATTAATATTTTTTGTAGGGAGATTTGTTACCATATGCGACTATAAAATACCAAATTGCAGCAAATTCGCGCTCAAGAACCCCAAAATACCGAAAATTGGGGGTTACCCTTATATGGGAGCTATGCCTAAACGTGGACCGATATAGCCCATCTTTGAACTTGACCTGCCTGCAGACAAAAAACGACTCTATGCAAAATTTTGGGGCTCTATCTCAATTCGTTTAACCGCTAGAGTGATTACAACAGACAGACGGACATGTTTAAATCGTCTTAGCATTTTATGCTGATCAAGAATATATATACTTTATAGGGTCGGAAATGATTATTTCGATGCGTTACAAACGGGAAAAAAACTAATATACCCTCCATACTATGGTGGAGGGTATAAAAAGGGGGTTATATGGGGACTACCCCAAAAAGGGGGCCGAATATTAATAATTTTTGGTAAGGAGATTTGTTACCATATACGACTACAAAATACCAAATTGCAGCAAATTCGGTTGAAAAACGCGCTCAAGAACCCCAAAATATCGAAAATTGGGGGTACCCTTATATGGGGGCTATCCGAAAAAATTAACCTATATTCATAATTTTTTGTGGAAAGATTTGGTACCTATTAAGAACTCAAAATACTAAATTACAACTAATTCGGCGGATAAATATGATCAAAACCGCCACAATAATGCAAATTAGGAGGTACAGTTACTTTATAGGGTCGGAAATGATTATTTCGATGAGTTATCGTTATCGAACATTTGTAGATATAATTATATGAGCTCCTATGCCTAATTGAGGACTGATATAGCTCAATTTCCGCTAAATATTCAAATGCCGAAAATTGGTAGGCAACATTCTATGGGGGCTAGGACTAAACGCGGTCCGATATAGTTCATTCTCGAACCTTAAGGGAACCCCCCCCCCATTCTCGATTGTAATTTTTCAGGATTTTAAATGGGCTGGTAAATCAATACTAATGCTTGTGGAGGTTTGTAACTTTGCACATATATAATTGAAGATTTAAAAGAGAAGAAAAATAATTTACAAAAAAATTTTGTTATTGTTTTGTTGTTGTTTTTTGTAATTAAAGAAAAGTCCTTATTTTTGATGGCGGGCATGATAACTCCTCACTGGAACATCGGAATCCGAAAATTCCAACGGTGTTAGAAAGAGTACATGTCTGGCTCTCGTATGAACTAGGATTATAGACTTCGCTCTAAAATTAACAAAATGGTGGACCTTTGAAAATATATTTTTGGAAAATCGCCGATTTTTTACCAAAAACCAAGTTAAAAAATAAGGAAGATCTTCACCGATTGGCTTTATCCTAGTTCATACGAGAGCTATACACTCCCAGAGAAGCCTTGCAAAATTTGGAACCGATTGGATTATTAGTTTTTGAGTTATCGTGCCCGCCATTCGCAAAAAAATGTTTAGAGAAAAACTCGTTTAAAGTTTAAGAAGCCCTTCAGTCGTCACTTGATGTTGACACAATAAATCGGATATATCTTCAAGAGTTCTTGAGATTTTCACTTGAAATTTTGTAGGGACATTGTTTAATTAGTGTAGATTCGAATTATATCAACAACAATTTTGACCCCGTGAATGGGGGGGTCCCCTTAAGTTCAAGTTTTTGATATCGATATCATCCGCAGGTAAAATGATTATAACAGTTCATTAGGACCAAACTCTAAACGCAATAAGAGGCAACAAAAGACAATTCTATCCTAATTTTGGACGATCTATCTAAATTCGTTTAGAGGCTAGAGTGATAATAACGGAGGGGCAGACATACGGGCAAGCCTAAATCGTCATAGAATTTTCATTTTTTTTTTTTGTTTTTTTTTTTTTTTTTTGAAACCGAAGATGAATTTCCCAGCTCCTCCAGAGGTTGACATTCTATAAATCTAAAATCGATTGAATTTATTATAAAGGGACTATGCCACGGTAAATTGTCGCCTGAAAAAAACGAAATATCATCCTATGGATATTCAGGATGGTAAACTAGGCTGAAATTCCAAAAATTTGGACGCCATTAGAACTCAAAATATCAAATAAGACCCAAGTATTTGAAAACAGTGTCCAAACTGTTAAAAATATAATCTCAATCAGACACCCTTTCGAAGTATATATGGTACGTTGTGCAAAAATTTCGTGTCAATCGGACAAACATTAGGAGTTTGGTGCACCATTTACCTTAAATCGGACTAAAATATATCTAAATATATAATATATATATATATATATCTAAATCCGAACCGATTTTCTCGGAACTTAACACACATCATTCTACAACTAATTCAGTAGTTTAATATAGGGGATACTTATTGAACAGAAAAATCACACTACATAAAATTATCAATATTGGCCCAAGTATCCAGGTAACCCTATAATATTTGGTATTTGGCTGTAATTTTACATTTTGGAGATCATTGAGTAGAAAATGTTCCTAACAAAATTTACCCAAGCTTCCGAAATCCATATAATGGAACTCCACATTATAAAATCTCCTTACAAAGAATTATCAATATTGGTCAAAGTTTGTGGGTTCCACCCATATAATGGTATCCCCCGTAATTTCTCATGTTCTGTAAAATCTTCCTACCAATAATTAATATGTCTCCATTCCCATTGTTGTAGTTAAAATAGTTTATTCCGGGATATTGGGGGGGTGGAGACACATTTTTGCGACAAAGTATCTACTTAGGTCCGAGTTTTGATATATCATCTTTATATCATAATACCCCATTTATTATAAAGTATTGGCTATAATTAGGCATAATGAATTCCTGTGAATAAAAAACATCATTCCAGGAATTTTGCACTACAGCTTAACGTTAAAAAAACGCCATAATTATTTCCTGAAAAAACGAAATATCATCCTATGGATATTCAGGATGGTAAACTAGGCTGAAATTCCAAAAATTTGGACGCCATTAGAACTCAAAATATCAAATAAGACCCAAGTATTTGAAAACAGTGTCCAAACTGTTAAAAATATAATCTCAATCAGACACCCTTTCGAAGTATATATGGTATGTTGTGCAAAAATTTCGTGTCAATCGGACAAACATTAGGAGTTTGGTGCACCATTTACCTTAAATCGGACTAAAATATATCTAAATATATAATATATATATATATATATATCTAAATCCGAACCGATTTTCTCGGAACTTAACACACATCATTCTACAACTAATTCAGTACCCTATGCCAAATGTCGTGCAAATCAAAATATATATGAGGACTTTGGTGCCCCATTTACCTTAAATCGGGAAAAAATATATATGACATTATTCTGGACCTAATTCAGTACTCTATGCCAAATTTCGTGCAAATCGATATATATATATATATATATATTTAAATCTGAACCGATTTTCACCAATTTCAATAGGGTCCGTCCTTGGGCCAAATAAGTGACTTGAGCCAAATTTCATCTAAATCGGATCATAAATGCGACCTGTACTTTGTTTACAATTTAACATCTACAGACGGACGGACGGACATGTATAAATCAACTCAGAAAGAGATTCTATGCATATTCTCAAAAGGAACCATGTGTCTATCTCGTTTCCTTCTGCCTGTTACATACATATGCACAAAGTCATAATACCCTGTGGTGAAGGGTATAAAAATACAGAATAATAGGATTTTAATAATGACCAATTTCTCAGTTTTCTTCAACACTTTGGAATTCTGCGCCACGTTGTGTCAAAATGTTGAATGACGGCAAAATGTTGAATTAATGTAAATCCAATACGTAGCAATATTGTCCAAACTTTGCTCATTGTAATACTTTTTTTTTATCAAACGTAGATCAAGATGGGATCCATCGGTCCTCTTCTTCTGTTATTTCATATACAAAGGTCAAAATTTGGAAATTTCATGTGAGATCATAATATTTTTACAAAATTTAGATCAAGGTCGAAGATGAGACTAATCGATCCACTAAACCTAGTTCAACTATCATATTTATAGATCCATCACCTTACAGAAGTCAGAATTAGTGTATAATGAAAACGATATGTCATGAGCATATCAGCAGCTCGGACTGCAATATTTTTAGGTGTTTTTAACCAAATCATGGACTTATATTGAAAAGAAAATGCTCGGGAAATATGTTTTCACCCTCCAAGAACCAAATTACAGTTACTTCGGATAGAAAATACCCTTCAAAATACCGAATTATGTTTCGAATGGCTTGTGTTGAGCTTTATAGAAATATGTCCATATTTTGCACCTACTACCCAACGTATGTGCTATTAAAAAGAAATTTTGAACAGCGAATTATGTCCACTTTTTTAATCTAGTCGAATTTAGATACTTTCCTATATACATTTTAGTCCATTTTCATGTAAATATTGCATCGGAGTCTAGAATTAAATGTATTGGTTTGAAAAAATAATCACGTGTAAATTACATCCCTTTATATTAATTTAATTCATTTATACACTAATTACTTTACTAGAAGACATCTATAATCGAAGTGTTCCCTTTTTAACCCAGTTTAACATGTCTCATTTTATTCCCTCCATATATAATTAAATTAAATAACGTTTTCACATTTGTTAAACTATTATAAAGTACTCCATTTCTTACTTTGTTTTGTGATTAAATTTCGTGGGCAATTATTCAAGAGATAATCAATACAAAAATTTTGTAATTATTTTGTTCAGTCATTCCCTTGATTCACAATTTCAAGATTTTTAAATCTTATCTGGTTTCTCATGATTAAAACAACGGATGGTTTGTAATTTGTTTTTTTTTTATTTTTTGTTGCTGTTATATTTTTTTCTTAACATAATTACATGGTTTTTGTCTTATTTTCTTGGGTGTTTTACATTTTTTTCGCAAAGATCCCACACACACACGTTTTAATGAAAGCAACGCCAAACAATTATTTACAGTGCAGTAAAGGTATAGATAATTTAAACCAGGAAAAATAAAACAAGGTCTTCGGAGACCATTCAAACGAAAATTGTTCGTAAAAAGCACTTCGAAGTAAATTATCACCCAAATCTTCGTCAAATCTGGTCGAAAAAGTTTCAAAAAAAAGAAGATCGGCCCAAAGGCAGATGGTACCCTATATTGGCGCCCAATGACTATTTCCTGATCGTCAAGAAAACTTGAGAAGAAATTACTTTCATTATTTTATAATAGCATTCATCATAGCCTCACTCTACTGTATGTTCGCCCAAAATAGGTATATAGGTAAATATTATCCCCCCAAACCATCTCATTTCGTTCGTTTGGTTTTTGATTGTGGTGGGGGTTTAGTTTTTAATGGTGATGGGGGTTTTATCATCTAAAATTGCTTTTGATGTGAATTTCCCTTTCATATTAAAATAAGATATCAGATAATTGAGTTATTTGCTTAATGTTAACATAGTAGTTGTTATTGTCGTTGTTGCTGTGAGCTTTTGCTGCCGTCATTATCATTGTAGTCATTTTTTCTCTTGATCGTAATTTGCCTTTGGGGATAATGTAGCCTCTTCTTCTTCTTCGTCTTCTGTGAACAATTTATGCTTGATTTATTGTTTGCATATTTTCAACCGACAATTTGACATTAATGACATTTGACGTGGTGTAAGCAGACTGTTGTTGTGAGTTTTTTTTTACTTTTTTCCGTTCGCTCGGGTTTAAATCAATATTCGTTGTTATTGGAATTAAGGTTTTGTTTTCGTTTTTTGTTTTTGTGAAGGCATGCCGCTCGTGGTACACTTAAAATGACATATTAACCTTAATATGTCAAAACTGAAATTAAAATATTTTTTAAAGGGTTCATGATTTCATTGGGATGTTTCCATCAATCCGCCAAGTGGGACAATTATCTGACACAATGTTGAGTTTATCCAGAGTAAAAGTGGAAAACATTCAATAAATGACGAGTATTTTATTTACATACCAGCGCAACTACATACACGTACATATTATGGTCTAATAATGCACATGCTAAAATATACCTCCATCAGCCTGACCCATATAATGTTTAATGCACTCAAAGCAATTGTCGAATCACCAATCCAATTGAAACACTTCCGAAACAGTCTTTTAAACGCATAAAAGCATATTGTGCCGACCAAAATCGATCACCACATATTTGTTCCTCATGTGCGGAAATCAATTGATATTATCGAGGTGCTGCTTAGGATAAGATGTGTGAGAGCTCGCACAGCCATGGTGTACAATTTATCGGCTTCTCTTATTCTTTTGGAATTCATCCGAAAACGTCTAAAAACCTGTAAAAATCGTCAGACGGTGTTGCCGGCAGATATATACCCTCACCCTCTGCTTTGCGGAGGAGGTCTTCGAAGTTATACACAAGTTTTATTATTCGTTTTTTTTTCGGATTTTATGTTGATCAAATATATTAAATTAACACTTTTTGTAGGAGAGGGCAGACGGTCCAACCTTCGGACTTGATCTAGGCTTGGAAAAGATAATAGGTTGTGCAAAATTTGGTTAAAATCGGGCAGTCCATTCGCCTAATATTGGATGTATAAATATTGAAAATGTGGACCATTTGTTGTGGGAGGTAATAGAAAGAGTAGGGGCCCATATTTGGAGGGCCCATATTTGGACTTGATCTACAATTGGTAAAGATAATAGGTTGTACAAAGTTTGGTTCAATTCGGACATTCCACTACCACGTCTCTTGAGGGTCTAACTTGATCATTTCACACAGGGCTACTACCACCGACGCTCCTTGGCCAAGATTGATTTTAATAAACTCGGTGTCAATAGTGTTATAGGTTGATGCGTAATTGCAATATAAAGATTTCAGTTCTTCGATGCAGCATTGTCCCGATAATCCACATAGAAAGTTGTAAAAATTATCGTACAAAAATGTTCCAGAGTTAATTCTATATTTACAACCTTCACCATAATATTGAGTCTATATTAAATTTATCATTCCGCTTCCAATATTCGACAAAGACCCCATATAATATATATACTCTTGATCTTTTATATACAAAAAAATTCCCTACCAAAAATTAACCAGTAAGGAAAGTAGAAAAGTCGGACCGACTATATGATACCCGTCACCACTTTGGGTATATTGTTCATATGTATCCTAACAATTTCATGTCTATGTTCCCTCAAAAAAACATACTTTTGCTTTTCTGCAACCTATGCTAAATTTAATTTTATTCGGGCAGATTTAGATTCGTTTGCTTACAATGGGACAAATTTGTGGAAATCGATTTATGGCAAACATTATACACGCTATTCAGTATGCCACACTATTAAAAATTTAATCTCAATCAAACACCCGTTCGAAATATATATGGAAGATATGTCTAAATTTGATACGTTGTGCAAAATTTCGTGTCAATCGAACAAACATTAGGAGTTTGGTGCACCATTTAACGAAAATCGACCGAAAATGTATATGTGGGAGCTATATCTAAATCGGAACCGATTTTCATGAAACTTAGCACAAATAGTTTTAGACTCAATTCAGTACGATATGCCAAATTTCGTGCAAATCGAAGGATATATAGGGACTTTGGTGCCCCATATAGATTAAATAAGACGAATATATGTGGGAGCTATATCTAAATATGAACCGATTTTCACGAAATTTAACACACATCGCTCTAGACTTAATTCAGTACGTTATGCCAAATTTCGTGCAAATCGAAGGATATATAGGGACTTTGGTGCACTATTTACCTACAATCGGACGAAAATATATATGGGAGCTATATCTAAATCTGAACCGATTCCAACAAAATTTTGTATACATAAATTTGGATCTAATACAGTACGCTGCGCAAAATTTTGTGCCAATCGGCCTAAATTTGACTCTTTGGTGCTCCATTAACATAAAATCGGACGAAACTATATATGGGAGCCAGCAACGTACACAGGATTTCATTTCGGGGGGGGCCGGAAGTACAAAATGAAAAAATTCGCTGTTTCAAACATAAATTTACTGTGAAAAAATTCATTACGGGGGGGGGGCGGTCCCCCCGGGCCGCCCCCCTGCGTACGTCCCTGATGGGAGCTATATCTAAATCTGAACCGATTTTTCCCAATTTCAATAGGGTTCGTTCAAATCGGATTATAAATGCGACCTGTACTTTGTTCACAAAAATACATGGTCGGACGGAAAGACGGACATGCATAAATCGACTCCGAAAGTGATTCTATGTGTATTCTCAAAAGGAACCATGGGTCTATCTCGATTCCTTTAGCCTGTTACAAACATATGCACCAAAATATAATACCCTGTACCACAGTGTGGTGAAGGGTATAATGAACAGACGGGTGAACACGTCTACATTGACTCTGCTGGTCGAAATATGACAATCGTTATACTACCAGGTGGGTCCAGGAGCAATATTTCGTGGTTTTACGAACTCATAACATAGTTCAAAACAAATATAAAAAGAAAAGCCAGTAAGGAAAGTAGTAAAGTCGGACGGGGCCGACTATATGATACCCTTCACCATTTTGAGTATATTCAACAGAGCTATGCTATATCTAAATCTGAACCAATTTCAAGGAAACTTGCCGAGATTAATTTATACTAATTTCAGTACGTTTTGCCAATCGGCATAGCTGGGTCTTTAGTACACCATTTACTTAAAATCGGACGAAAGTACATATATAGGAGCCATATGTAAATCTGAACCAATTTCAAGAAAACTTGACACACGAAAGGTTATAGTATCTTCAGTACATTGTACAAAATTGTGTGCGGTTCGGCCAATCTTTGGGCCTTTAGTGCACAATTTACATTAAATCGGACGAAAATATATATTGGAACTATATAAAAATCTGAACCGATATTCACGAAACTTAGCACACATCATTCTGGACCCAATTCATTACCCTATGCCAAATTTCGTGCAAATCGAAAGACATATAGGGACACTGGAGATCCATTTACTTTAAATCGGACGAAATCTAAATCTGGACCGATTTTATCGAAACTTGGCACACATCATTATGGACATTCTGGACCTAATTCAGTACTCTGTGCCAAATTTCGTGCAAATCGTAAAATATATAGGTACTTTGGTGCACAATTTACCTTAAATCGGACGAAACTATATATGGGAGCTATATATAAAGCTGGCCCGATTTTCTCGAAACTTGGCACACATCATTATGGACCTAATTCAGTTCTCTATGCCAAATTTCGTGCAAATCAAATGATATCTAGGGACTTTGGTGCACCATTTACCTTAAATCGACTCAGAAAGTGATTATATGCATATTCTCAAAAGGAACCATGGGTCTATCTCGATTATTTTTGCCTGTTACAAAAATATGCACAAAGACTTAATACCCTGTACCACAATGTGGAGAAGGGTATAATGACTAAGTGAATGACTTGGACTTGAATGACTATGGACTGATCTAAGTCGATTCACATTTAGAAATATAACATATTTTATTCATCTAACTTCATGTTAATGGTCCTTCAAAAATCCGACGTCTGGTCGAATGCATCTGTGGAATATACACAAAGTGCTGAAGGGTATCATATAGTCGGCCCCGTCCGACTTTTCTACTTTCCTTACAGGTTGTAATATACAAAAGGATCAACAATATGCAATGTATGTAGTTACCTTTGAGGATACACTTAGAAACACTTTCTGAGACGATTTATGCATGTCCGTCCGTTATTTTTTCTGTCCAATTGGCATAAGCATCCATCTTAGGACTAAAATGACTTCTATTGAATTTTGATCAAATCAATTTAAATATAGCTGTCATATATTTCGTCCGATTTCATATAAATGATCAACGTCTTATCGATTGACAAGAACTTTATCGTCCGATTTCATACAAATGGTGCACATAAGGCACCATTTCAAAATATAACCTCTTGTTGGAGACCCCTTTATATGTATGTATTATAATTAATAATCGCTTTCTTTCTTAAACAAATAAAAAATCAGCATAAATATAATTCAATGGCTTGTAATCCAGCTACCTACAATCATGACCACCCATCAAACGTTATCATCATGACTTCATCTACAAAATTATGATTAAGTCCGCGTAATATTTCTCCTTCAAAAAATAACAAAACTTTTTCCCCAATTGTCAAAATTAATTTATAAGAAAACGATAATTGAAATATCTTTATTGGAACAAAACTTTATGGTAATATTTTTCCACGATTTCTTACTCCGCAAAATAATGCCAGCTTATCGGCTTCGAAACAAAAACTGATGTATCGTTTTGTTTCCTTAAAAGATTTCACAATTTTTTTCGTTTTTTTTATTGAAACAAAAATTATTGAGTTATTTAATAAATTACAATGAATTTGTTTTTTTTTTCTTGTTCGGTTTGGTTGATTTAGCAGTGGGCGAACTGGCATCAATGAAGCCATTTAACAGCTGGTCCCTATCTCAGCATTTTTTGGTAAGGAAGATATTCAGCGCTTCACCTTTTTGTTGGCATGTAGTTAGCCTTTTATTTTGGCCAGTTAATCTTTGGTGGCCTTTTGTGCAGATTAAGTTTTCTTGTTGTTGTTGTTGTTGTTTTCGTTATTGATGCGACCAAAAGTGAAATTCTGTGGCGATTATTGATTTTTTATGGTCACATAATTTTTGTTGCTGATGTTGTTGGTGTTCTTGGGTGTGTAGGTTTTTTTTCCTTTTGGATCCAAATATACTTGTACGCACATTGTATTGTTTCATATTTTATCAAAAATTAAAAAATGTTGATAGGTCACTGCATATTCATAATATTGGGGTGTAATGAACCAAAAACAAAATTCCAACGTGATAAACTTTTGGGAGAATCAAAAGATATACAGGGACTTTGGTACACCAATCACCTTAAATCGGATGAACATATATATGGGAGCTTTATCTAAATCTGAACAGATTTTCACGAAACTCAGCACACATCATTCAAAACTCAATTCAGTACGCTGTGTAAAATTTCGTGCAAATCGAAAGATAAATAGGGACTTTGGTGCACCATTTACATTAAATCGGACGAAAATGTATATGACAGCTATATTTAAATCTGAACCGATTTTCACGAAACTTGGCAGACATAACTCCAGACCCAATTCAGTACGCTAAGCCAAATTTCGTGCAAATCGAAAGATATATAAGGACTTTGGTGTACCATTTACATTAAATCGGACCAAAATATATATGGAAGCTATATCCAAATCTGAAACGATTTTCCCAATTCCAAAAAGGTTTGTCCTTGGGCCAAATAAATGAGCTGTGCCAAATTTCATCCAATTCGTATCATAAATACGACATGTATTTTGTTTAAAATAATACATGGGCAGACGGACTGACGGACATAAATCGACTCAGAAAGTGATCCTATGCATATCCTCTCAAGGAAATATGGGTCTATCTCTCTCAGTTGGTCCGAGTCTACTGGACGTCTTGCGCGTTGATACCATAAGCTTGGTCTTCTCGCCGTTTACTGCCAGGCCCATTTTCGCAGACTCCTTCTCAATTTGTTCATAGTTAGCTGTTACCGCTCTTAAGGTTCGACCCATTATATCGGTGTCTCTGTTGGTTGGTGTACAGAGAGTCATTTCTGTTCGTGTTCAAAAGATCACACGACAAACTGTCACCTTGTCTGAATCCTTGTACGGTATTGAAGCGCTCCTTTCCGAGTTTAACTGCTGACCTTGTACCAGTTAAAGTTATCCTGCATAGGCGTATTAATTTTGCAGGAATACCAAACGCATGGCTTTGGTACCAAAAGCTTTTTCAAAATACTCCTTCCAGATCCTCAATTTGGTGTTTTACTCACTGGTAACATTTCCGGACTCCGTTTTGACTCCTGTATATCTCGATTTGCTCCCGCTCAAGTTTTTCTTTTTTTCTGAAAGTACATTTCTCCTCTCTCCCGATAATTCTCCATCGCACTGCATGTTGCTACTGTCTGTTGCCCTATACGCTGCGTTTTTTACATCGTTAGCATTACGACACTCCTGATCGTACCATGGAGTTCTTGATGGTGGTTTTTGGTACCCAAGTGTTTGTTTTTGGGTGCAGTTTGTAGGGAGTGGCAATTTTTTACCATGGTGCTTCTATATTATTATGGCTACAAGAAGTGCTTTCGTCAAGCAAGTGGGTAGGTTGGGTGGAGTAGGCCTCCGATGTTGTGTTTGCAGCTTTTCGTCGTCGAGTTTCGATGTTACATTAGATCGCACCTTTGCTGCTACATTAAGACGGGTGTGAACCTTGGCTGCCACAAGGTAATGGTCCAAATCGATATTCGCTCCTTCCGTCTATCACAACATGATCAATTTGATTTCTCTTGATCTGGAGAAATCCAGGTGACCTTGACCAGGTCAAGTTCGAAGAAGGGCTATATCGGTTCAAGTTTAGACATAGCTCCCTTATAAGGGTACCCCCCAATTTTCGGTATTTTCGAGTTTTTCAACCGAATTCGCTGATATTTGGAACATCTGGTTCTTATTGGGTACCAAATTTCTCAACCAAACATTTTAAATATAGGTCCACTTTTTCTGATAGACCCCATATAACGGAACCCCCTGCCTTTCAGTAATTTTGGGGTTGTGATAGCATTTGTCGCCCGAATTCGCTGTAATTTAGTACATTGAGTTCTTATTGGGTAGCAAATCTCTCCACTAAAAATTATAAATTTACGTCATTTTTTCGGGTAGTCCTCATATAAGGGTACCCCCCATTTTGGGGTTCTTAAGCGCGTTTTCCAACCAAATTCTTTTTAATTTGGTATTCTGTAGTCGTATATGGTAACAAATCCCCTTCCGAAAAATGTACCCCCTTTTAGGGGTACTCCCCTTTTTATATCCTTTACCAGACTGCGGTACAGGGTATTATGTCTTTGTAACAGGCAAAGTGAATCGAGATAGACCCATGAATCGATTTATGCATGTCCATCCGTCTGTTGATGTTAAATTGTAAACAAAGTACAGGTCGCATTTTTGATTCGAATTGGATGAAATTTGGTACAGCTCATTTATATGACCAAAGGACGAACACTATTGACATTGGAGGGAATCGGTTCAGATTTAGATATAGCTCGCATATATTTTTTCGTCCTATTTTATGTAAATGGTGCACCAAGTTCCCTAAATATCTTTCGATTTCCACGAACTTTGGCATAGCGTAATGAATTAAGTCTAGAATGACGTGTGATAAGTTTCGTGAAAATTGGTTCAGTTTCGTGAAAATTGGTTGGTTTAGATATAGCTCCCATATATATTTCCGTCCGATTTAAGGTAAATGGTGCTCCAAAGTCTCTATATATCTTTCAATTTGTACTAAATTTAACACAGCGTACTGAATTGAGTCTAGAATGTTGTAAGTTAAGTTTTCTTAAAATCGGTTAAGATTTGATATAGCTCCCATATATAGTTTCGTCCGATTTTATGTAAATGATGCACCAAAATCCCAAAATTGGTTCCATATATAGTTTCGTCCGATTTTATGTGAATGATGCACCAAATTCCCAATATTTGTCCGAGTGGGACAAACTTTTGCACAGCATACTGAATTATGCCCAGACTGATGTCTGCAAAGTTTTGTTAAAATCGGTTCAGATTTAGATTTAGCTCCCATATATAGTTTCTTCCGATTTTATGTAAATAGTGTACCAAAGCCCCTATATTCTAAAAATTTGCACGAAATCTGGCATAGCGTATTGAATTGTTTCTTAAATGACGTGTGCTAAGTTCCGTAAAAATCGGTCGGGATTTAGATATAGCTCCCATATATATATATATATATATATATTCGGCCGATTTTATGTAAATGGTCCACTAATGTTCCTATATTTCTTTCGATTTCCACGAAATTTGGCATAGAGCACTGAATTGAGTCTAGAATGATTTGGGCTAAGTTTCTTAAAAATCGGTTCAGGTTTAGATATAGCTCCCATATATATTTTCTGATTGATACGGAGTTTTGCACAACGTGTCAAAAAGAGACTACAATGAGGTTATTGTGTTTTGTTGAAATTCGTGCAGATGTATACATAGCTCCATAGATATTTCGAACGGGTGTCTGATTGAGATTAAATTTTTAACAATGACATACTGAATAACGTGTCCGACTTTGCTACTTTCCTTACTGTTTTTTTTTTCTTTTTTAAGGCTTCAAATGCGTGTATGCAAAGTTACAGATCTTCAACATTACCTATGCTCATTTGCCAGCCGGTTGAAAATCTTCGAAATTTGAAATCGATTGTGGGGGATCCCCTTAAATGATAATTTCAATATATCAGTCGTTTATTTTGAAAGTGGCTTAAGTCCATTTTTTATTATATTAAGATATTATAAAAAAATGGGTATGATTTGCTTGATAAACATGATAAAATATATAACATAATAGATTTTGTAAACTCTTTTAAAAACCAAGATTTCTATCAGATCTTCTAAACCAACTCATATATATGTAGATCCATGTTCTGACATACCCCACCAAATAAAGGAAACTTTCTCTTTTCGATATATCATAAAAACATATTTTATATTTGTTTTATTTACGTTTTCTTTTGAAACCACGAAATGGATAACGCTCTATATTGATATATTATAGTAATAAAATGATATTCACCCTTAATTTATTCATTTATACATTACAATTTCACCTTCACCTGCAGGCACTTTAGAGGCAATAACTTTTCAATTCATTCATGTTGCAACCTTTGTGGCAACACTCATCAACGATGCCATTCAATTGTCTCATGCGGCGAGTTTTGGCCAAGACATTACGATCCCGATCACTGTAGAAAATTTCATTCAATAAAGAATCCGAGGCAAAGGGGCTCTCGTCACCGATTTCATTGAAAATATCCAAATCGTTGGTTACTAATCGCAACAACAAAGAAAATAAAATAAATAATATTTCCTAATTATAAATTTGTATATGATGTCCTTACATTCTCCCATATTGGATGATTTCTTTGTCATTGTCCTTCCATTCAATTTACCATTACATACAGCATCGAGGATTTGAAATAAATTTTGTCCACAATAACGAATGCTGGCCGAGTTGATCTCGTAGAGGGCGACAAAGAATACAACAACACTTAAGAGTCTCATTTTGTTGTTGGCGCTTCGCTGTTAAAAAAATGGAGCTTGAACACGAAAATGTTAGATAGTTGTTATATCCTCAACGTCTGCGATGGGTGTGTTATTATTGGTCTAGAACAGTAGATTATTTATTTATATTTCGAATGATTGATTCTTAGACTAATTTATTTGTTTTTTTTTTTCTTCCCACCTACAATAATTGTGTCCATCTTATATGACCTAGCTTAAAATAAATAAAAAATAATATGCAAATTTATATCTACTACGTCAACAGGTAAAAACCAGTAAGAAAAGTAGTAAAGTCGGACGGGGCCGACTATATGATACCCTTCACCACTATGGGTATATTAAACCGGACTATTAACATGAAATTGGATGAAATAAAATATGTGATATTCATCTAAATGTGAATCTACCTAGATCTATCCATTAAGTATGTAAATCGACTTCAAACAAATATAAATAGGTCATCCGTTGGGCTATGTCTGTACTTCTAGAAAACGCAACTACGTAATTCTTTGCTCAATTTTGTAAGTTGTGCAAAATTTGATGTCAATCTGACTAACATGAGGAGTTTGATGTCCAATTTACTTGAAATCGATTAAGCGATTTCAAACAAATTTGTCACGGGTTAGTTATACTAATTTCAGAAAGTTTTGTTCCTATCAGCCTATTGGCTCCTTGGTGTGTCAATTACTTAAAATCAATCTATAATAAAAGGGAGCTATATCTAAATCTGGACTGATTTTCACGAAACTTGATATATAGCGACTTTGGTGCACCAATTACATGAAATCGGACGAAACTATATATGGGAGCTATATCTAAATCTGGACCGATTTCCACGAAACTTGGCAGACATCACTCTAGGCTCACTTCAGTACGTTATGCCAAATTTTGTGCAAATCGAAGGATATATAGAGACTTTGGTGCACCATTTATATGAAATCGGACGAAACTATATATGGAAGCTATATCTAAATCTGGACCGATTTTCTCAAAACTTGGCAGACATCACTCTAGGCTTAATTCAGAACGATATGCCAAATTTCGTGCAAATCGAAAGATATATAGGGACTTTGGTGCACCATTTACATGAAATCAGACGAAACTATATATGGGAGCTATATCTAAATCTGGACCGATTTTCACGAAACTTGGCAGACATCATTCTAGGCTTATTTCAGTACGTTATGCCAAATTTCGTGCAAATCGAAAGATATATAGGGACTTTGGGGCACCATTTACATGAAATCGGACGAAGCTATATATGGGAGCTATATCAAAATCTATACCGATTTTCACGAATCTTGGCAGACATCATTCTAGACCTAAATGATTAGGCTGTACCAAATTTCGTGCAAATCGAAAGATATATAGGGACCGTTCACATTAAATCGGTTAAATATATATATGGGAGCTATATCTTAATCTGAACCGATTTTTCCCAATTTTAATAGGGTTCTTCCTTGGGCCGAATAACTGACCTATGCCAAATTTCATCCAATTCGGATCATAAATGCGACCTGTACTTTGTTTACAATTTAACATGGACAGACGGAAGGACGGACGGACATGCATAAATCGACTCAGAAAGTGATTCTATGCATATTCTCAAAAGGAACCATGGGTCTATCTCCATAATTTTTGCCTGTTACAAACATATGCACAAAGACATAATACCCTGTACCACAGTGTGGTGAAGGGTATAAATACTGATTACTGCAGACACTGTGCTGACGAGGAGGAAACGGAGACAATTGAGCATCTCATGTGTCCAGTTCTGGCCTACAAACTTCACAGACTAGTGTGTGCTCACTTTCCACAGTCTGTAAGCTTCTTTTCAACTAAGGAACCTGCTTTCATCTACAGCATCATTAGAAACCTAAAGTGGTTGGAAAAGTGCAACCTTACCACGTAATATATTTTCTGTCCAATTTCTAAGCCATCAAACTATTTCTACCTTCCTCCTAATTCTTCTTGTTAGCTACTTATCCTTTTAGTTAAATGGTGCACCAAACTCCACATGTTTGTTCGATTGACACGAAATTTTGAATAGTTTGATTTCAATCGATTTACATAATTTTGTCCCAATGTACAAAAACGACTCTAAATCTGTCCTAATGTAATGGATTTTTGCATAGGTTGTCGAATACACGTGTATGGATTGATTTAAGTTGGTTCGCATATATATAAGGACCACTTGTTTAATTTCGTCCGATTTTATGTCAATGGTCCTTCGAAAATGCGACGTCTGTTAGGATGCATCTCTTGAATATACCCAAAGTGCTAAAGGGTATCATATAATCGGCCCCGTATATGTGGTCGGCCCCGACCGACTATATTGCTCCGCTCACTGGTTTTTATTTATCCTCATTAATGAGGAGAACGGACACAAGTTAAATCCTACATACTTCTTGGTGGGTATTTAGTGTTGGTAGTTGTTTTTTACCTGTTGACGTAGTAGATATAAATTTGCATATTATTTTTTATTTATTTTAAGCTAGGTCATATAAGATGGACACAATTATTGTAGGTGGGAAGAAAAAAAAAAACAAATAAATTAGTCTAAGAATCAATCATTCGAAATATAAATAAATAATCTACTGTTCTAGACCAATAATAACACACCCATCGCAGACGTTGAGGATATAACAACTATCTAACATTTTCGTGTTCAAGCTCCATTTTTTTAACAGCGAAGCGCCAACAACAAAATGAGACTCTTAAGTGTTGTTGTATTCTTTGTCGCCCTCTACGAGATCAACTCGGCCAGCATTCGTTATTGTGGACAAAATTTATTTCAAATCCTCGATGCTGTATGTAATGGTAAATTGAATGGAAGGACAATGACAAAGAAATCATCCAATATGGGAGAATGTAAGGACATCATATACAAATTTATAATTAGGAAATATTATTTATTTTATTTTATTTGTTGTTGCGATTAGTAACCAACGATTTGGATATTTTCAATGAAATCGGTGACGAGAGCCCCTTTGCCTCGGATTCTTTATTGAATGAAATGTTCTACAGTGATCGGGATCGTAATGTCTTGGCCAAAACTCGCCGCATGAGACAATTGAATGGCATCGTTGATGAGTGTTGCCACAAAGGTTGCAACATGAATGAATTGAAAAGTTATTGCCTCTAAAGTGCCTGCAGGTGAAGGTGAAATTGTAATGTATAAATGAATAAATTAAGGGTGAATATCATTTTATTACTATAATATATCAATATAGAGCGTTATCCATTTCGTGGTTTCAAAAGAAAACGTAAATAAAACAAATATAAAATATGTTTTTATGATATATCGAAAAGAGAAAGTTTCCTTTATTTGGTGGGGTATGTCAGAACATGGATCTACATATACATGAGTTGGTTTAGGATCTAATACAAATTTTGGTTATATATTTTATCGTCGTTATCAAGCAAATCATACCCATATCTTAATATAATAAAAATTGGACTTAAGCCACTTTCAAAATAAACGACTGATATATTGAAATTATCATTTAAGGGGATCCCCCACAATCGATTTGAAATTTGGACGATTTTCAACCGGCTGGCAAGTGAGCATAGGTAATGTTGAAGATCTGTAACTTTGCATACACGCATTTGAAGCCTTAAAAAAGGCTTCAAATGCTATATCTAAACCTGAACCGATTTTTAAGAAACTTAGCCCAAATCAGTCTAGACTCAATTCAGTGCGCTATGACAAATTTCGTGGAAATCGAAAGAAATATTGGAACTTTGGTGGGCAATTTACATAAAATCGGACGAATTTATATATGGGAGCTATATTTAAATCCCGACCGATTTGCACGGAACTTAGTACACGTCATTTAAGAATCAATTCAATACGCTATGCCAAATTTCGTGCAAATTTGTAGAATATAGGGGCTTTGGTACACTATATACATAAAATCGGAAGAAACTTTATATGGGAGCTAAATCTAAATCTGAACCGATTTTAAGAAAACTTAACTTACAACATTCTAGACTCAATTCAGTACGCTGTGTTAAATTTCGTACAAATTGAAAGATATATAGAGACTTTGGAGCACCATTTACCTTAAATCGGACGGAAATATATATGGGAGCTATATCTAAACCAACCAATTTTCACGAAACTGAACCAATTTTCACGAAACTTATCACACGTCATTCTAGACTTAATTCATTACGCTATGCCAAAGTTCGTGGAAATCGAAAGATATTTAGGGAATTTGGTGCACCATTTACATAAAATAGGACGAAAAAATATATACGAGCTATATCTAAATCTGAACCGATTCCCTCCAATTTCAATAGTGTTCGTCCTTTGGTCATATAAATGAGCTGTACCAAATTTCATCCAATTTGGATCAAAAATGCGACCTGTACTTTGTTTACAATTTAACATCAACAGACGGATGGACATGCATAAATCGATTCATGGGTCTATCTCGATTCACTTTGCCTGTTACAAAGACATAATACCCTGTACCGCAGTCTGGTAAAGGATATAAAAAGGGGAGTACCCCTAAAAGGGGGTAAATTTTTCGGAAGGGGATTTGTTACCATATACGACTACAGAATACCAAATTAAAACCAGTAAGGAAAGTAGTAAAGTCGGGCTGGGCCGACTATATGATACCCTTCACCACTTTGGGTATATTCTACATATGTATCCAGCTTAGCAACATCATTTTAGACATAATACAGTACTTCAGTAGTGTTGGCGGTTTATTTGGGATACCATTTGTATTTTGTTTTTATAAAAAAGAACTAGTTATTAGTGAGGAATGTATGGCATTGATTGCCTCTTGTAACAACGCGAAGTACTTAGCTGACCAACGTACCCTGTACCAAAATTCGTGCAAATCGAAAAATATATAGGGACTTTGGTGCACCAATTACATAAAATCGGACGAAAATATATATGGGAGCTATATCTAAATCTGAACCGATGTTCACGAAACTTTGCAACATTATCTAGACTTAATTCAGTACGCTATGCCAAAATTCGTGCAAATGAAAAGATTTCCAGGGACTTTGGTGCACCAATTACCTACAATCGGGCGAAAATATATGGGAGCTATATCTAAATCTGAACCGATTTTCATGAAACTTAGCACAAATTATTGACTCAAATGTCAGTACGCTATGCCAAATTTCGTGCAAATCGAAAGATATATAGGGACTTTGGTGCACCAATTACCTTAAATCGGATGAAAATATATATGCGAGCTATATCTAAATCTGAACCGATTGTCACGAAACTTTGCACACATCATTCTAGACTTAATTCAGTACGATTTACCAAAAGATTTCCAGGGACTTTAGTGGACTATTTACCTAAAATCGGGCGAAGCTATATATGGGAGCTAAATCTAAATTTGTACTGATTGCCACGAAACTTTGCACACATCATTCTAAACTTAATTTAGTACGCTATGCCAAATTTCGTGCAAATCGAAAGATATATAGGGACTTTTGTACACAATTTACCTTAAATAGGACGAAGATATATATGGGAGCTATATCTAAATCTGAACCGATTTTCACGAAACTTGGCATACATCATTCTAGACCTTATTCATTACGCTGTGCCAAATTTCGTTCAAATCGAAAGATATATAGGGGCTTTGGTACACAATTTACCTTAAATCGGACGAAGATATATATGGGAGCTATATCTAAATCTTAACCGATTTTCACGAAACTTTGCATACATCATTCTAGTCCTTATTCATTACGCTGTGCCAAATTTCGTGCAAATCGAAAGATATATAGGGGCTTTGGTACACAATTTACCTTAAATCGGACGAAGATATATATGGGAGCTATATCTAAATCTGAACCGATTTTTATGAAATTTTACACACATCATTCTAGACCTAATTCATTACGCTGTGCCAATTTTCGTGCAAATCGAAAGGTATATAGGGACTTTGGTACACCATTTACCTTAAATCGGACGAAGATATATATGGGAGCTATATAAATCTGAACCGATTTTCACGAAACTTGGCATACATCAGTCTAGACCTTATTCATTACGCTGTGCCAAATTTCGTGCAAATCGAAAGATATATAGGGACTTTGGTACACAATTTACCTTAAATCGGACGAAGATATGTATGGGAGCTATATCTAAATCTGAACCGATTTTTATGAAATTTTACACACATCATTCTAGACCTAATTCATTACGCTGTGCCAATTTTCGTGCAAATCGAAAGATATATAGGGACCGTTTACATTAAATCGGACGAAAATATATATGGGAGCTATATCTAAATCTGAACCGATTTTTCCCAATTTCAATAGGGTTCGTCCTTGGGCCAAACAAATGAGCTGTGCCAAATTCCATCCAATTCGGATCATAAATGCGACCTGTACTTTGTTTACAATTTTACATCTACAGACGGACAGACGGACAGACGGACAGACGGACGGACGGACGGACATGCATAAATCGACTCAGAAAGTGATTCTATGCATATTCTCAAAAGGAACCATGGGTCTATCTCGATTATTTTTGCCTGTTACAAACATATGCACAAAGACATAATACCCTGTACCACAGTGTGGTGAAGGGTATAAAGAATTTGGTTGGAAAACGCGCTTAAGAACCCCAAAATGGGGGGTACCCTTATATGAGGACTACCCGAAAAAATGACGTAAATTTATAATTTTTAGTGGAGAGATTTGCTACCCAATAAGAACTCAATGTACTAAATTACAGCGAATTCGGGCGACAAATGCTATCACAACCCCAAAATTACTGAAAGGCAGGGGGTTCCGTTATATGGGGTCTATCAGAAAAAGTGGACCTATATTTAAAATGTTTGGTTGAGAAATTTGGTACCCAATAAGAACCAGATGTTCCAAATATCAGCGAATTCGGTTGAAAAACTCGAAAATACCGAAAATTGGGGGGTACCCTTATAAGGGAGCTATGTCTAAACGTGAACCGATATAGCCCTTCTTCGAACTTGACCTGGTCAAGGTCACCTGGATTTCTCCAGATCAAGAGAAATCAAATTGATCATGTTGTGATAGACGGAAGGAGCGAATATCGATTTGGACCATTACCTTGTGGCAGCCAAGGTTCACACCCGTCTTTATGTAGCAGCAAAGGTGCGATCTAATGTAACATCGAAACTCGACGACGAAAGGCTGCAAACACAACAGCGGAGGCCTAATCCACCCAACTTACCCACTTGCTTGGCGAAAGCACTTCTTGTTGCCATAATAATATAGAAGCACCATGGTGAAAAATTGTCACTCCCTACAAACTGCAGCCAAAAACAACACTTGGGTACCAAAAACCACCATCAAGAAACCCATGGTACGATCAGGAGTGTCGTAATGCTACCGATGTGAAAAACGCAGCGTATAGGGCAACAGACAGTAGCAAAATGCAGTGCGATGGAGAATTGTCGGGAAAGACGAGAAATGTATTTTCAGAAAAAAAGAAAAACTTAAGGGGGACAAATCGAGATGTACAGGAGTCAAAACGGAGTCCGGAAATGTTACCAGCGAGTAAAACACCAAAGTCAAATCTTTGGTGCCGGCACATCCTCCTGTAGAGTTGAAGATAAAAAATTGGTGACGGATTCGTATAGGATGTTGAGAATCTGGAAGGAGTATTTTGAAAAAGCTTTTGGTACCAAAGCCATGCGTTTGGTATTCCTGCAAAATTAATACGCCTATGCAGGATAACTTTAACTGGTACAAGGTCAGCAGTTAACCAGCGAGGAACCTCATTTTGTAACCATTTTTGTGCAATGCGCGTGCTGAGTGCGATGGTGCTGAGTCCTTTTGGAAGTTCCAAGGTCTGCGGCCGAGCGGATAGCGACCATCGGCTGTTATGGTGGTCCACACTATCACCATGGCCGGTGCTTGAGTTCCCGTGGCCAACCGAAGATGCACATTTTAAGCTGACCTCTTTGGCAAGTAAACACGATCATATTATTTGTTTAGCAAGTTAGCAGGTTCCAAAGGCACACACGTATATATTTGCATATTTTCCCTCACTACATGCCATTTACAATAATTAAATAATCTCCATTTATATAACATATATATATATATATGTTTTCATACATTTATATATTTTATTTATCAATTCAAATGCACATTAATTATTTTTTATTTCATTAAAATTTCAAAATTTCGCCTTCAGACCTTAGAGACAATAACTTAACAATTCATTCATGGTGCAACCCTTGCGGCAGCACTCATCATAGACACCATTCAAATGTCGCATGCGGCGAGTTTTGGCCAAGACATTATCACGATCACTGTAGAACATTTCATTCAATAGGGAATCCGAAGCGAAGGGACTCACATCGCCGATTTCATTGAAAATGTCCAAATCATTGGTTACTAAAAAACCGAAACCGAATTTTATATTTATGTCTGATCATTCAAATTCTCCATACTTACATTCCTTTTTACCCGATTTTTTAGTGATTTGCATTCCATTGAAACCATTTGTACATACGGCGTCGAGAATTTGATACAGATTTGGTCCACAGTAACGAGTGGCGGCCGAATGGATCTCGTAGAGGGCAGCAAAGAATACAATAACGCTTAAGAGTTTCATTTTGTTGACGTTTCGGTTTAAAAAATTTTAAGCTTTAGATCCGGAAAATCTTCAGTAGTTGTTATATCTTCAACGACTTTGGTGGATGTGTGTCTTATTGCTCTGCATAGACGTTTATTTATACTTAAGGATTAATTCTTCGGATTATGTATTTGTTTTCCTTACACCTATTCATGTGTCCCATATAATCTGTTTATTCATATATTATCTAGGTTAAAATATGGATAATCATATGTAAATTTATAACTACGCTATAAATATGTTATGTTATGCACATTCATAAAAAAGCATCCACCAATAATATGTAGGACTTTATTTGTGTCGTTCGTCCGTCCTCATTAATCAGGATAAAGAAAATATTCTTATATTACATACGCAATTAAATATTGCTAAAGAGGTGTTGAAATATTTCATATGCATATTCATTAGAAAAATCCTTTGGAAAAATATTTCAAGAAAATAACAAATCTACCCTATGTGATGTCACTTTAATTTATGCCCATTCTCGAAGATAGGGAGATAATATTTAAAATAAATCGTTACGTAATTCAAACAAGTAAACATGTTAAATTATGCCGAACAAAATATTTAATACCCATGAGGTTGGTACTCAAAATACCAGAAATTGGTCAGAACCCTTTTTTTATCCTCTAAGAAAATTAAAACAAGTGAAAAAGCGGTAATTTCGGCCGGGCCGAACTTTGGATACCCTCCACCATAGATATATTGACAGGTACTAGAAATGAAAATATAGGAAACATACCAAAAAGTGGACCTATACCGACATTTCTAAAAACGGATTATGTAAACCATAATACAAATTTTAGAAAATTTTAAAGGATAATTATACCCTCAGCCTTATGGCTAATGAGGGTGTATACACTTTAATACGGTGAAAATGTGCCTCATCGAAATATTGGTTCTAGACCCCATGTTTCTTTGGACCAAATCCGTTTCAGAAAATTTAGATTTCATCCGAACTTTGCCCATCTTATTATTTCTTCCAAGCTTAGTTCAAATTCTGGAACTTCCAATTAGGGGCTAGGTCTAAATGCGGCTATAGTTCATTATCGAACCTTACGTTCTAATTGTTTATCTCTCTATCCTCCGCAGGTGAAATGATTACAAACGAGTCTTAGAACCAAACTCAAAACGCGGAACAAATCAGATAACTATTTTAATATAAAAAAGGGGGTTATATGGGGACTACCCCAAAAAGGGGGCGAATATTAATAATTTTTGGTAGAGAGATTTGTTACCATATACGACTACAAATTACCAAATTGCAGCAAATTCGGTTGAAAAATGCGCTCAAGAACCCCCAAATACCGAAAATTGGGGGTACCCTTATATGGGGGCTATCCGAAAAAATGGATCTTTATTCATAATTTTTTGTGGAGAGATTTGGAACCTATTAAGAACCCAATGTACCAAATTTCAGCGTATTCGGTTGAAAAACGCGCTCAAGAACCCAAAAATACCGAACATTGGGGGGTACCCTTATATTAGGGATATCTGAAAAAATTCACCTATATTTATAATTTTTTGTGGAGAGATTTGGTACCTATTAAGAACTCGAAATACTAAATTACAGCCAATTCGGTGGAAAAATACGATCAAAACCCCCAAAATACTGAAAATTGGGATGTACCATTATATGGGGGCTACCATAAAAAGTGGACCTATATTTATAATTTTTTGTGGGGACATTAAGTACCCAATAACAACCCAATGTACCAAATTTCAGCGTATTCGGTTGAAAAACGCGCCCAAGAACCCCAAAATACCGAAAATTGGGGGTACTGTTATATGGGAGCAATGTCTAAACGTGGACCGATATATCCCATCTTCGAACTTGACCTGCCTGCAGACAAAAGACAACCCTATGCAAAATCTGAGCATCCTATCTCAATTCCTTCAGAAGATAGCGTGATTACAACAGACGGACGGACGGACGGACATGGCTAGATCGTCTTAGAATTTTACCCTGATCAAGAATATATATACATTAAAGGGTCGGAAATGAATATTTCGATGAGTTACAAACGGAATGAAAAAATTAATATACCCTCCATACTATGGTGGAGGGTATACAAAAATTACTGACACAAAAGTTATTAAATTCGATGTGAAGCGTTGAATTGCTAAAGATGAGGCGGGACTATTATAAGGCGGCTATGTCAAAACATGGACATACTTTGAACAATTTTTTCCAAGGCAGAAAAATGTCTACTTTTGCCACTCTGAAAAATTCTAAGTCAACCGTACAATCAAAGATATTTGGTGTACCATATACAAAAACCGATGTAAATCAGTAAGGAGGGGGAGGAGCTATATCGAAATCTGAACCGTTTTTTACGAAACTTAACACACATCATTTTATACTTAATTCAGTACGCTATGTCAAATTTCGTGGAAATCGAAAGATATATAAGGACTTTGGTGCATCATTTAAATTAAATCGAACGAAAATATATATGACAGCTATATATAAATTGGAACCGATTTTCAGGAAACTTAACACACAGCATTCTAGACCTAATTCAGTACGTTATGCCAAATTTCGTGGAAATCGAAAGATATATAGGGACTTTGGTAAACCATTTACATTAAATCCGACGGAAATATATACAGGAGCTACATCTAAATCGATTTTCACGAAACTTAACACACATCATTCTAGACTTAATTCAGTAAGCTATGCCAAATTTTTTTGCAAATCGAAGGATGTATAGGAACATTGGTGCACCATTTACATTAAATCGGTCCAAAATATATAGGAGAGCTATATCCAAATCTGAACCGATTTTCACAAAACTTAGCACACATCATTATATCATTTGTTTAGTACGCTGCGCCAAATTTCGTGCAAATCGAAGGATATATAGGGACATTGGTGCACCATTTAAATTAAATCGGAAAAAAATGTAAGGGAGATATATCTAAATCTGAACCGATTTTCACTAATCTTAGCACACCTCATTATATCATTTGTTTAGTACGCTGCGCCAAATTTCGTGTAAATCGAAAGATACATTACATTAAATCGGACAAAAATATATATGGGAGCTATATCTAAATCTAAACCGATTTTCACAAAACTTAGCACACATTTTTCTACGCTTAATTCATTACGCTGTGCCAAATTTCGTGTAAATCGAAAGCTATATGGGAACTTTGGTGCACCATTTACATTAAATCGGACGAAAATATATATGGGGGCTATAACTAAATCTGAAACAATTTTTTTGCAATTTCAATAGGGTTTGTTCTTGGGCCAAATAAACGAGCTGTGCCAACTTTCATCCAATTCGGATTATAAATGCGACCTGTACTTTGCTTACAATTTAACACCAACAGACGGACGGACGGACATGCATAAATCGACTCAAAAAGTGATTCTATGCATATTCTGAAAAGGAACCATGTGTCTATCTGTTACAAACATATGCACTAATACATAATACCCTGTACCACAATGTGGTAAAGGGTATAAAAACCTCAACACACATCATTCAAGATCCAATTCAAAACTCTATGCAAAATGTTGTTGTCAAATTTTTCTTCACAATCGGACACACATTGACACACATCACAATCAGAACCGATTTTTACCTATTTTAATTTGGTTCGTTCATGGGCCAATTGAATGACTTATCCTAAATCTCATCTCACTCGAATCATACATATGATCGGTTCTTTGTTGACAATAATACTTGTACAAACAATAAAAATAAACTTAAAATAAAGTAAAGAAAAAAACATATTGAGTTCCTTGTATGTCATTTAAGGGGACTCCCCATTTTCGATTTAAAAAAAATTAAATTTGTTTTTTACCTAATTCGAAATTTCAAAGAACTTTTATAACGTCTTTATACGATTTTAAATTTTTCGTTGACTTGGTTCTCATATAACTTCTTCATTGTTTGGGGTACCTTGCAGCACAGCATACGTTTCCTATTGCATATTTTTAGGCGCCCAGTATTTATTATGCCGCTTTTTTAATATGATCATCGTTTTTCAAAGGTTGTGCAATCCTTTACAATTTTCTAATTGAAATTAAAGATAGTAAGGAAAGTACCAGCAAGTACCGGTTGGGTATATAAAAAAATAGTTCCTAAAAATCGTATTGAAACCAGTAAGGAAAGTAGTTAAGTCGGACGGGGCCGACTATATGATACCCTTCACTACTATGAGTATATGAAACAGATAAATCATTAAGGGGACCCCCCATTCTCGGGGTCAAAATTTTTGTTGATATAATTCGAATCTCCACTGATTAAAGAATGTCTCTACAAAATTTCAAGTGAAAATCTCAAGAACTCTTGAAGATATAGAAGATTTATTGTGTCAGCATCAAGTGACGGCTGAAGGGTTCCTCAAACTTTAAACGCGTTTTTCTCTAAACATTTTTTTGCGAATGGCGGGCACGATAACTCAAAAACTAATAATCCTATCGGTTTTTTGCAACGTTTCTCTGGGAGTATATAGCTCTCGTATGAACTAGGATAAAGCCAATCGGTGAAGATCTTCCTTATTTTTTAACTTGGTTTTTGTAAAAAATCGGCGATTTTCCAAAAATATTTTTTCAAAGGTCCACCATTTTGTTAATTTTAGAGCGACGTCAATAATCCTAGTTCATACGAGAGCCAAACATCGTGAAAGGGGGGGGTTCCCTTAAGATGATTTTGGATGATCTAAAATATGTGATCTTGATCTGTCATTCGTTTATTACAAAGGGACCAAATTATGTGAATCGATTTAAGGGGACCTCCCCCATTCTCAATTTTAAATTTTCATTGGGCTGTTAAATGAATACCAATGCATGTTAAGGTTTGTAACTTTACACAAAAGAGAAGAAAAATAATGTTGTTGTTGGTGATTACAGAAAAGTCCTTATTTATAATGGCGGGCATGATAACTCCTCACTGGAACATCGGACTCCAGAAATTCCAACGGTTTTAGAAAGAGTACATGTCTGGCTTTCGTATGATTATTGACTTCGCTCAAAAATTAAATTGTTTTGAAAATTTGCCTATTTTTGACCACAAACTAAGTTAAAAAATAAGGAAGTTCTTCACCGATTGGTTTTATTCTAGTTCATACGATAGTTATACACTCCCAGAGAAACGTGTCAAAATTTGGAACCGATCGGTTTATTAGTATTTGAGTTACGTGCCCGCCATTCGTAAAATCATGGCTTCGAGAAAAATTCGTTAATAGTTTGAGAATCACTCTTGCGTCACATGATGCTGACACAATAAATCGACTATATCTTCAAGAGTTAGGGATATTCTTGAATTAGTGTAAATTCAGAAAACTAAATTAAATCAATCGTTCACACGTTTAATATTTGGAGCCCATTAACACGAAGTCGGTCGGAAATATATATGGGCTATGTCTGTACTTCAAAAAATGCAATTACATCATTTTATGCTAAATTTTGTTCGTTGTGCAAAATTTCATGTCAATCTGACAATCATGAGGAGTTTGGTGTACCATTTACTTAAAATCGGACCAAAATATATACATATATGGAAGCTATACCCAAACATAAACCGATTCCAACAAAGCTTTGCACACATCAATCAGTACCTAATTCAGTACGCTATGCAAAATGTTGCCTCAATCAGATAAACATTAGAAGTATGTTGTTCCATTTGCATAAAATCAGACGAAACTATATATGGGAGCTATATTAAAATATGAACCGATTGCAACAAAACCTCACAGACGTCAAACAGTAGTAACATCAATACGCTGTGCAAAATGTTGTCTCAATCGGACAAACATTGACAGTATGGTGCTCCATTTACATAAAATCGGACTAAACTTTATACGGGAGCTATATCTAAATCTGAACCTTATTTACTTATTTAGCTGGCTTGTTACATAACGGTTGTTCTATAAGTCCAGCTTAAAAAAGATTTCCAAGCGTGTCGGTATTGTGCGCATCTACTTGATATTTCCATTCGTGGTCGTTTTTATATGCCTTTTGAGCTTGGGGCATTCTCATCCATTCTCACAACATTACCTATCCATAGCAGTCGCTGCGGCTATGTCAATGTCCGCGTATATATTGTAAAACTCGTTGTTCATTCGACGCCTATATTCACCGCAAATCGAATCGTAGATCTTTCGGAGAATTTTCCTCTCAAACACCCCAAGAACTGCCACATCTGCTTGCGCAAGTAAGTGCAAAGTGTGAATTTGGTCTTACTTATAGCATTGTAGCATCTGTTTGCCAACACTATTCTTCTCCGAATTTCAAAACTGATGTCATTAGTGTTATTTTTGATGGTACCAAGGTATATAAAATCTTTAATTATCTCGAAGCTGTAGTTCTCAAGTTCCACAGTTGGTCCGAGTATAATGGATGTCTTGCACGTTGATATCATCGAATCTAAACCAATTCCAACAAAACTTCGCAAAAATTTTGTCTCAATCGGGCAAACATTGGTGCAGTATGGTGCTCCATTTGCATAAAACCCGACGAACCTATATAACAGAGCTATATCTAAATCTGAACCAATTATTCCAATTTCAATAGGGTTTGTTTTTGGGCTAAACAAGTAGCCTGTGCCAAATTTCATCCGTACGTTGCTCACAAAAATACATGGACTGACGGACATGCATAAATCTACTCTGAATGTGATTCCATGCATATGCTCAAAAGGAACTGTGTATATATATATATATTTGAGAAGTGATACAAGGTACTACGGTCCATATATATATATATTACTCTTCACTAAATAAATAATAATCTCATTTCAAATTAATAAACATAAATTTAGAAACATTTATTTATTTACAAATTATTATTATTTTAATAAATAACATCGTCACAAGAAAAAAAATAAGTAGAACTTTCAAAAAAAGAGGCAGTCAATATTCATGTATGGAACACATATTTTTTTTATTCCTAAGGATCTTCAGGTGAAATAGATACTGTCATACGCTTAAGTCCTCTAAAGATGGTTAAATCCAATGTTTTTGAATTGTCAGCCAGTACTTCATAGACATCGGAGGAGGTTTTAATTTCTTTGCCATTAATGTGCGTTACAATGTCACCGGGATTAAGGCCACCACTGGGGAAAAAAGAAAAGAAAAAATAAATTACAGATTCAATACAAAATGGAAAATATACACTTACATATGGGCCGGTGAACCTAAAATAACTTTCCACACCAAAACACCATGCGTTAAATTAGGTGGTACACTATCGGATCGTGATTTCAGCTCATTTAAGATATCATAGGTCAGTGTTAACATGGTTATGCCCATATAACGTTTAGCCGGATAGGTTTGTTTACCACCTGAACCTTTTTTCCTACGTTCCGCTACCTTAGCTAGGAACAGCTTAACATAGTCAATGGGTATGGCAAAACTAATGCCGGCAGTTACTTTCATTGAATTGACACCAATAGCTTCTCCGTCCAAATTAACCAAAGGACCGCCACTGTTGCCGAATGTAATGGCCGCATCTGTTTGTAAATAATTGATATCACGATTACCCAAACCCAATTCCTGTGAAGGTCTCTGTGTGGAACTAATGACACCGGCAGTCACTGTGTTACTTAATGCCAGAGGACTTCCTAAGGCCACAACCCATTCACCGGAACGTAAACTGGAACTTTCTCCCAATTTCATAACGGGTAGATTTTTACAATTGATGCGTATAATTGCTAAATCGGAGGTTTGATCGACATCTTCCACAATGGCTGGGAAAACACGTCCATCATGTAAACGAACCTGGACCATGGTATGGGGTTTATTGATAACAACATGGGCATTGGTGAGAATGGTACCATCCGATTCAATAATGAAACCTGAACCATTGGAAGCTGTTACCGGCTTGCCCGTAAAGTAATCGAAGTGTCGAGTGTCTTTGATTTCAATGTACACCACAGATTCAGCACAAACATCCACCACATCGGCAATGAAATTAAATTGCTTGCGCCTGCCACTCAAATTGGGTAAGGTTTTTGCTTCCACCATAGGCCACAGTCGATGTTCGTTTTTAATGTAGGCTAATCCACCCAAGGCAATAGCTGCACAACCGGCTGTCAGCAATGAGCTACTCCATGACCACAATGGTTTTTCATGTTGTTGTCTTTTCTCACCTCGTTGGCCATTAAAATTGGCATTGTTTCTTTTGGAATATTCATGATTATGGGATGATAATATGACTTGTAACGTTTTGCTTTGTATCCTTCTAGCAGTTAATTGAAATCTTTGTAAATATTGTAAAGCCATTTGCCGCAAAATATTTGTGTTAGGTAAAAAAAACTTAAATTATGACAGTATCCAAAATACAAAGTCAGAAATGCTTAGTACTAACGCCGTAAAATAGAAGTAAATAGAAAAAGAAAATCAAAACAAAATAAGTGGAACGTCACAGCTGTTTAGATACATACATATGATAAATTAATCGATATATCGATAATTTATGATTTCAATTAGAAACGGCAACCGATATTTAAATATACATTTCAAAAAATGTATGGTCTATTCCCGTACTGCAAAAATCTACAATAAATTGTAAAATTAGTAGATTCTTGCTGTACAGGAACACACCAATCATCATATCACCGGAGACCCCATAAAGTATATATTAGAATAAAATTCTAGGTAGATTTATGCGGTACCCATGGTACAATAATACAAAGTAGGGCAGGTTGAGTTGAATAACAAAAAAGCAAATATGTAGGTGGTGGCTTCTTCTGCCAAAATATAAAATAAATATACACAATTTAAGGATGGGGTTTCAACAAAATCAGCTTTAAATTGGTATTTTGGATTCACTTCGGGTTCCATGGCCCATGTTTCGAGGTAGACCCCATATAACGGTATCCCCTAATATTCGGTATTTTTTATTGGGTTTGTGGCACATGTTTCTACCTAATTGACTATAATTTGTTATTTTGGGTTGGGGAATGGTAATAAATCTTCGCACTAGAAATAATCAATACTATAGTACGTTTACATTTAACCGGATTTCGTTATCCCAGAGGATTTCAATTGTCCATTTCTTTGCATATATGTCAAATAAATCCTCATAAAGGTTAACCCGGTAAAATATTCTAATGTATATGCCGTTTTAGTACCCCTTTTAGGGAAGACATCATATAACGCAAAGATCGGTATATTTCAGACAATCCGAGAGCAATTTAATATTGTGGGTTCTCATTGAGTATAAAATGTCCATATGAACATTAACGACCCCCGCAAATGTACAAAGAAACACGATCTGCGAATCTGCAATGTGGAATGTGCGCACGTTGTACAGAACAGGTGCAGGGTTTTCGCCTTGGCGGATGTACTCAAGAAGTACAAAGCCGATATTATTGCCTTATAGGAAATGCGATGGAAAGGGACTGGCGTAAGTAAATCAGATGATTACATCCTTTTTTTATAGCTGCAATGAAACGAGACATGAATTTGACTGCGAATTTATGATTAATAGGAGAATAAAATACCTCGTCTCCAGATTCACTCCAGTAGATGAGCGAATTGCTATCACTCGTATTAAAGCGAAGTTTTTCTACATCAGTCTTATTTGTGCCCATGCTCCGACGGAAGACAAAAATGAAGAGACCAACGACATTTTTTACGAGCGCCTAGAAATTGCATATGACCGCTGCCCTGGTCATGTCCTTCTGCTAGGGGATTTAAATGCAAAAATCGGAAGGGAATAAATAAGGCAGAGGCCTACTCCGCTCAACTTACACACCTGCTTGACGAAAGCACTTCTTGTTCCGATAATAGTATAGAAGCACAATGGCATCGAATTGCTCACTCCCTACAAACTGCAGCAAAAGCAACACTTGGGTACCAAAAACCATCATCAAGAAAAACATGGTACGATCAGGAGTGTCGTAATGCTTCTGATGTGAAAAACGCGTAATGCGACGGAGAATTATCGGAAGAAAAGGAGAGTAGAAACGGATTTCCAGAAAGAACAAGAAAAACGTGAACATATCGAGATGTACTGGAGTCAAAATAAAGTCCGGAAATTTTACCAACGAGTAAAACACCAAACCGAAGCCATTGGCACAGACACATCTTCCTGTAGAGATAAAGAAGGAAACCTGGTGACAAATACAGATAGCGTGTTGAGGATTTGGAAGGAGCATTTTGAAAAGCTTCTGGTATCAAATAGTAGCGGTGAAGAAGATACCCCAGAACCAATAATAGATGACGGTATAGTGTGTATACCACCTAGCCAAGATGAGGTCAGAGTAGCAATTAATCAGCTGAAGAAGCAGCAGGTGTCGATGGATTACCAGCCGAAATATTTAAGACTGGTAATCAGATTCTGTTCATGAGGATCATGCACATGCTCATTTGTACAATTTGGCTAGAGGAATGTATGCCCAATGATTGGAACCTCAGCATCATGTGTCCCGTGCACAAAAAAGGAGACAAGGCGATATGTGCCAACTATAAAGGAATAAGTCTCCTTCCCATCGCACATAAAATGCTCTCCAGCGTGCTGTGTGAACGACTGAAGCCAATGGTCAATGACATTACTGACCATACCAATGCGGCTTCAGGCATATAAAGTGCTATCCAGTGTGGTGTGTGAACGACTGAAGCCTATGGTCAATGACATTATTGGACCCAAGGTCGGCCAGTAAGCAAAGGTGAGTATAAAGTTTGCTGTCAAATCATATTTTGAAACCTATATATACATACACAATTATGTTAGACGTCAAAACAAAAATATTAATATTTTTTCAACATTCAATTAAATTTCAATTTTTATCGTTTTTGTGAAGCACATTTGGACTATTTCAAGAGTTTCAAGAAGATTTTCAAGTAAATTATCCCACAAAATATAAATTGTGTTGTGTTTTGGCTGTGTTTTTATTTAAAGTCGAAAAAATTTGTTTTCGCCTCGGCAAAAAATTTTTACGACCTTATATAGGCCTTGTTTGGACCATACCAATGCGGCTTCAGGCCTGTCAAATCCACCATTGACCAGATATTCACTCTGCGCCAGATCCTGAAAAATACCCACGAAGACACATGCCACCTATTCGTCGACTATAAAGCCACATTCGACAGTCCTATCCGTTCAGAGGTGTTTAAAGCCATGACGTTTTGAATTCCTGCAATATTAATACAATACAATAAAAAAATATATCATGAAATAATATTGTATATTAGTTTTATTTACGATTACTTTTGAACCCATGTATTGTGCCATGTTTGAACCCACAAAGTAAATAAATCTGTAGAGTGTTTGTTCTGAATCAGAGTTATTTTTCCGACTCCACAACCCTCCACTGCGGTTGTTTGCAAAAAATCGACTTCAAATTTAGGTCGTTATAGTCAGCTGATTTAAGTTGACAAAAGAAAAGAATCAGCTGTTATTCCTTATCTATCATTGGGAACAAAAGCGAATGGCGAACAAACTAGTTCACATTGTTCCTTTAAGTGAACAGATCCACAATATTAGTCAGTTTGTTCCGGAACGACACAAGACTTTTAACGAAAATAAAGAGGAACAAAATATATATTTACGATTATTATTATTATTTATAAAACGACAAGAAGAAAATACATAGTTAAATATTTTAAAATATATTTAAAGTTTAAAAAATATTTCTATATATACGAGAACGAAGGCGATTGTTTTTTTTTCGGGCAAGTGTGTGGTCGTGAAAGTTGGTGATTATGCAGTAAACGAAAATACAATGGGCTGCGCCAAAAGCAGAAGCCAGCAAGTTCCATATAAAAAGTAACACATACGAGTATACAATTAATAATAAAAAACCATACAGACAAACAATAATAGTCAAAAGAATAATAATAATAAAAAATAAATTACTACACACATACATACATATGGTAGATGGTCGGTCATATGGGCAAAATATGCAAAGCAAAAACAATGTCACACGTACGTCATTGCTAGTGGCACACAAGTAATAATAAATAATGGTTGGTGCAAAACAAAACAACAAACACAACTGTTGCCGCCCGATTGCGCTATACTAACATCAACAACAAACAACGATAGCAGCAGGATCTAGTAGTAGGATCATATGTGAATGTGGATGCATTAATGGCATTTCTATATTTAAAATAAAAAACACAAGAAATTATTCGAACTTTGCACTGTCTGTTGTCTTGTCTGCAGCATTGTTTTTATTTATTTTTGTTGTTGTTGTTGTTGTGGCAATACACGAACGAGGCAACTAACAACAGCAGCAGTATTTTTATTATCGCCATCATCATCCACACAGCTCCATGTATATATATATATATAAATTGCTAGATAGCAAGCTTACTGTTTCCCTCCTCCGCCTCATCCATCCATTCGTACTATACAATTTTTGTTTTATCTATGTGTATAGATAGATTTCTTTTATATCTATATGTATGCATGCATGTTCATACGTACGTATGCACACAATATCACAAATTTATATGGATGGGGGGAAATATTATTAACTCTATGCACTCTCCCTCCGAACACTTCAATTGATCATCATCCCATCACCATTGTTGAGGCGTTGTTCGTTTGGTTTGGATCGGTTCATTCATTCAATAATGTACATAGTATTATGTGATGGTATGGTGTATGTCGTCTCTCTGTCAACCAACAACACAACAACAAAAATAAAATCGCATTTTGTATTTAGTTGTTGAACGTTTAACTAGTGTTTGCACGTACGTACAAATAAAAGTGGACACCTTTTACTTTGATTGATGGTGTATGAATCGGCGACGACGACGAATACGGACAATATCGCAGGGTAGTGGTGTATTGTTTATGGTGTGGTGGTGGTATGTATAATAAATAAATAGTTTATTTTGATTATATCGCCGTCTGTCTCTCATCTCAAGAAATCAAGATGTAAACATTGAGGTTCATCATCATGATCATCACCAGCAGCAACAACAAGAACATTTCTGCATTTACCAGTCAATTGTGAAGCAGAAGAGATCAGCTGCAATGATCGCCGCCAGTCTAAGTGTTTGCAAAAATTGTTCACCACAGAATTTTTAATTTTGTTTTTTCTTTTCAATTTGATAAACATGTAACGGTTGTTAAACAACGACAAAATATTTGGAAAACTAAATAGAACATAACAAAAAAAAAAAAAAAAAAATAACATAATTTTAAATTTAGCTTGCCCCAGTGATTGTGTGTGATAGTTCAAGTGGCTTAGTGAAGAATGCATTTGTCTGCAGACCGAGCAACAAACAAACAAATTCCATACATACCCACTCAATTTTTAAGAAAAATCTTACGGCTTTAGAGTGCTGTAAAGAATATTCTGTACATATAGAGGCATTCCTATATTAATCATATTGAAAGGTTATTGGACTTGAAACAAAAACCAAAAAGGAACTTCGATATAGAAAAAAACAGAAAGAAAAGGAAAAGTAAATACCCATGCATGATTTTAATTTTCATAATTAAATTGCAAATTGTGAGTAATATGTATGCATATATCTTATTGTATGACAATGATAATTAAATTATTATTTTATTATTTAGGAAGCAATTTCCACTTAATGGCTTGTAGAGGATAGGGATGCTCATTGAAAATTTGAGATGTTTTTATACCCTTCACCACACCGTGGTACAGGGTATCATGTCTTTGTGCATATTTTTCTGGCAGGCCAAAGGAAACGAGATAGACACATGGCTCCGAAAAATCTGTTCAGATTTAGATATATCTCCCATATATATTTTGGTCCGATTTAATGTAAATGGTGTACCAAAGTCAGTATTATCTTTCGATTTGCACAAAATTTGGCATAGCGTAATGAATTAGCTCTAGAATGATGTGCTTTAAGTTTCCTGAAAATCGGTCCAGATTTAGATATAGCTCCCATATATATTTTCATCCGATTTAATGTAAATGGTGTACCAAAGTCCCTATATATCATTCGATTTGCATAAAATTGATAGAATGATGTGTGGTAAGTTTCGTGAAAATCGGTTCAGAATGGAATGATGTGTGCTAAGTTTCGAGCAAATCGGTTTAGATTTAGATATAGCTGCCGTATATTTTCGTCCGATTTAATGTAAATGGTGCACCAAAGTCCCTATATATTCTTCGATTTGCACGAAATTCGGCATAACGTACTAAATTAAATTATGGGTGTCAAATTTCGTGAAAATCGGTTCAGATTTAGATACATATGTTCGTCCGATTTTAGCTAATTCGCATTCATTAAAAACAATAAATTATATAAGATATCAATTGGGTGTGAAAATTATAATATACCACATTAACATCATGTGTTATCCACATTACCTGCACTTTTTTTAAAATCACTTTTTATGGGATTTTAAATATTTTCTCAAATATCTCTTAAATTGTTAGAATAATATTATTTTCAAATTGATACATGGAAAGACAACACATGTAGCATGTTAAGTGCAAAATTTCAATTTAATCGGATAAAAAATAAAAATTTGGCAATCTAAAAACAAATGGGTATACCACATTTGCATCACCTCCTATAAATAGTGCACCAAAGTCCCTATATATCCTTCGATTTGCACGAAATTTGCGTACTGAATTGGGTCTAGAATCATACAAATTGTTCAGATTTCGATATAGCTTATTGAATGAAAGCAAAAATGTCGGAAATAGCTTCAAATTTTAGAATAAGTTTAGATTTGTTAGAATGGGTCACATTTTTGCGCGAATTATGGCCTTAAAACGGCCAATGAAACCATCACACGCTGCTCGATTGTTGCTCTGCGGTATATTTGGCCCATTCCCGGCGAAGCACTTGCTTGAGGTGATCGACACTTTGGTATTTTTTAGTGCCAACCATGCTTTCCAAAGTACTCCAGACGGAGATTTTGGTGGCCATTGTGCGCTGGAAATGAAGCGAGGAACCTCATTTTGTAACCCTTCTTGGATGGCGCGTCCACCATCGCACTCAGGATGGTCCTGTTGGAATGTCCAAGGTCCGCGGCCATATTGTTTGCGTGCCCAAGGCTTTAATACACCCTCTAGAATATTTTCGCGATAATATTCGGTATTTATTCTGATTATATTCGATTAATATGAGAGAAGAGCTACCATCGGCTTTTATAGCGGCCCACACCATCGCCATGGCCGGGGCTTGAGTTTTGGTGGCCAACCGAAGGTTCACATTTTCAGCTAACCTCTTGGCAAGTAAACACGATCATTTTGTTTGTTTACAAACTACTGGGCAACGAATGTTTTCTCATCGAAGAAAACCAAATTCGGCAGTTCACCACTATCGGCCATGCTCTTTAGCTCTTTTCAGTCTATTTTCTTTCTGTTCCATCACGAATAACTTTTTTCTGGAAAATTCTTACCAAAATGCTTTTGCATTGTTTACAAGCGTACGTAAACAATATAATGAGCTGTCACTGGAATAATTTCAACAGCTTTCGGACGAGTGGCTTAGAAATTACAGCAGTGTGAAGTTGGTTGCAGTTTTTTCATCTCACCCTGTATACATATATATTCGTCCGATTTTACATAAATGGTGCACCAAACTCCTAATGTTTGTCCGATTAACACGAATTTTTGCACAACGTATCAAATTGAGATTTGATTGACGTTAAACGGCATATACATTAGTAATATTTACAGGGTTAACCTACTTTATGAGGATTTATTTCATTATAAATACGTTTGTCCCATTGTACGCAAAGGGCTCTACATCTGCATGAATGAAACGAAATTTAACATAGGTTTCAGAATGGCATATGTACGGATTGATGTTAGTCGTTTGACATATATGTAGATAAATATCACATATTTAAGATCGTTCAATTTCATGTCAATGTTCCTTCGAAAAGGTGAAGTCTGTTAGGATACATATGTAGAATATACGACAGTGGTGAAGGGTATCATTTCATTTTTTTTTTTGGTATAATATACTATTGCCAAATTATAGATATCCCATGTTTAACGCATTTAAGCCTTTATAAATTTCAACTTAAAACGACTTAAAAATTTAAGAAATGCTCTTTGAAAATACATTTTATTCGCTCTACCTATTTCCTAAAAATTATTAAATAATTATCGATTGTATATGTATGTAGCTTTATATATTTATATGCATACGTCTGTACAAATATGTATACATATGTATTTGTAAATTGTTTACATTTTATGAAAGAAGACAATTTTCTTATCTTGAAAGAGAAATTGTAAATCCTCCCCCTCCACTAACCCTTTTTTCAAACAATTTTAATTAATGCAAATATCGTGCGGCGAGAAAGAACTATTTGGCGGACTGGCAGGCTGGCTCCATGCATATCATTTTTTGTTATAATATATGTTTTTTTTGTTACATCCCCGCTATCAGTTTAAATAAATCTTAACAGCTGTCTTTGTCCGTTACAACAAAAATGTTACATTTCATGATTATGGGATTTTCATTTCTGTTCTTGCTTGTTGTGGTTAATTTTAATTCTCTGTTCAAGAAGACTTGGCATTGCTTCAATTTTGAGATATTTTGAAGCATAGATTCGTTTATCATTTTATGTTTCCCTTAATTATGTTTATTCATGCATTCATTCAATAATGTGTAATAGGATAAGAGCTTCTTGTGTAAATAATTTAAATGGACAGCATGTTTATTTATATCGGAAAAAATATTAAATAATATTCTTATTTTGTTATGCACACACACACAAAAATCTACATAACAAAGTAAACACACAGCCACCAGCCTGATCTTAAGTGCAAAGTAATCTCAATAAATAAATATTCAAAAAATCATTTTGTCGTTGCTAGAAGGCAAATACTACAAATACAGTTTGAAAGTGCAAGCGGAAATATTTTTGTTTCTTAATTTTGTTATTAGAGTATTGTTGGAATGTCGGTAGATAACTACGCATAAAAAAAGAAATACGGCAAAAAAGTAGTAATTTTAATCAAAACATCTAAATTAATCATAGTGGACGAATTATATTGTAAAAATTCCAAATATCACATAAATATATCTGTCAATAATTATGAATCTGAAGAAAGGCTAGTAGACTTAGCGAAATAATTAAAAAGATGCCAAGCCTTGGTCGATTTGAACCCTAAATATTAACCAATAATTTGAAAAAAAAAAACTGTAAGGAACGTTCAATAGTCGGACGGGGTCGACTATATGATACCCTTCACCACTTTGGGTACATACAAGAGATGCTCATATGTACAATATCCTTTAGATAGAATAGACATAGCATCTTTGGAGGACCATTGAAATGGAATCGGACGAAATTAACTGCGTGAAGTGCATAGACATTTGAGCTAAATTTAAATCAACCCATACACATACCAATCTGAAAAAGGAAATGTCAATCATCGAGCAAAATATGTATTAGATCTATATATAAACGGACGTATTTGAGCAACCGTGGCCTCCACCATTTGGTATGCTGCAACACAGTGCGCTATCCAAAATTTATCTCGAGTGTGCACTAAGTCGTCCTAAGCGGACAAACTTTAGTTACTTGGTACATAATTTTGATGAAATCGTGAATATAGAACAGACAAAGAATTCTCAGTGCGCCATTTACATAAAATCAGACGAAAATATATATGAGAGCTATATCTAAACCGATTTAAACAAAACATCACGGACCTGCACCAATTTCAATACGGTTGACAACTTCAATACGCTATGCAAAATGTTGTCTTAATCGGACAAACATTGACAGTATGGTGCAGAACTTACATAAAATCGGAGAAAACTATATATGGGAGCTATACCTAAATCTGAACCGACTCAAAAAAAAAAAACTTCGCGTATATGAATTTGGACCTAATTCAGTACGCTGTACAAAATTCTTGTGCCAATCGGCCTAAATTTGACTTCTTTGTGCTCCATATACATACAATCGGACGAAACTATATATGGGAGCTATATCTAAATCTAAATCGACTCCAACAAAACTTCGCATACCCCAATCTGGACCTATTTCAATACTCTGTGTAAAATTTTGACTCAATCGAACCAATATTGGCAGTATAGTGCTCCATTTACTTAAAATCGGACGAAACTATATATGGGAGCTATATCTAAATTTGAACCGATTTCAACAAAACTTGGCATATAAAATCGGATGATAAATGCAATTTGTATTTTGTTCACAAAAATAGATGGACGGACGGACAGGCGGACATGCTTAAATGGACTCAGAAAGTGATTCTATGCTTATTCTCAAAAGGAACCATGGATCTATTTCGATTCTTTTTGCCTGTTACAAACATATGCACAAAGACATAATACCCTGTACCACAGGTTGGTGAAGGGTATAACAAGTGTTCGTTGTTCAAATTCCCTTCCCCTTGTGAATTATTGTGACTCTAGAGCGACGAGACAGTCTACTCAGCACCAACCCAATATGCAACATATAGGGGCATACGTTCCTGTTCCTTCTCCTGAATGTACAGGACAGAAATTTGATAGCCCCATGTTTTCCACAGTGAATGAGTATGACCCACCAGTTCACATAGACAGGCAACTCTCGGCCGATTATTCGCGGAGTATAAACGGAATAAAGGGTTTGAGTAAACTGTGGGCAACGGTTAAAACGGTCTCGAACCGTGCAACGAGACCGACGACAATTTCACCACACCGCCAAATAATCTGCTTAGTAATTTTATTTATTTCCTTCTCTTTTATTCCAATTAATATAAAGAATGTTGCATTTAGAGTAGGGATAGAAAAACCACCAACACACCCACCAGGTTGTCATTGGAATAATTAAATTATATATTAACAACTATCACACTCACATATAAATATTTATTTTACTCGCACTAATTACTGTAAAGCAATCAATAATCAATTATCTATTTTTTCATTTTATCTCCTTCTCATTTAGTTTCATAAAATATAAAAAGAAAATATTGGATCTTCCTTCTTCTTGTCGTTGCGCACCTCTATCTATATATAGTATAGTATTTAGACTTCATACTACATACATACCTCCTCCTCCCACTCCTACTACTACTACATCATATATACAAATAAATATATGATTTGTTAATAGCAAAATTATTAACATTTTCAAATTAAATTATTAGAATGGATACTACAACAACAAATTCAACAGCCAAACTGGGTAACTCGGAAGGTAGTCAGAAGCAAACGCAACAGCAAGACCAATTGGAACACACCCCAACAAAACCTGATACAAAAGACACACCACCAATGAAATCAACAGCTACAGATAATAGCATTATCTCGCCATGCTCATATTCAACGCCCCAAAAACCAAATGAACGGAACACAGCAGCAGGTGGAGGAGGAGGTGGTGGTGCTGGTGGACTTGGAAAGTCCTCTACCTCGATGGCCATGCAAAAATATAATCCAAATATGCGTTTCATACGGCAGCGTGTCGAAACTCCGGCACGCAACATCTCCACCAACTATTTGGAACTGGAAACTGAATTTCCCAGAGACTATGATGACAATATTGAAATGTTATCCCGCGAAGCGGAACATTTGGAGGAACAATTTCGCACACCGACACGCACAAGTGGTACCGACCTAAGTAGTACACAGTTATCGGCAAGTATAACTTGTCCCCGTAATACCAGTAAGACTGCTCATCAGATTGCCAAATCAAATCATAAGGAAATATCGATCACCGAAACAGATCATGCCAACAATTCGTTTGTGTGTGAAAAGAATGAGGTTAAACCTCCAGGTTTGGGTGCTGCCACTGGTGGTGGTGGTAATAAAAGTGCCAAAAGAGTAGGTTTTAAGGTAGAGGAGAAGCTTGAAAAACAAGTGGCGGAATGTAGTGTCATTGCCAAGGGCACATCCGAATTGACAAGTATTGAAAATGATAAAATTCAGGCAACGGCAACAGAAGCTGTTGTAACAAATGATGCCGTTGAAACGGCAGTTGTGGCCGAAGAACAAGCCCTATTGGCTTCGGATAATTTACAAACGGATGAACAGAAACCTAACAATGAAGTTCCTAAAATATCTACATCTTTGGCGCCAGTGGTGGCTGCCTTGGCGCCCACTCTTTCGTCAGCCATAAAAGATGATGATGACGAACCGGTGGGTGTTTCACCATGTGGTCGTTTCTTTAAATATGACAAGGAAGTCGGCAGAGGTAGTTTCAAAACTGTTTACCGGGGCTTGGACACCGAAACTGGTGTAGCTGTGGCCTGGTGTGAATTACTCGATAAACAAGTCAAGAAAAGTGAACGCAAAAGATTCCGTGAGGAAGCCGATATGCTGAAGAAGTTACAACATCCCAATATTGTGCGTTTCTATACCTATTGGGAATTTGGTGTGGCCCGCAAGAAAAACATTGTATTGGTCACAGAGCTGATGCTGTCCGGCACCCTGAAATCCTATTTGAAACGTTTCAAGAAAATCAATCCCAAAGTACTGAAATCTTGGTGTCGACAAATCCTCAAAGGTTTACACTTTTTACACACTAGACCCCTACCAATTATACATCGTGATTTGAAATGTGACAATATTTTTATTACCGGTACCACGGGTAGTGTAAAAATTGGCGATTTGGGTTTGGCCACACTGAAAAATCGTTCACATGCCCGTTCTGTGATAGGTACACCAGAATTTATGGCACCCGAAATGTACGAGGAGCACTACGACGAATCGGTGGATGTGTATGCCTTTGGTATGTGCATGTTGGAGATGGCTGTATCCGAATATCCCTACAGTGAATGTAAAGGCCCCGCCCAGATTTATAAAAAAGTGATATCTGGCATTAAGCCGGCGGCCTTAAGTAAAGTTGAAGATCCCAAGGTAAGGGAGATTATTGAAAAATGCATAGAACTGAGAAAGGAAGATCGCCCGAAATGTAAAGATTTATTAAATTCCGAGTTTTTTGAAGAGGATATTGGTATACGTGTAGAACCCACATCCACCGAGGCATTTCTCAATAATCCCGACAATAATGTTGTGGAGTTTCGTTTGCGATTTTTGGACCCCAAGAAACGCTCCTCCAAACACAAAGAAAACGAAGCCATCCAATTCGAATTCGATATTAAAAACGATGATTGTGAAAAGGTATGCAATGATATGATGCAGGAAAATATCATTAGCGAGGAAGATGCCCGTGCCATTGTACGTTTGCTAAAGGTCCAAGTATTTTCCTTGATTAAGGAAAGGGCCCAACGACAAACACAATTCCAACTGCAAAATGAAAAATCGCGATTGGAAAAAATTGCTCTGCAAAAGCAACGAGAAATGTTGCCGGCCAATATGGAGGAAGAGGAGGAGGAAGATGAAGTGGAATCGGAAGAAGATGAAGATGGTACAAAAGCGAATAGACATCATCATCAGCAGCAGCAGCAGCAGCAACAGCAACACCAGCAGTCGCAACCACTTCAGCTTATTGTGCCCACGATGCAATTACACAATGTGGAAGATATGAATCAGCAAGGACAACAACAGAATTATGTGCAATATGATGATCAAATGCTGCATCATCAGCAGCAGCAACAACAATCACAGCAGGGTATGTCGCCAACAGCAATGGTATCCCAGCCACCGCAATTTTATAGTCCAGCCCAGAATCCAGCCCAAATGTCACTGGCTTCGTCGCTGAATGCCATACTGCAACAGCCATCCAATCAGCAACATTACAGTCAACAGGCAAATCAGCAAACAACACAACAAGATTATTTGGTGCAACAACAGCAGCAGCAACAACATCAGAATCAACAGGCAATGTTACAACAAATGCAAGTGCAACCTCAAAATGGTCAAATGCAACAGCAGCAGCCGCAGCACCAACAACAGCAGTATCCCATTCAATATACAATGCAGCCACCGCAACAGCAACAACAACAATACACAATGCAAAATCAACAAATAATGCAACCACAGCAACAACAACAACAAAACTATAACCATCAGGATATAAATTGTCAACCGAATGTTGCGGGAAATGCTACAACAAATATGGGGTATGAACAGCAGCAGCAACAACAACAGCAGCCTATGCAAATACAGGAATATAATCAGCACATGTCGCAGCCGCAACAACAAATCCCTGCTCAAAGTTCCTCGGCAAATATTATTTACGAACAGCAACATCAGCAGCCTCAGTCGCAGCCAACACAAATGCAGGACTATATTCAACAACAACAACAGATGCAAAACAACTATGATGCTAACCAACAGCACAATATGAATCCTGCTGTACAACCTATATATGAAAATGGTACGAATTCTTGCCAACAACCACCGCAACAACAACAACAGCAACACCAACTACACAATGAACAGCCACAGCAACACCAAGTCGTTTTAAATGGCAACAATGATGCTGTGACACAACAACAAATACCCCAAGTAAATATTACTGGAGTGGAGAACAACATTAACAACAACACGAATGGTCAAATGGAACAACAACAGCACCAACACATCACAAATCATATGGAATCTAATTCCCATGATTATCTTATGACAAATCCTCCACCTGGCAATGATGGTCAAATGGATATGGGCTATACACAACAGCAACAGCAGGGTCATGATTCAAGCGGTCATAGTAATGCATCTTCTACTCCGGTGTCATCATCTACACCCACTGCTAGTTCCTCGTTTGATGATCACAAACGGCAAAATCATCAATATCCAGATTCATCGCGAAAGACCAGTACAGCATCGGAATATACATCACTCTCCTCGGATTATTCACCGGATAGTACAATAACAATGAACTCGGGTGGTTATCCTTCGGGTAGAAGTTCAAGTCAATATTTCGATTTAAATGAAAATGCTCCCGGCACCACAACAATGGGTGAAAATTTACACGAAAGAAGAAAAGATGATAGCGGTATTGGAAGTATTAAAAATGGTATTATTACGGAAAAGGTTTCACCTTTAAGGGAACTGCAAAATAATGCAAATCAAAATGAAATCAACAACACCAACAACAACAATGTGAATAATAACAATAACAATTCTAATAACAACACCCAAGCAAACTCGAACACAACCACAGCCGCCCCTATGGTTAGAAAAATATCCAGATTTTATGTAAACCCCGTTATTCTACCCAACAACAGTGTGGCTGTGGCAGCAACACCTCCCCCAGCTACAGCAGGTGCTACTGGACCGCCGGCGCCTACAACAACAACCAACAGCATTGAACCAATACCCGAACAAAATGATAATGAAATTGTCAATCAAACGGGTCCAGTCACAGTAACTGAAAATGGCACGGAATTAGGAAACAACAACACCACCAACACAACAACAAATGGTAATAACAACAATTCATTGGAACAATTGAAAATTGAATTGGAAAATATTACCCATGCCCAGGCATTTGCCTCAGCAATTGTGGCATCCATTAATAATGAAAATATTCAACAACAGCAGCAGCAGCAACAACAACAAAACTCCTGTCTAAGTCAAAATGAAGAGGACACCTCAACAACGGCACCATTAAGTTCAACACGTTCCTCCTCCACATACAATTCCAGGCGTACATCGTTGGACAACAGTGGTTGTAATGAACTGCAAAATGTGCTGACCAATATTATTGAGGGTAATGATGGCAACTCTGGACAGCAACCACAACAAGAAACTCAACCGAATCAACTAAATCCAGGAGACAATTCAACACAAAAAATCTCCAATACAAATGGTGTGGCAGAAATCAAAAATATTCTGCCACAATTACCAGCCTGTGGTAGTGTTGATTCGACCATAACCTCAAATGCGACACAAACAAAAACGGGAGGTTTGACACAAAATTCCATTGCCGATTTGGAAAAGAAATTGGCGGCCTTGAGAAATACTGAAACATCAACTAATGAGGATCAGCAACAACAACCACAACAGCAGCAAACCTCTGCCACAACCAACACATCCAACACCGAACCCATAACAACTGTTGCCCAAAAGGCAATGGAAAAAGAACCTGGATCACGTAAAGTATCAAGATTTTGTGTTAGTCGTGTCCAGGAACAGAAATCCCAAGAGCAACAGCAACAACAACAAAATAAAGACACAAATAAAGCGGTAACAGCAACAGCAGCAACACCTACTGCCGCCGTGGAAGCCACACAGATACGTCAGGAACAACCCCCAACACCCGTTGTACAACATCCCAAACCACCCGAACATCCGAAACCTAAACGAAAATCCAATGATGCCTCCATTGAACATTTGTTACCCGCCGTGCAATATCAACATCAAATGGCCCTGGGAGCGGTCAACGTTAAACCGCCGCCAACTTCAGCTGCAGTAGTTCTTCCTCTGCAAGACCCTGTTGCTGCCCAGGCACCAGCAGCGCCCCAGGTTATCTACAACCCACCCACACATGTTGCTGTACAATTGCAACAACATATCCAACAACAAATTCAAAGGACTGCAGCCATACAACATCAGATACAAAATGCTGCAGCAGTTGCTGCGGGGGGTCAGATGTTAGTGCCAACGAATTTACCCCTGACCACAATTCAACAGCCCATACTGGCAGCTGCAAAACCGGCAATTTTGCAAACTGTTGCCGCCCAACAGCCCATGCAGCAACAACAGCAGCAGCCGCCGCAAACTCAAGCACAACAACAACAGCAAATGGCATTGCAGCAATTAATGGTTCAGAATATGCAGAATGATAAACAGCTGCAACATCAACAACAGTTACAACAACATCAACAGCAGCAGCAACAACAGCAACAGATTCAACAGCAATTCCTAAATAATCAAGTTTTACAAACCCAACAACATACTGTACAACCGACAGTACAACAACATCAACAGCTAGGCATGCCGTTTATAACGGCCCCAGTTGTACAGCAACAACAACAACCCAATAATCTTTTGCAACCCTACCAATACACCACAAATGGTCCAATGGTCCCCAGTACCGTGCCACCTCATATGGGCAATGAATTGGTCGAGGCCAACCCGGCGGCCCGTTTACCAGCAATACCACAACAAGAGGAACCCATGTCTCTGGCAGCCACCCATCCCAACCTATTACCCACCGTCATTCAATCGGACATCAAACACAATTTGGACTCACTTGTGAGTCAACTGTGCAACCTGCGTTTGGGTACAAATCAACATCAACGTTTACTGCTTCTGCGTCAACGACAACTTATCGAAGAGGATGAGTTGCGTCTCAAACACTATGTGGAATATGAAAAGTTTCAAAAAGCCATGCGACAGGCTAACGATGCTCACACAGCAGCAGCACCACCAACACAACAACAACAATATCTTTATATACAACCCACCGCCATCAATCAGCAGGGTTATATAAATTTTGGTAATTCCCTGGTGCCATCGCTGAACCACACCCCCGCTGCGGCAACCGCGGCTCCTATAGCAGCTGTACCACAGCAGCAACAAATCATAAGTGCCAATACCCAAACAACAGCTGTCTCGGCTTCAGTCCAGGGCTATGCTGTAATGTTAAATCCCCAGTTAAATATGCAGGCAACACAGCCCCAACAACAGGCCACCGCCACAGCTATACAAATGCAGACAACAAAAATGCAACAAATACATCATCAGCAACAACAATTTATTCCACAACAGACCACCACAATAACCGATTTGACGCAAATCAATCAACCCATGCAACAACTGCAATTACAGCAGCAACAACAACATCCGCAAATCCAACACCAGCCAATCCAGCAACAGCAGCCGCTGCAGCAACCTCAACAACAGCAGCAGCAACATCAACAACAACAACATCAATTCCATCAACAGTTGCAACAGCATCAACAACAACAGCAACACATACACCAACAACAACAGCAACAATTACATCACCAACAACAGTTACAGCAGCAACAACATCAACACCAGCAACAACAATTGCATCAACAACAACAATTACTGCTGCAACAACAGCAACAGCTCAATCACCTGCAAGCCATGCAGGCGATACAGCCAAACGTCGTTGGTCCCGCCGCCTTGTTGACACTTCCTAACACCGCTCCTCCATCCCTTCCCCAGCCATCCAAACAGACTGAAATGATGCCAACCGATATTGCCACACTTCAAAAGAGTGACAATATCAACAACAATAACAACACCACCAATAACGCACAACAGCAACAACAACAAGTCCAATAACCGATAGTAGTCTTGTCGGTCTTCTACTATCCGTATACGATGGGATAATCAGTTCTAAACGCACTAAAATTAAGCAACATATTTATGTAATAATGTATAAAAAAGATTATGTATGTAAAAAACAAATAAAACAAACAACAACGCAAAAACAAAACACGTTAACTATATAATAATAAATAAAAAACAACTATTTCAACTTGTATGTATGTATATTTATGCAAAAAAAGGAATATTTTAAACGAAAATATATCATTGATGTTTTATTTATGTCGCAAAAATGGCAGAGAGTTATGTTGGAACACAAAGTATATTGGTAAGCAACGAAATGGGAAACGAAATGGGCAGACTGGTCCCAGGATGCGATGCTAATGCTTACCATTTCTACAGGGGAAGCAGCGATACAAACACCAGAGGTGAGTCTGTTTTCAAAGTTATTCTTGAATTTAATCTAAAAATATGTAATAGGGGCAATACAGCTACTTTTGTAAACAACGTGAAGGGTGAAGTGATAGACATCACCCTCAAAAACATGGACTCCTCTGAGGTTGGAAATTGGGAAGTATCGGAAAAGTGTTCCTTTTCGGATCACAGGTTGATATTTTTTAATGTCTTCAACGACGGAGTAAAACAGAAACCCTAGGAGAACAAATTGGAACTGATTTAGAGCTGGAACATCATCGGGAATCGAGGGTCGCTGCGACCTTCGTACGACCAAAGATGTTGAAAGAGCGGTGAAAAAGGTGACGAATGCTCTCCTATGTTGCTATGAGAATTCTTATCCAAATACCTATACTGGGATAAAATCTCAGCCGGTGTGGTGGACCAAGGAACTTGCAATCCTTCGTAAAATTGCAAGAAAATCTTACAACAAGGCTAGTAAATCAAAACTACTTACTGATTGAAATGCTTTTTATTCCCAAAGCGGGAAAGCCCAGCCACAGACTTCCTAAGGATTACAGACGGATTAGTCTCTCTTCCTTTCTATTGAAATCAATGGAAAGCTTACTGGACCTGGAAATAAGAACAAAAAAATCGGTAATTCACAACACGTTTACATCATAGGCAAATCAGTCGATACAGCCCTACACGAAGTGGTTAGATGCATCGAGAAAAACTTGAATAACTCTGACTTTACAGTAGCATCCTGTTAAGCTGAAATCTATCCAGCAAGCTGTCGTAAACACAAGAATCTCCTCTACTCTGGTGGATTGGGTTGATGTTATGCTAAGATGAACAACAAATGTAGCGTTTTTCAGGCAGAAATTTTAGCAATCAGAAGGCTGCGTAATTGGTCAAAGAATTATGGCGCAATGATCTTGGACCAGTGACTATATTTGTCGATAGTCATGCGGCTCTACAGGCTATAAATTCGCGGACTATAAATTCTAGGGCGGTTCGAGAATGTAGAGAAATGTTGCTAGATGTCCGTCTCTTTGTTGGACTTTATTGTGTTCCCGGACATAGCGACATAATAGGGAAAGAAATAGCTGACGAGTTTGCTCGTACTGGATCGCCGTCGATCAACATACAAGATGATGCTACTGTTAAACCACCTCTCTGGTATTACATAGGTAGTATCCATAAGATCTTTTACAGAATGCGGGACGCAGATGGCGGGAGGAAACCTCATGTAAAACCTATATATCCATCTGGTCTAGTTCTGGCGTAGTCATATGTGATTCCACCACTTTTGAACGTTGCACTTCTTAACCACAGAAAATCCAACTGGCATGTATTCGGAGAATTTACCAATATTTACCATTGCTTAAGAGAATTTCCCATCCTTTTTGATGTAGATTATATATATTTCCCCAGCAAGAGAAATATGGCTAGATAATGAACATGATGATACACTTACTATTGAGGTCAGCAGATTAGTCGTAGAGCATACGAGAACAGGTACGAGTAAACTTTACGGAACGGTTAAGACGCTCTCGAATCCTCTATAAACAGATAGCCTGATTTCATCATATCTGAATGCCGCACTTCTTTTAATCATAGAAAATTAAACTGGCAAGAATTTATAGAATTTACCAACCATTACTTTAAATAATTGTCGTATAGTTTTAATGTCCGGCTTTACAAATAACAATAGCGGTACCTGAATCGTTAGAACATCGAAATAAGTGGTTGGAACATCTGAAGTGTATTCAACCGACGTTCAGCCTTATTGCCAGTCAATGACAGCCAAGCCAAGATAAGGCCATAATAGCAATTATTCGGCTCAAGAACAATAAAGCAGCAGGAGCCGATGGATTACCAGCCGAACTATTCAAGGCTGGTGGTCACATGCTGGTCAGGAGCATGCACCAGCTGATTAATACAATTTGGCTAGAGGATGCATGACAATGATTGGAAACTCAGCATCCTGTGTCCAGTGCACAAAAAGGATACAAGGCGATATGTACCAACTACAGAGGAATTAGTCTTCTTCCCATCGCATATAAAGTGGTATACAGTGTGCTGTGTGAACGACTGAAGCTAATGGTCAATGACATTATTGGAACATACCAATGCGGCTTCAGACCTGCCAAATCCACCATTGTCCAGATTTTCACTCTGTGCCAAATCCTGGAAAAAACACACGAAAAATACATCGACACATTCCGCCTATTCGTCGACAATAAAGCCCCATTCGACAGCCCTATCCGTTCAGAGGTGTTTAATGCATTCCCTACGTTCGGCATTCCTGCAAAAATAATACGGCTATGCAGGATAGCCTTAAGTGGCACAAGGTCAGCAGTTAAAGTCGGAAAGGACCTATCGGAGTCCTTCAATGCCGAACGAGGATTCAGGCAAGGTTTCAGTTTGTCGTGTGATCTTTTTAACATCCTGCTGGAAAAGGTCTTACGAGACGCAAAGGTGAGCAGAAATGACACTCGATACACCAAACAACACATATTACTCGCCTTCGCCGATGACATCGATATAATGGGTCGAACATTGGAAGCGGTAACAGCCACCTTTGAACAAATTGAGAAGGAGTCTGCCAAAGTGGGTCTGGCAGTAAATGGCGAGAAGACCAAGCTTATGGTATCAACACGCAAGACGTTCATTAGACTCGGACCAACTATGGAACTTGAGAACTACAGCTTCGATATAGTTAAAGATTTTATATACCTTGGTAGCGCCATAAATAAAACGAATGACATCAGTTTTGAAATTCGGAGAAGGATAGTGTAGGCCAACAAATGCTACTATGGTCTAAGTAAGCCGTTTAGAAACAAGGTCACCTCTCGCCAGACCAAACTCACACTATACAAGACGCTGATATTACCCGTGCTGTTGTATGGATCTGAAGCATGGGTACTTGCGCAAGCAGATGAGGCAGCTCATGGAGTGTTTGAGAGAAAAATTCTCCGGAAGATCTATGGGCCCAGCTCAAAAGGCATATAAAAGTGAGCCTACTGATGGTTCACGCCAAAGGGGAAGGCCACGAATTAGATGGAAAATTCAAGTAGAACACAATATCTCGGAAAATGGTCTTTCAAATTAAATGAGATGCGCCCAAGAAGAGCCTGGAAATCTTTTTTAACCCTTTCAGTGTCAAAAAAAAAATGTCAGAATAAAAATCTAAAATTTTGTATTTAAGGTGAAATAAAGGCGCAGAGTTTAGAAAAAAAGCAATTTCAGTAGTGTTGGCGGTTTATTTGGGATACCATTTGTATTTTGTTTTTGCAAAATAGTCAGGCTGAATCCCAGTTTGTTGTTTTTATAAAAAACAACTATTTATTAGTGGGGAATGTATGGCATTGTTTGCCGAGGGGTAAGGCTTTGTTACAAGAGACATTTGGGTATGAAAGGTTTTTTGTATAGAAGCAATAGCTTCTGGGGAGAATGTCCTAACAAAAAACTAAGGGAACTGATGAGGATCAGTGGCGTGATCCGAAACTATAGTCTTCCCTGCCTTACCCCTCGGCAAACAATGCCATACATTCCCCACTAATAAATAGTTGTTTTTTTATAAAAACAACAAACTGGGATTCAGCCTGACTATTTTGCAAAAACAAAATACAAATGGTATCCCAAATAAACCGCCAACACTACTGAAGTTGTAGACGCAGGCACGGTTAAACTGTTTGGTTTGTTGCTGTACACTAGCAACACCAACAAAGTCGGCTTCACAAAATTCATTGAGGACTCCTTAAGTCCTATGCCGCCACCCGTATGTGCCAGAAAGGGTGAGAAGATTTTCCGAGAAATTATTCAAAAAGCGGCTAAACGCTTTATTCCTGCGGGCAGAATTCCTCTAATGAGACCAAATTATCCATCCAGGGCATCCAGATTGGCACAGCAACGCGACCAACTCCGTGCCGAAAGCCCCGCTGACGATAGAATTCCGCAGCTTAGCGCTGAAATAGATGCTCTAGTCCTTGAGCACAGGCGCTCTAAATGGTTAGAACACCTTAACCACTGCAACATAAATTCCAAGCAGCTATGGTCCACAATTAAGAGTCTATATGGTTCCAAAAGAAATAAAAATCTCCCTGCTATTTCCTTCGATAACATTCAACATTCCGATGCCAAAAAATGTGCAATGCTGTTCTGCCGCCAATTCATTGAGCATCCATCTTCGCAGAACAGGACCAAGCGAGCAGTTATCCGGAGATCCAAGAATCTTAAAAGAGACTTGCAGCCACTATCGTTTACATCCAGCGAGGTAGAGGCAATTATCTCCAAATCCAAACCATCCAAAGCCCTTGGTCCAGACGGCATATCCATTTTCATGTTAAAGAAGCTTGGAGCTAGGGCTGGGCTATCTGACCAAAGTCCTCGAGTTATCGATGTCACAGTTGGTAATTCCTGACATTTGGAAAGTTGCCCGGATTATTCCAATCCTAAAAGCTGATAAATCCGCTACTAATGGGGAATCCTACCGCCCGATTTCTCTGCTGTCACCAGTAGCCAAGGTTTTAGAGTCTCTATTGCTTCCGTCCCTGAAACAGCATTTCGTTCTTGCTCCCCACCAACACGGTTTCAGGGAATCATATAGCACAACAACGGCTTTGCAAGAAATTACTTCCAAGATTGCGAATGGCCTCAATCAGCGACGACCACCTGAACGGACCATTGTGGCAGCTCTAGATCTGTCCAAGGCGTTTGATACGGTCGATCATTCCGAGCTGATTTCCGATATCACAAATTCCACCCTTCCGTGTGATACCAAGCGTTGGCTTGCCAACTACCTTAATGGGCGGCAGGCCTTCGTTGAGTTCCGTGGCCAAAAATCCAAATATCGCAAGATCAAAATGGGAGTACCGCAAGGCGGTGTCCTTTTTCCCATTTTGTTCAACATGTATCTTGCGAAACTCCCCAGTCCCCCACCAGATGTTTCAGTGGTGTCGTACGCCGATGACTGTTCGATTATTTCGTCCGGCGTTAACATTGACGACGTAAGTGCAAGAATTTCCAACTATCTAGCCACCATCACCAACTTCTTCCGGGAGCGCAATCTAAAATTATCCACTGCAAAGTCTACCGTGTCACTTTTCACTTCCTGGACGCGAGAAGTCAATCTAGAACTTGACATTTCCGTTGAATGTAGGCGCATCCCCACCGTCCATAATCCGAAAATCCTTGGGGTGGTCTTCGATAGCCTCCTTCATTTCTCCTCGCATTCCAATTACATCAACCAGAAGGTGAAAGCTGGGAATAAAGTTCTGAAAGCTTTGGCTGGCACCTCCTGGGGCAAGGATAAAGAAACGCTGGTAACGACTTATAAGGCTATAGGTCGTTCCATCCTGAATTATGCTGCCCCAGTCTGGACTTCTTTCCTTAGCGACACACAATGGAGATCATTGCAAACTTCCCAAAATAATGCACTCCGAATTGCAACCGGGTGTGTCCAGATGACGAGCGTCGATCACCTCCATGAGGGGACCAGGATGCTGTCAGTCAAGCAACATAATGTGTTGTTGACTAGACAGTTCCTGCTGGCATGCTATCTGCCGTGTCATCCTAACCATCACACTGTGATGCCAGATCCACCTCCGCGATACATCCGCCAGGACTTCAGGCGCTATCGTGATGACATCCAAGACGTCATTCCATCGGACGTCAACAGATTGTCGATAGCGAACGCGATGAAATCCGTGCATCAACTGGCGGTCTCCGATGCCATAAATGGCTACAGATGCAATAAAGTCCTACAACAACATCCTCCTGCAATTTCGGAAAGTGAGAGGCTTCTTCCTAGGCAAACCCGTTCAATTCTGGCACAACTAAGGTCCGGATACAGCAATGTACTCAACTCGTATCGAGAGCGCATTGTCCCCGGAACCCTAAACAGGTGTCCCTCCTGCCAGCAAAGCCCTCACGACACACACCATTTATTCAATTGTCCGTCCGAGCCTACGAGTCTATTGCCCATAGACTCATGGCTAAAGCCATTAGAGGTGGCACAATTTCTCCGGCTACCCTCTTCAAATCCGAATTCCTAATTAATTAATTAATATATTTTCCTTTTTCTTCTTCCGTTTTCTTCTATCAACATTTTCAGGAAAGAACTTTCGTCAACAGCCAACCTGTTACAACAACAACAGAGTCGTTGTGTGCATTTGTCGCGATGTGACAACACACAACAGTGGGAAAGGTGTGGTATTGTTTGTAAATGCCTTGTTAACCTCGAAGTGAAGCTCCAGCGAAATTCTTATGCAGTTTATGTCGTTGGTCAGCTAAGTACTTCGCTTTGTTACAAGAGAAAAGGTTTTTTGTATAGAAGCAATAGCTTCTGGGGAGAATGTCCTAACAAAAAACTAAGGGAACTGATGAGGATCAGTGGCGTGATCCGAAACTATAGTCTTCCCTGCCTTACCCCTCGGCAAACAATGCCATACATTCCCCACTAATAAATAGTTGTTTTTTATAAAAACAACAAACTGGGATTCAGCCTGACTATTTTGCAAAAACAAAAAAAACAATTTTTATCTTAACTCTCGGATAGTTTCGTCTGTCTTTCAGCAAAAACAAAAACATCAATTTTAACGGTACATAGGATAACCGAAAAATCGCAATGAAAGAGAGTACTTTTAAATGTCGAATATATTCGACAAAAACACTGAAAGGGTTAAGCTCGGCTTATGGAACAACCGTTCTGTCATAAGCCAGCTGTGTAAGTAAAGTTGTTACGCCCTACAACACATGCATACAGGGCATTATGTCTTCGTTTGTAACAGGCAAAAGGAATCGAGATAGGCCCATGGTTACTTTTGAAAATATACGTAGAATCATTTTCTGAATCGATTTATGCATGTCCTTCCGCCCATATATTATTGTGATCCGAATTGAAAGGAATTTGGGCTAGGTCATTTATTTGGCCTATTGCTATTGGAGAAAATCTATTCAGATTTAGATGTAGCTCCCATATATATTTTCGTGCGATTTTATTTAAATGGTTTACCAAACTCTCAATATTTTTCCGATTGAGACACAGGTTTGCACAGCGTACTGAATTAAATCCAGACAGACGTATGCGAAGTTTTGTAGAAATCGGTTCAGATTTAGATATAGCTCCCATATATATTTTCGTCCAATTTCATGCAAAAAATCATTTTCTCTATTTTATAAAAATTGTACTCCAATATTTATATATTTCCGAATGGTATGTGTATGAGTTTATTCAATTGGTTCAAATATCTATCTAGATCACACATTTATTTTGGCTGCTTCCATTTCAATGGTCCTCAAAAAAAACTATATTAGCATCTCTTTTATGTACCCAAAGTGGTGAAGGGTATCATATAGTCGGCCTCGTCCGACTTTTGAACTTTCTTTACTGATTGTATGAATGCCTATATGGAGAATAGTGCTTTTCGGGTAACAATACATTCTTTGAGGCCAAATTGAAATTTGCCCATTACTATCTCACATTTTTCGGTATGATAATAAAGGTTGACTTTAGCCATTCCTGTGCATAACTGCCTGTATTGTATATGTTACTGTATAATTGATTTAGAAGTTCCAAGTTTCATTCGGACCACATGCTTTTTTATCTCTTAGCGACTTTATTGCTGAATCGACTTCAGTTGTTCAAAAACTGATCTAATTCGAAGATAGAGTTTTTAAATTTAGTACATGTACTGATACTATTCTTTAGATATAAGATTCGATTTTGTACCTACCTTTATATTTTATGTTAATACATACATATATAGTGAAACACATAACCTTTTTTTTAATTTTCATAGCGAATACATTTATTTCCATTGAATACGATTTAAATTGAATGTTCATTAAAGGCTGTATGCATATACATACATATTTGTATGTATGTAGTAATAATAAATAAATTGCTAAAATACGGACGTTGATACTTCGTGTATTCGTCGTTTAATCCATTTCTGTGGAATATAAAATCCTTATACGAAGGATAGTTAAATTTAGTATCTCCCTCGAAGGACTCTGCACTAACCACAATGGACTAACCGAAATTTTGCGAGAGTATTTCTTAAGCATACTTTTTCAAATATTTTTAACAATAACAATTAATAGATATCTGTAAATATTTGGGGGGAAATGTCATTACATTTCGTTTATTTTCTTTTTTTTCTAAAAAGCTCGCAACTTAGTTAATCAGATAAAGTCGACAGTTCAACATAGTTTGAACACGAGGAATTAGCGATACTAAAAAAAATTTACTAAAAACCAACATGGAGTGTATTTGAATAAATGCCCTAATATGGAATTACATTTATTGTTGTTGTTTTTTTTCATCTACTTAAAATACTAAATTGAGGAAAACTATGTTGAACTGTGTGTTTATTTGTATCTTCTGGTAATAGTATTAAATAAATTATTAAATAAATAATATATGTATATAGAAAAATATTTATGAGATCTATGATATATGTACGTATGTATTAATTTCTCAGACTATAATTCAGAATTTAAGAATCTAATATATTAATTTAAACAAAAATGTGATGAGTCATACTTATATCACGTTTGATGCATTTCTAAACATTATCTTAGTGTGCCAAAACAATCAATCTTCAATATTTGTACCTTGCAACTTGTTTTTAAATACTCCTTAAAATAACTGAGAATAAGCCCGATTTGTTTGTTTCAATACTTAGATGTTCATCTCTGTATAGAATATTTATATGAACCAAATATTTATAAGACTACGACACCGAGTCATTTCTCTCCTCTCTATTATATGTATTATCAAAACACTCTCTTTCTCTTATACTTTTGTTAAAAAAAATCAAAAGAAGGAAGAGCAAACAATGTGCTGAGCATGTAGACCTACCGTATATTTCATTATCTTAGAAGTCACAAGAATCCCACATCGCAAATTCTACCATTCCGAGTGAAATCAAGCTTTGGCTTGCCTCAATGATCGATCAAAAATTCGAATATTTTAAGATCAAAATGGACAAGGATATAGAAACGTTGGACATACAAGTCCATCGGTCGTTCCATCCTTAATTAGGCAGCACTGACCTGGAGTTCATTCGTTAGTGACAAACAATGGATATCCTTGCAAACTACTCAAAATAATGCACTCCTAATTGCAACCCGGTGATGACGTGCGTCAATCACATTCATGAGGAAACCAGAATGCTGTCAGTCATGCAACATAATGTGTCGTTAACATGCCTGCTATCTGCCGCATTACAACCATCACACAGTGATCGCTGACCTATCTCTGCTGCACGTCCGTCAGGACTTCTGGCGATATTGTGAAGGCATGACGTGCGTCGATCAGATGCATTAGGGGACCAGGATGCTGTCAGTCAAGCAACATTATGTGTTGTTGACTTGATAGTCCCTGCTGGCATGATATCTGCCGCGTCATTACAACCATCACACAGTGATCGCTGATCCACCTCTGCGGCACATCCGTCACGATTTCTGGCGATATTGGGAAGGCATCCAAGTCGTCATTCCATCTGGCGACAACAAATCGTCGATTTCGAATGCGATAACAAGCGGTCTCCAAATCCTTAAATGTCTACAGATGCAACAAAGTTCTACTCCAACATCCTCCTCAATTTCGGTTAAGTTGTATAATGTCGGCTAAGATCTCTTTCTGTGTAAAATCGTTCCAGTATATAGATCTTCGATTGCGAACGCGATGATAGGCAGTCTTCGAAGCTATAAATGGCTACAAATGCAACAAAGTTCTACTCCAAAATCCTCCTCAATTTCGGATAAGTTGTATACTGTCGGCTAAGATCTCTTTCTGTGTAAAACGTTGTGCCCTGGCGGAATATCAACGTTAATGCTCACACGGCAACATGAACCAGGAGTTGACTACCTGGCTAAATTTGTCGATGGCCATCTACATTGTACCTGAAACCTGGCATGGGCAGAGCTAAAGGTCTCAATATGTCAATAGCCACCCACAACGTTGGTTCCGCTACTGAAGGCAGTTGGGCTGCCACAAAGGAGAATCATGGCCCAAATAACGTTCAGGATGGTGCAGTATTGGTCACGGATTGATGACCAGGTGCAGAATGTCTGCCCAGCATGTGGTACCTCATACCACACTGCACTTATTCAATTTCCCAGCCAAATCTACTAATTTTACTCCTGAAGATCTGTGGTTGCAGCCAGTGGAAGTAGATGAATTTCTTAACTTGGAGACAGAACCAGATAGAATTTAAACAGGAATATATATTCATATAAACAACTACAACAACAACATGAAGACCGATTTTACCATTTATCACCAGTAGCAAAGTCTCTTGAGACATTACTCGTCTCCAGTGCATAAGGGAAAGCTATCTAGTTGCGGATAATCAAGATGGGCTATATAAGTCGAAAACATAACCATACATATAAGTCGAAAACATAACCAGAACCGGCCCTACCATAGAATAGTGTTGACATATCAAAGCCTTTGATATCGCTCATTCCACACACTTTGAGGACATCAAGAATAATTCCCTCCGGCCAAGTTTGTAAAGTTGGATAATAAATTAATTGTGGGCGCCAGTCGAACGTGGAGTTCCAGAACAAAAGTCCAAAGTGAAACATGGAGTTTCCTAGTGTAGGGTGATATCTTCGAAACTCTTTAATCTCAACCTTTCGCTAATCATGTCACACACTTTGAGGACATCGAGAATACTTCCCTCCGGCCAAGTTTGTAACATTGTAGAGTGGAGCTTATGTTACCCAGTGTGGGCTGATATCTCCCAAACTGTTTAGTCTCAACCTTTCCGTTTTTCCCGACCTCCAGACGGCATTGAGATTACGTTACGTATTCTCATGATTGTACGATCATGGAGTCACGTCCTATTGTTGAGGACATGTAGCGTTGAACGCATATCTCGCCGATTAAGCAGCCTTCTTCCACACGAGAAATATGCAAATATCCGCCATGAAATCTTCGGAGACATTGTTTACCTCATAGACTGCGAAAATGAGAATGCCATTGAATGTGCAGGTCGAAAAGCATACAATTCCGACCACCAACTACCCTTGAGGACACATTCGATACGAAGCTCAAATCGTCTGTGGAAACCTCTACTACCTGTGACAATTTGAAAAGTAGAAGCAATGTCCACAAATCGCCTGCCGACAGTTCTTGGAGTGTAGATAAAGAAACCTTGTTGACATGTTCTAAAACGTTTGGTTGGTCAGTGGCCAGGTATTCTACCTAGACCATTTTCATGAGAAGAGGAATATTATCGTCGTAATTCGTATAGGGATTGCGTGCAGAATTTCTGTCCAGCTAGGTGTATAGTGGTACTGCACACCACACTGCACTTATTCAATTATCCTGGCAAGCATACTCAACTTACACCAGAAGATCTGCGGCTGCAGCATGTGGAAGGAACTGCATACAGACTTGAACTTATAATTGCCCTGACAATCCTACTCAACTTACTCCAGAAGATCTGTGGCTGCAGCCTCTGAAAGGAACTTAACATTGAGAGTCCGCCGCCGGTCGTCCATAGCATGGATGCATCAAATAGGACGATTAATATACATAAAACTGGAGGGAGAAGTCGAATGAAATTAAAGAGTATCTCTCGACAATATCGATATTCGTCAGAATGCTAGTGCTTTGGCAACTCTGTCAAACTGGACCCAAGATAACCACGGGAAGACACCAATGGTATTCTAGGAAACGTAAGTTCCAAACTTCCGTTCATTAGAAGCCCAGTACCTCGGAACAGTCCTTGACCACAAATAACATGAAAAATGAATGCGGAGGAGCCTACTAAGAGAGGTCTAATGGCACTTTGCTCATGCAAAAACTCAATTGTAAAGAGCTAGGGACTAAAACCGGAAATCATACACTGTATATCCAGTAGTCCGACCTATTGCATATTACATTGGCGAAATCTGTAAGACCTACTGCAGGAAAGACGGCAGAAAATGATCTGAGGAGTCTGATTACAGAACTTCTAAATTCATCCAACCTGAGAATAAAAACATGGCACTGCAGGATTAGATCCCACACATCCAATTGCGAAATCCATGAAGTGGATTACTGTCGTTTATGTGAGGATGAGAAAGAGCTGAAAAAAATTGAGTGGTGGTAGTCACAGTCAGTAAACCATAATACCGAACAAACCTAATACCACTTGCCAAACCATCAGTTTTCCAATTACAACAAGTTCAGCGCTAAGTCATCTATCCTCAATGTTCAGGGCTAAGTCATCTATCCTCGCCTATTGGCAATGCACATTGAGCTAAATTATTTCTCCGAGTATTATTAGAACGAATGCAGAATACTATAATGGTGATCTTAAATTTCTACGACGAATTGAAATCTATATACTATATAGTAATTTACCTCTGTAGTTATCAGGTCGTATGGAAGTTTTTAAGGATTTATCTTCAGATAATTTGTTTATAAATTTGCTAATCAAAACAAGAGTTAATGGGATATATCAATAACGTTTCATCGAATCGTATCGTTTTTTAATGCCCTAATTAAGGCATCTGATTTTATCAGCATTTCAGGCAATATTCCAATGTTGTTACCTTTAGAAGGTCCAACCAAAATTACATTTGATTTCTGGTCCAATTGCCTTTCCAGCAAAAGAATGGTAAACCACATACATCCACATTAACATCTTGTTTGAGCCTATCCTAGTCCTGTCCAAATGCCATGGTTTGAGGGAAAATATTTGTGGCAGCCGTGGCGGTTGTGGCATTTGCCGGGCCAAGTATTTGCTGCTGCTGCTGCGGATGTTGTTGTTTTCCCATTTGTGGCTGGGGTTGATGTTGTAGCGGAGGCTGCTGGGACTGTTGTTGAACTCCTCCCGTTGCTGCCACATTTGTAACAATAGTATATTGTGATGGCATGTTCGCTTGTTGTTGTTGTTGCTGCTGCTGAGCCTGTTGTTGCTGCATTGCCAATTGTGGATTTAACATTACCGCATATCCCGACATGGCCGCTGTTGTCTGAACATTGGTATTAAACATTGAATGTTGCTGCTGGAAATGGGGATACCCATGTCCTGCCATACTACCAACCGAACCAAACGGTGGTGGCATAAATCCACTGGTTAGATTTATATAACCCTGTTGATTTATCGTGGTTGGTTGTATGTACAACATCGGCTGCTGAGTGTGTACCATATCCATGGACGATTGACGCATTGCCTTGTGGAATTTTTCATATTCCACATAGTGTTTGAGACGCAATTCGTCCTCTTCGATTAGCTGACGTTGTCGTAGCAAGAGCAAACGTTGATGTTGGGTGGCTCCCAGCCGGGTACTACACAGCTGGCTGACCAGGGAATCTAGATTGTGTTTAATATCCGATTGTATGACTGTAGGCAAGAGATTGGGATGGGTGGCGGCCAATGACATAGGTTCCTCCTGGGTGGCCAAGGCTAGACGGCCGGCGGCGGATTCTACTAAATCTTGTGGTATATAAGGATAGGGATGAAGAGCTGTTGGTTGTTGCTGGATGGGTGTCACAAATGGCAAGGGTATTTGTGTGGCTGGGGCTAATTGTTGTTGTTGAGATTGTTGTTGTTGTTGCTGCTGCTGCTGTTGGGGCTGTGTGAGCTGAGTTTGAGAAGTTTGCTGTTGTGGTTGTTGCTGTTGCAGATTTCCTGCCTGATTTTGTTGATTGATTACATTTGCCATGGTCTGATTGAATAGCTGTTGTTGCTGCTGTTGTTGTTGTTGCAATTGCTGCTGTTGCAACTGTAGATCTGCTTGTATGGCATTGGATCTCTGGATTTGTTGTTGAATTTGCTGTTGCAGTTGTTGTTGTAATTGAGCAGCTGGTTCCATGTTATAGATGGGAGCCGACATTGGAGCAGCAGTAGCACCTTGCAAGGGTACAACCACAGCAGCAGCAGCTGAGGCTGTTACCGGATTTTGTATCGCCGACGAACCCAAAGGCTGATAGTTTAACGACGAAGGCGACAATAACTCCGTGGGGGTATTATAACTATTATTGGCCGTACTATTAATGGCCTGTAAATCAATTGTAGGCCTTAGTATGGCCACTGTCACGGGCACCACAAATGGTTGTTCCTGGGTCGGTGTGGTATCCTGTTGTTCCTGCAACAGAAGCTGTTGTTGCTGCTGCTGCTGCTGCAGTTCTGCGGCCGCTTGCAGTTGCTGCTGCTGCTGTTCTTGAACATGACTAACACAAAATCGCGATACCTTACGGGCATTCAATTCCTGTTCCGTCCTCTGCTGTTCATTGAAAACTTCATCTGTCATTTCCACATTCCTTAGGGCAGCCAGTTTTTTCTCCAAATCGGCAATACTAGTTTGGCTGAGGCCACACATACGCTGCGTATTGGTATTGGTGGTGATGGTGGAATCAACACTGCCCCCTGACAATGGTGGTAGTTGAGGTGTCTCCAAACTATTTTGTTTGGAGAGTTTTTGATGCAGATCCATGTGTTCGAAAATATTGACAATGGGTTCGGCAATTGGATTTTGCAAAGGAAATTCGGAAAATTGCGTTTGTGTTGGTTGTGTCAAGAGATGGGTTTGTTGTTGCGGTTGCAACAGGGGCATAGCATTTTGTATATCATTACAGCCACTGTTATCCAAAGAGGTACGTCTCGAGTTAAAGGTGGTAGAGCTGCGTGTGGAACTCAATGGTCCTGTGGGTGTATCATCATCACCCTGGACATGTAACTGTTGTTGCTGCTGCTGTTGAAGAAGAGGTGTCAACTGTGTTGTCACCTGCTGCTGCGGTTGTTGTTGCTGTTGATGTTCATTGTTAATGGAGGCCACAATGGCCGAGGCAAACGCCTGGGCATGGGTAATATTTTCCAATTCGATTTTCAGTTGTTCCAGCGAATGATTTGTATTACCATTGGTGGCTGCCATAACAGCATTACTAGCCTCCTCACCGGAGGGTGTAACATACAGAGGCACTGCTGCAGACTTGGAACTACCGCCGCCACCACCACCCTGCTGTTCAATTTGTGTGGCGTTCTTTGATTCTCCCAAGGAATTACTATCCTCTGAATTAGTTGTTGTTGCTGCGGTGGTGCTGTTCGAATTCGGCAAGACCACAGGATTTACAAAGAAACGTGATATTTTACGCCCCGCCTTCATACTATTCTCAGGGGTATTTGCAGTATTCGGTATGGAACCACGAAAATCATAGGGGGGTGAAGAATTCTCTGTGGTACATTCATCACTGCTGATGTTTCCCAAATCCTCCTTTTTAATATCCTGCAAGGAGTCCTTAATAATATTCACATTGGGATATTCATTTTGCAGAAAATCGACATATTGATTCCGTGGCGGAAATACCGAATTGGGGGTGATGGTATTTTCCGGGGAATAATCCGATGTAATTGTGGTATATTCCGAAGCTGTGCTAGTTTTTCGAGATGCTGAATCGGAATTATTGCCGGTATTCTCTTGATAGCTGTTGGGATTGGATGATTCACCGACAACTGGATTTGTGAGGTTAGGTTGCGTTGGTAGTGAATTAATTTCGTTGTATTGGTTTGTATTAGCCTGGCCCAAAGGTGAATTTTGAATTGTTTCTTGATTTTCCAAAACACCATTGGTAAGTTTGGAATCTGAAGAATTGGTTACATTTAGTTCTGGTATAACTGTCGTACCATTGTTCATGGCCTCTGAGAATGCCGCCTGTGGCTGTTGGCCCGCAGATACGGGAGAATCCACAACTGATGTCTCTTGAATTGGTTGTGTGTTAGGGGGATTTTGTTGTTGGAATATTTGCGTTTGTTGTGCAGGTGATTGTTGTTGTTGCTGCTGCTGGGAATCATATGGAATGTATTGTTGTTGGCCATTTATGAGGAGTTGTCCAGTGGCTGGCATTGCTTGGGTTTGATTCTGTGGCGCCCCATATTCCAGTTGGGGCTGTTGAGTTGTTGTTGTTGTGGGCGTGGATGTGGCTTGTTGATTGGTCACAGTTTGCTGAATCTGTTGTTGTGATTGTTGTTGTGGGACTTGATTTTGCTGACCCATATATTCCACTTGAGTAGTTTGCGGAGCAGTTGTTTGCTGGGTTACATATTCCATTTGGGGAATTTGTGTTTGCTGTGGTGCTGGACTCTGTTGGTTTACATATTCTATTTGAGCAACCTGTGGCTGTTGCTGTTGTACTGCAGGGATTTGTTGTTGTATATATTCCATTTGTTGTGGTTGCTGTTGCTGAGACTGCTGGGTTACATACTCCACTTGTGAGAGCTGTGATTGTTGGTGCTGCTGTGTTGCCACTTGGCTTTGTTGGCTTACATATTCCACCTGGGAAGGCTGAGATTGTTGGGGGTGCTGAGTTGCCACTGGTTGACTTATATATTCCACCTGGTTTTGATTTTGCTGAGCTGACAATTGATTAACAAAATCTGGCTGGACCTGTTGCTGAGGTGTTTGTTGGGCCGGTGGTGTTTGAAGACCAACAAAATCATGTTGCAACTGTGGCTGTTGTTGTTGCTGCTGCTGTGGAATAAATTCCAACTGGGTTTGAGGCATATAACCATTTTGTTGTTGTTGTTGCTGCAGTTGAGGCTGTTGACCAGAAGCATTAGGCATTTGATTTTGTTGTATGGATTGACCAGCCACATGTTGTTGTTGTGGTGTGTTGGAAATAAATTCTGATGGGGCAACAATTTGTTGTTGTTGCTGATTAGAAATGAATTCTGTTGGGGCAACAACATGCGTTTGCTGTTGCTGCTGAGTGGTTATAAATTCTGGTTGCTGCAAATGTTGTGTCTGTGCTGGTGGTGTTGTATGCTGAGCAACATATTCAATTGGTGTCTGTTGTTGCTGCTGCTGGGGAGCTTGAATTTGTTGAACCTGCTGTATGGCTGTGGGTGTTTGTTGAGCAATAAATTCCACCTGAGGTATAAATTCCACTTGAGTCTGTTGAGGTTGTTGGGCAACATATTCCCGTGGCGGGACTTGTTGTTGTATTAATTGCGTTTGGTTCTGTTGCTGTAAATATTCCGTTTGCGTTTGGTTCTGTTGCTGGGATTGTTGTACAAATTCTGGTTGTGTTTGTTGTTGCTGTATTGGAGGAGTTTGTTGTTGTTGCTGCTGGGGCATAAACTCCGGCTGTGTCTGTTGTGTTTGTATTGGAGGAGTTTGTTGTTGTTGTTGCTGCTGCTGCTGCTGTGGAACAAACTCCTGTTGTGTTGGTTGCGATTGTATGGGTGGGGTTTGTTGTTGCTGTTTTTGTTGGGACACAAATTCAGGTTGGGTTTGTTGTAGCTGTACGGGAGGTGTTGGTTGTGGGACATACTCAATAATGGGATGTTGTTGCGGCTGTGCGGTGATATATTCCAATTGTTGGGGCTGTTGTTGCTGTGATTGTTGTTGGGTGATATATTCCAATTGTTGTGGTTGTTGTTGGGTGATATATTCTATTTGTTGCGGTTGTTGTTGTTGGGACATTTGTTGTTGTGGTTGAGAAATATATTCCATTTGTCCCTGTGGTTGCTGTTGTTGTTGCACCATTTGTGGGACACTTGTCTGAGTTAAATATTCCACTTGAGCTTGTGGTTGCTGTTGTTGTTGCATTGTTGTCTGCTGCTGATTACTTTGTTGATTCAAATAATCCACCTGTGCTTGTGGTTGATGCTGGACTATTTGTTGGCTATTAGCTTGGTTTAAATAATCCACTTGAGGTTGGGGGGGTTGTTGTTGAGCCCCAAAATCCATTTGTGATGGTTGCTGAACAACAATTTCGGAATTGATTTGTCCAGAAACAACAGCCGTGGTGGCTTGTTGTTGCACAGTATATGTCATTTGTTGTTGCTGCTGTTGTTGCTGCTGTTGTTGTTGTTGCGGTACCTGCTGTTGAACAAAATTTTGTCCTGACTGATTGCTGGCCGGCTGTAAAATGGCATTCAACGAATTGGCCAATGATATTTGACTAGAATTATAGAACTGGGGTTGAGTTGTAGAGGGCGCCGCATTTGTGGGCGATGTTATTTGATCATCCTGAGAACCAGATGAAGATATAGGAGTCGATTGGAATTGCAAATATGTTTGGGGTCTTGTCGCCTGATCATTGAGTTGCAACTGTTGTTGCTGCTGCTGATCACCTACCATTTGTGTGCTAGATGCTGTTGTTCCTACTTGCATTTGATTTAATTGTTTTTGACTAGCCTTATTGCCATCCTCATCTTCTTCGGAATCGACTTCATCCTCCTCCTCTTCTTCTTCAACATTTTCCGGCAACATTTCACGTTGCTTTTGTAGAGCAATTTTTTCCAAACGCGACTTTTCATTTTGTAATTGAAATTGTGTTTGCCGCTGGACACGTTCTTTCAGCAATGAAAATACTTGGACTTTCAAGAGCCGTACAATGGCACGAGCATCTTCTTCGGTAATAAGATTCTCCTGCATCATATCATCACACACCCGTTCACAATCATCATTGACCACATCATATTCAAATTGAATGGCTTCGTTTTCTTTGTGTTTTGAAGATCGCTTCTTGGGATCCAAAAATCTCAAACGAAACTCAATAACATTATTATTGGGATTCTCTAGAAAGGCCTCCGTCGAAGTGGGTTCTACGCGAATACCAATATCCTCTTCAAAGAATTCGGAATTTAATAAATCCTTACACTTTGGGCGATCTTCCTTTTTCAGTTCTATACATTTTTCAATAATTTCCCTTACCTTGGGATCTTCGACTTTGCTCAAAGCCGCCGGCTTAATACCCGATATCACCTTTTTATATATCTGGGCCGGGCCCTTGCACTCACTGTAGGGATATTCGGACACAGCCATTTCCAACATGCACATTCCGAAGGCGTACACATCCACCGATTCATCGTAGTGCTCCTCGTACATTTCGGGTGCCATAAATTCCGGCGTGCCAATTACCGATTTGGCATGTGAACGATTTTTCAGTGTGGCCAAACCCAAATCGCCAATTTTTACACTACCCGTGGTACCGGTAATGAAAATATTATCACATTTCAAATCCCGATGTATAATAGGCAGCGGACGGGTATGTAAAAAATGTAAACCCTTGAGTATTTGACGACACCACGATTTCAATACCTTGGGATTGATTTTCTTGAAACGTTTCAAATAGGATTTCAGGGTGCCGGATAACATTAGCTCTGTGACCAAGACAATATTTTTCTTACGCGCCACACTAAATTCCCAATAGGTATAGAAGCGTACAATATTGGGATGCTGTAACTTCTTCAGCATATCGGCCTCTTCGCGGAAACGTTTGCGTTCACTTTTCTTGACTTGCTTGTCGAGTAATTCACACCAGGCCACGGCCACTCCAGTTTCGGTGTCCAAGCCCCGGTAAACAGTTTTGAAGCTACCTCTGCCGACTTCCTTGTCATATTTAAAAAAACGACCACATGGCGACATGGCTACCGGTTCGTCATCATCATCCTTTGTGGAAATAGTAGTTGTGGTCGTCGTTGACACCGGTACCGGAGTGGCAGGAGCACTTGATGACAATGATGTTGTTGTTTTTGGTATTTGTAAATTAGTTTTCTGTGAATCAGTTTGGGGACTTTCAGCATCTACCACACATTCGGAAGTCGTTTCCTCTTCCGTGGTTGTGGTTGTCGCTGTGGTTGTTTCCGTTTTCTCCTCCTGCTCCTTTTCCTCTGCCTCTGGCTTTTGTTCTTGCTCCTCCACCGTTTTTTCCTCTTCTTTTTGTTGTTGTTCTGATTTTTCTTCTTGCTTCTCCTTGCGACCAGCTTCAACACGCGACAGCTTCGATGTACCCTTTGCCACCACACTACATTCAGCAACTTGTTCCTCCAGCTTCTCTTCAACCTTAAACCCTACACGTTTTGAATGTTTACCACCTGCACGCGATGATTTCGATTCTTTCTCCGGGGTACTGGGTGATTCTCGAAGCTTTAACTCGACACCCTCGGGGCGTACAATACGTGTTGGTGTAGGCGTTACGGGCCGAATTATTTCCGTACCACATGTTAAGTCTGTTGTACTTGTACGTGTCGGGGTACGAAATTGTTCTTCCAAATGTTCCGCTTCACGAGATAACATTTCAATATTATCATCATAATCTCGGGGAAATTCTGTTTCCAATTCCAGATAGTTGGTGGTAACATTTCGTGCCGGCGTTTCCACACTTTTGCGTATAAAACGCATATTCGGATTATATTTTTGCATGGCCATGGAACTTTCACGACTATTGCTACGTTCGCCATATTTGCTGGAATACAATTTCGATGATTTGCTCGATGACGTTCGAGATTTCGTTTCGGATTTTGATGATTTTCGATCTTCCATTTTGAATGAAATTTTGAAATATTTCTTATTTCCTTCCAATTCTGCAAATGAGAGGTTTCGCTTTTTCTATAGTTTTTTGTTTTGGTACTTAGCTTTGTCGTCACGAATCTGTATTGAAATTAGAAGATAGTTATGGATTAAAATATTCAAATATTGAAATTGAAAATCTTTCAAACAAAGAACCACCAACGAAAGAAAAAAAGCAACAACATAAAAATAACGCAAATAAAAACAATAATAATATCGTGCTGGGAATATCGTGAAAAACCTCAGTGAGTTGTTGTAGTAAAAATCTCACATCTTATCAATATTGAAAATATTGTTTACATATTTAAGATGTAAATAAACTCCTCTATCGTACTATTATACAAAATGGGATAACATTAAGAATAATTTGAATCTTTAATGACTAATTAAAAAAATATATATATATATATTTTTTTTTTTTTTTTTTGCCAGTTGAGTATGTGGATAAGAATTTGATAATCTCGCAGTAATCGGAGAATTCGTCTCAAGAAAAGAAGCTTGTTGGTGCTCAATAGAAATTATTTGCAAATTTGCTGATGATATATAAGCATTGCAGAGGCATTCTAACCAAATACAAAGCCAGAGATATCAGAACCAAGAAAAATGAAAATAAAAAACAAAATTATATTTCAGTATGATCTTTATTAGAACAAAATAATAATAATGTTATAATTAAAATATTTATAACACCAAACCAATAAAACAAATAAACTTAAATATAAAAAATAAAAATAAAAAAATAAATGTTAAATAAAAAAACATAAAATGTGGTCTTGGTAATTAAGCTTTGTAATTGCGCTTCAATTATATTCTTCTATGTTTCTGGTTAATTTGAGTCGAATGAATTCTATATTGTTCAGTTTTCAATTCGTTTTTTTATCTTAACAAAGCAATATGAAAATAATTTGTTATTCTCCTTTACGTTTCAAATTCATATTTGAAAAGGTATATCCGTATAACCGTCGAAAATCGAAATCCAGAAAGGATGGTCCACTCAAAGCATATATGATACCCTTCACCACTTTGGGTATATTCAACAGATGGAATTCAAATAGACGTCGCATTTTTGAGAACCGTTAACATTAAATTAAACATGTCATTCTGCAACCTATACTAAATTTTTGATCAGATATAGAGTTGCTTCTTACAATGGGACAAAATTATGTAAATCAATTTAAATCAAAATATAGAAATCTAATCCGATTTCATTGAAACTTGTCACAGGTTGGATTATACTATTTTCAGTGTGTTTTAGGCATATTGTACAGTTCATTGTACAAAATTGTGTAGCAATCGGACAAACTTTGGGTCTTTAGTGCACAATTTACATAAAATCCGAAGAAAAAATATATAGGAGCTATATCTAAATATGGACCGATTTTCAGGAAGCTTAACACACACCATTCTAGACTTCATTCAGTACGCTATACCAAATTTTGTGCCAATCGAAAGATATATAGGGACTTTAGTGCACCATTTACATAAAATCGGACGAAAATATATATGGGAGCTATATCTAAACCTGAACCAATATTCAGGAAACTTAACACACATCATTCTAGACTTAATTAGGTGCGCTATGCCAATTTTCGTGCAAATCGCAAGATATATAGGGACTTTAGTGCACCATTTACATAAAATCGGACGAAAATATATATGGAAGCTATATCTAAACCTGAACCAATATTCAGGAAACTTAACACACATCATTCTAGACTTAATTAGGTGCGCTATGCCAATTTTCGTGCAAATCGCAAGATATATAGGGACTTTAGTGCACCATTTACATAAAATCGGACGAAAATATATATGGGAGCAATATCTAAATATGAACCGATTTTTCCCAATTTCAATAGGTTCGTCCTTGGGCCAAACAAGTGACCTATGCCAAATTTCATCCAATTCGGATCATAAATGCGACCAGTACTTTGTTCACAAAAATGCATATACGGACATGCATAAATCGACTTAGAAAATGAGTCTATGCATATTTTCAAAAGGAACTAGTCTATATAGTTTACATTTGCCTGTTAGAAACATATGCACATAGACATAATACCCTGTACCACAGTCTGGTGAAGGGTATAAGAAGACGGACGGGGCCGACAGTATGATACCCTGACATTCAAGAGATGCATCCTAACAGACCTCGGATTTTTGAAGGGCCATTGACATGAAATTTAATTAAATTAAATATTTGATCTGTGTCTATATGTGAGCCGATTTAACCCTACAATTAATTACCGGGCACATTTGTACCTTTACATACCCTCCACTATGGTATGTACGGTATATTAAGTTTGTTTTCCGTTAGTAACTCATCGAAATAATCTTTTCCGACCCTATATGTATATTCTTGATCAGCGTAAAGTTCTATGACGATATAATTTCCGTCTGTCTGATGTAATCACTCTAGCACTGTAACGAATTGAGATATATGCTTAAATTTGGCATAGAGTAGTCTTTGTATGCTGGCAGGTCAAGTTCGAAGATGGGCTATATCGGTCCACGTTTAGGCATAGCTCCCATTTAAGGTTACTCCCCAAATTTCGGTATTTTGGGGTTATTGACCGCGCTTTTGAACAGAATTCGCTGAAATTTTGTACAGTGGGTTCTTATTGGGTACATCAATACACACACATGTCCTCGGCTACCTATGCGAAACTCCGTTTCACTAGGGACAAACTAATATAAATCGATTTAAATCAAACTATTCATTATGCTACAACACAGAATGTAATCTCAATTGGACACCAGTTCATTATTTGTTGCCCAACATTGGCATCTGAACCAATTTTTACAAAACACAACATTCTGGGCTCAATTTATATATGGGATCTACATCCAAATCTGAATCGATTTCAATAAACTTAGCACACGTTAAGCTATCCTAACATTAGAACGTTATGCAAAGTTTTGTGCTAATCGGCCTACATGTAACTCTTTGGTGCAACATTTGCTTAAAATCGGACGAAAATATTAGGTTGTAGAAAAAGATATCCATTATTTTTTATTTATTTTTTCAAATGGATTAAAACAATTATGGTCGATGTTTAGCTCCTGGGCGATGTTATGACAGCTAACATGCCGGTCAACTTCGATCATTTCTCTGATTTTATTGTCATTTTCGACGAACGGCCTACCTGTGCGAGGTGCACCTTCAACATCAAAAATTCCTGAAAGGAATCTACGAAACCAAAATTGCTCATAATGGCTGTTACAGTATCGGAACCATAAACACCATTCACAATTTTAGCCGCTGGGCTTGCATTTTCGCCCTTGTCACTTCCAAAAATATTTTTTACTGCGAAATGTCACCCTTCCAACGAGCATAAGTCTGAAATTGTTTGATTGATACTTTACAAGAAATCTATCAGTACAGCCATCTGACAAAAAAAAATAATGGATTTCTTTTTCCCCAACCTAATATATATGGGAGTTATATCTACATCTGAACCGATTTTCACCAATTTCAATTTCAGGACAAATAAATGATCTGTGTCAAATTTAATCTCAATCGGGTAACAAATGCGACCTGCACTTTGTTTACAATTGAACACAGACAGACATATGCCACAGTTTGGTAAAGGGTATAAAAAATATTCTTTAACTGAAATGAACCACTGATTGTGAGGGAGGAAAATACAAGTTTTTGGCAGAGATGTAAATAATTCTGGGATCCTCTCTGTTAGGTATTACTTGTTTTAAAAGCTTCAAAGTCGCAATAAGGGGACATGCATTTATTTGAAAATATATTACCAAATTTGATTTCCTGACAAGTTTATGACATTTGCGTATCCACAAAGTGACGATCGACACCTCCCCATCTCCTTCATCCTCCGGGTTTCAAAAAATATATATACGAGAAGTACCGATATACTTCATAATAGGATATTTGCACAATTTTATGGATTCGTTTTAAGGTGGAGTGTTAATCACATTTTTTATTGCGCATACCCCGCAAAGTAAAAGTACCTCTCGAATTGGAGTATTTTTATTATACCGAGTTATGGCGTCAATTGAAACTCGTTGCCCAAGTCTTTAGAGGCTGGAAAATGACTTTCCGACAAGAGGTCCTTTGATTCTCTAATCTAGAGTTCATTCACAGACCAAAATTTCTTCTAATACTGCCTGTCCTTCGATATTATTTTCCGAAATCTTGCCGCTTCATTAACGCCTTCAATTGACTCACTAAAATATACCCCGGAATCTATCATTCCATGTGTATGTTTGTTGTGGTCATCATCATAACTACAAAACAGCATGCCAGTGACAACATATTAAGACAATTCGTTATAGGACGAACCCATTATCAATTTAGAAATGGGCAAAGGAAACGCGAAAAAAACAAAAACAAAAATATAAACAGCGTTACACCTCCAAAGATAATTCGTTCATTAAAATATACCATGTTACGAAATGTGATCCCAGAGCAACTTGTATGTATTCACGCACAAGAAAGCCATTGTTTTTTCATTCTTTGGATCTAAAAATATGCATACGGTCTATGCATAATTACTTAGCTTCCATGACCTGTTTTTTATGCTATGCACACACTTCATTAAGCTATAGAACATTAACTTACAACAATAAAATATACAAAAAATAAATAAAAATAAAAAGTACAATGTGCAAGAAAAAAAAATTAAGTGAAAAACCAATTAAAAAATTATAACAAAAATACATTAATGTACAAACAATGCTTAGCTGAAAAGGACAACAAACTTACTATTTCTTAATGAATATTGGTCTTAGAATAATTTCACACTATATACAAAATATCCAAAGGTGCATGAAAAATCCAGGATAATAAAGATATGATAGGTGGTAGGTAGTATGTAGTAAGTAGTAAATTTCCAAACGACCCGATGATTCAGAATTGTGAAAATTTCAATAACTCCATCACAAATGTACCTCCTTCAGTGTAAATCGTATATATCTATTAGTAGCAAATTGTTTAATTACGTTACGTTGATTATTGATGATACTTCAGTTTCGTCTTTGAGTGGTTTATTGATTAGTTAATTCGGTTGCTTTTTGTTTTTTATTCTCAATTAATTTTTCCCCAACGTAAGTTGACAAATCCTTATTACCGAAGTAGTCTACTATATAAACAACCACCACTGAAAAAAAACACAAATGTCAAACTGGGGTAATGGGATGGGATTTGTTATTAAACGTCAACTGTCATTTAGGTACACTGAAAGAAACTGTACATAACCAATCAGCTGATGTGGATGTCATTTATTTTCATGGTGGATGTCGTTTCTAAGATAAACGTTTACATTTCATTAAAGTAAATTATCATGAAATTAATTTATTATTTTTATGAATTTAAGTTGTAATTTCTTTTAAGTTTAATTAACATTAAATCGAGTGGCCAATTTAAAGTTAATTACTATAGTTCTCATCCAGAACCTAAAAGAATCTACTAATTTTACAAGTTTTGCAACTTTTTACTCAAAAACCGTTCCTGAACCCACAAAACTGCATGGTAAAACATTGGATCAAATTTAAGAGAGCACAAAACCAAATGGCGTTTTCTTTGTAAACTTTTTACTCGAGAAATTTTGCCGAGTACATGATCCAATAATAAGGTCGTCCGAATAGGCCAGATGATTTTACCCGAGCTGTCAAAATGCTTTCAATTTTGACTTATTGTGTGAAAACGTAAACAAAAAATTTTACAGCTTGGGGGATTTTAATACAAAATTTTCGATAACGATTGCTTCTGATTATGGCCGAGTAAAAATGGTAAACAGACATGCCTACTTCTGATTGGCTGTTATATTGATTTTGAAGTATTGCAATACAATTCCGCCTATTTACTAGATTTGCGTTCCCGTACTTTTCAAATTATTTGGTACTCTTGGAGCGATTTATAAATGTTTCCCTTTTACTCGCTTTAATAGTAATTTAATAATTTAAACCTTCAGTCCTTCTGTACAAGATGACCTCGCCAAACCGAAGGTTCCAACGATCAACATTGTTGCTAAACCATTGGGGTCAACAAATCTGTTTGTTAGAAATTTTTTGCGTGAGGACTTGAGGTTTAGTCATGGCAAAGCTTCGTACCATAGTAAGTGCTTGGCAACCAAGCCTGAAAACTTGTTGATGCTGCGTTAGAACACAATCAGTACCCAAATTTTGAAACACTGAAGAAGTGAAGATATTTAGAGGAGTTATTCACCTCTCGTCGACCTTTGGATCATAGTACATACATAAACTCATCGTAGACGTAGGTTATATATTTGTCAGTAACACCGACTGACACATTTTTACATGAAATCCACTGTTGCATTTTTAAAATTTCCATTTTGACAACTAAATTCATTCAATTTCAAACAGGGAAGTCTCAGGCATATGTTTCCAATTTTTCCTTAAAGTTACTTTTAGCAACATTTAGCTTTCAAAATTATAATGACAATACCTTCAGTTCGTCTTCGGACGGCTCACAAGAAAGACGCATTAAAAGAGTTAATTCCGCCTACGGGTTTGAAAAATTACAAAATGGCGCTGTGTTAAGTTTCGCTTAACTTGCCACGTGTTTTATCGAACTAAACTAAAAAAATTAAGAAAATCTCGTGCATATGGTGTATGATCCTATATCTTCTATCCTAATAAAAAGTGGACTAGCTGGAGGAGGACGTGCCTCCAGTTTTTAAAGAAATATATAAAAAAGTGAAAATACAGTATTTTTCGGTTAATTACGGGGTTACGGTTACGGGGTTTCCACGCTTAAATGAACAACATGATGGGGCAAAAAATATTTCATAGGAAAATACATGTAAATTTTCTCGGATAATTAAACCCTGTTAATTGATTTTCCCGCTTAATTGGTTCAAAATTCATGTCATCAAAATTAAATTTCCTTTTACTTTTCACCGCTTAATTGCATAATAATAATTGACAAATTGTGGCGGAAATGTTTTTTGAATATTTCGTTTATTTTATATATTTTTTTAACGCGAACAGCAAAATTAGCACCCCGAGCTCATTTTTGTTAACCATTTATTTATTTCTCACACTATTATAATTAAATAGTGTGAAAAATAAATAAAATTTTCTCCTGTCATTCGAAATAAATCTTCAAATGTGGCAACACCACCAACCAACTATTTATTTTCTCTGTTGCATTTTTCCCCAAAATCCAATTAGACTTGGTACTGGAAGACAAAATGTAAACAACTGGAAACACTTGTCAAATTTGTCAGTAACAACGGCAACTCTGCAGCTGATTGACAATTATATATTTTTTATGTGGTCGATGGAGATAATAAGTGCAGATATTTTAGAATAAAAAAATCGAATAGAAAACGGCCGAATGCAAGTTCGCAATATAAATAACAAATTTTAAATGTTCCCCAAGCAATGAACCATAGCAAAAACAACAAATTATTATTAACAATTATTATTAACAAATGATCAGCAAAGAAAACAAGTCCAATCAAGAAAACCGAGTGTGTGTGTGTCAAAACGTAGAAAGAAAAGAAAAAACATCGGACGGGTAACAAGATAAAAGTGAAAAAAATGTAAAAATAGATTGCAAAACAACAAGCCCAATAGCAAAACTAGAGAAATGTGTTGAGAATTCGATGGAAATTCTAAGCCGAGTTATTGTGAAAATTACGCAAAAAAATTACTATATATCTCCACACCCACTTATCGGAACCCCGTGAAAAAACAACAACAAGAAAGTATAGAAAAACAAGATTCCTTTGGTCGGTCATGTGTGAGAGTGTGTGTGCGTTGTGTGTGATGGATGATTTTTCTCCCCACTTCCACTTTGTGTGTGATGTGTGGTGCTGCGTAAGCTAGAGACTGTGTGTGTGAGTGCAATTTTTTTCTACTACTATTTAGCTGCTATCACAGAGATTAATTATAATTATCTGGAAAGAAAAAACACAAAACAGCTTACTAAAGCTTCCAAAAATGCAAAACAAATGTTAAAATGTAAAACGACCAATTGTCAAAGAATCTAAGGTGAACTCCACTAAAAAAAGAAGCCAACTCCCTTACGAAGTGTTCAAGAGAAGGGAAGAGGCGAAAAAAGGGCATCGTCGTCTATTGAACACAAACAAACAAAAACAAACTGAATTGAATTGAATCAAATCAACCGTCCGACAACGATCGAACAACAGCAGCAGCAAAGCGACAGTGAAAAAAGCTTGAGGCAAAGAAATAGAAACAAACACACATTACCAGTAGAGAAGTCACACAAAAGTACGTAAGAACGAAGGTGGACTAGGTATTGAATTTATTCTTTTGGAATAAAAGTTGCCGTAATGGCAACGCAACTGGATCCTAATGTCAAAGATGACCTGAAGACACAGTTTATAACACGAGAGGGTACCTATCGATTGCTTACCCTCTCCGAGTATTCACGACCCAATCGTGTGGGCTATACCAATAATCAGAGTTCACCACAAGTAAGAGTATCGATTGTTACCCTGCCAAATCCACCGGCAGGAGCGACTAACAATGGCAACAGCAGTGGCGGTGGGAATGGCTCGACTGCAGCTACCGGCTCATCTGCGAATGCGGTGAATAATAATGGTACAAATGGTCGTAATGTTAACGTAAACAATTCATCATCAACAACCGCAACAACATCCTCAAATAATGGAGCTGGTGGTAATAATAGTTCGTCGGCCAATGGTGGTGATAGCTACGATCTTGGTGGTCTACAATCATCGTCCTCGTTAAATGGACCGGTGTTATCATCCCAGTCACAATATGTTGTACCTTCATCGATGGATGCACGTTTGGGTGCCGGCATGTCAATGCACACAATGATGAATGGTTCGGGTGGTGTGGGCGGTGGCGCAAACGGCAATGGTGGTGGTGGTATCGATCAAAATGGCATGCCTATCAATCAGGTGTTGGGCGGTGATCGTATCTGTTTCAATTTTGGCCGAGAATTATATGTTTATGCATTTCGTGGTGTTAAAAAGGTAAGTGTTTTGGAAATGTTTATTGAAAATATACATTTTTTTATTGTCAATTATTATTTAAGGTTCGTACAGATTTGCAATAGCCGTCTAGTATATTTTTTTATTATAAATATCAATCAAGGATGTTAGAAGTTTTGCAGGACTACATCAAACTTTGTGCAAATCGAGGGATATATAGAGACTTTAGTGCAGATTTATCTAAAATCGGACGAACATATAAACGGGAGCTATATCGAAATCTGAACCGATTTCCCCAAATCGAAGGATATAAAGAGACATTGGTGCACTATTTACCTAAAATCGGGTGAAAATATATATGAGAGCTATATTTAAATCTGAACCGATTTTCACGAAATTTAACACACATCGTTCAACACTTTATTCAGTACGCTATGCCAAATTTCATGCAAATCGAAGGATATAAAGGGACATTATGCACTATTTACCTAAAATCGGACGAAAATATTTATGTGAGCTATATCTAAATCTGAACCGATTTTCACGAAATTTAACACACATCGTTCTAGACTTAATTCAGTACGTTATACCAAATTTCATGCAAATCGACAGATATATAGGGACTTTAGTGCCGTATTTTCCTTAAATCGGACGAAAATATATATTGGAGCAATATCTAACCTGTACCACAGTGAGCCCCTTCTATGGCTTCTGGTGATAAATGAGATACCGCTGAAGTTCGACCATCTTAGGATATAGGTTGTAGCCTATGACGATGATGTAGTCGATGATGCTAGTCGGTGGTAAATTTCTAATGACAATTTCAGATATTTTGGAGGATGCCCTTTCAACTCTGTCTAACTGGGCATACGCCAAAGGTCCTGTGTAAACCCCACTAAAACAGAATTGGTGTTCGTCACTAGGAAACGTAAGATTCCTACTTTCCGCTTGCCATCACTGGGAGGAGTGACCCTAAGCCTTTCTGAAGAAGCAAAATAACTTGGTACTATCCTTGACCGCAAATTAACGTGGAATAGGAATGTTGAGGAACGCTCTAAGAAAGGACTGTTAGCACTCAACTCATTCAAGAACTCCATAGGTAAGAGCTAGGGACTAAGACCGGAGATTATACACTGCCTTTATGTGACGATCGTTCTCCCCATTCTTACATATGGTTGCCTTTTTTGGTGGCAGGGGGTCAACAAAAAGATACTGCTGACAAAATTAAATTTAGTACAGCGATCGGCTTCAATCCTGACTACCAGAGCGCTAAGATGTATACCACGGAAAGTCTTGCATGCGATCTTGAATCTCCAACAACTCGACATTCTGATTAAATTCTAGGCGGCCAGATGTGCTCTGAGACTCCGGGAAGGGGATGCCTGGAAATCGCAAAACTATGGTCACGCGGTCATCATAACGTCAGATTGTGACCTCTTAAGGGGAAATAGGCACATTAGTGACTATGTTCCCTCTCTAACGACATCAAAGTAAAGTTTCCTAGTAGGGAATCCTGGACTAGTGGCTCCTTACCTCTGCCAGGTCTGTCATTCTTTACAGACGGGTCAAAGATGGAGGAAGGCACTGGTGCAGGCGTTTACTGTAGGGAATTAGAAATATACAACTCATATAAACTTAACAATCTTTGTAGCGTTTTTCAAGAAAAAATCCTTGCAATCACGAAAGCTGCCGAGATAGTAAAATCACTTGTGACAATATATGTCGATATTCAGGCGGCCCTTAAGGTGGTGAAGTTGAGCAGTATTAACTCAAAAGCAGTTAATGATTGCAAGTCCGCTCTGAATGATATACGACAGATAGTTAGCTTATGTTGGATTCCAGGACATAGTTACATTGAAGGGAATGAGATAGCCGACGAGCTTGCTTGAAGGGGCTCATAATCCCATCTTCCGATTGAGATATCTTTAAAACCACCCATTGGCTATTTCATTAGCAAATTCCGCTTGTTCCACTGCGAGGTAGTCGGTAACAGATGGTCGAGAGAACCTGGTTGTAGACTCTCAAATCTATCTGACTGAATTCTCTCGCAAAAGAACGTCTTCGCTGCTGACTCATAATAAGCGTGGTTTTACATTTGCCGGGATTTTCATTTCTCTCTCTTGAGAGAGTAATTAGAGTTGCGATATTTTTAATTTTGTAATAAGCGTACTTTTATTCACAAAAGATACGACTTGACATAAACGTACCAAAACAAAATTTTTTTATTATTCGTGAATACATTTACGCTTAAATTATAACATATATTATTTATGCAAATAACTGGTATAAATATTGGACAATATTTCTAGATAATTATGATTTATTATCATTTGAAGTAGAATTTTAGGTACCTTTTCGTACTTTTTTGTTCCTACCTGTGGTAATCCCGGCAAATGTACAACCACGCTAAGAGAGAGAGAGAGAGATCAAAATCATTGTTGGGATCATAACATGTCACTGCAAGATTATATCTCTCCGCTCTCCTTCTCTCGCCATATTTTTCCTTGCTGTTCCACTCTCTCTTATCTTTCACAATGGGCAAGATTATATCTCTCACTTCGAAATGGGACTCCAGGGGAGAGGATTACTGTCATCTATGTGAGGACGAAGAAGAGCTAGAAACAATTGAACATATCCTCTGTAAATGTCCATCGCTGATTGGCAGAAGACATAAACAGTTTGGAAATTGATAATCTAGCCTTCTTCTCTAAAATAGACTCCAAGCAGATCCTAGGCTTGGTCAAAAACCCGACATGGATTAAATAACAATCTCTCCGTTCTCCTTCCCTCACTATCTTTTCCTTGCTCTTCCACTCTCTCTCTTCTCTTTATCAATGGACATTAGTCTCCGAGTGGACTGTTGTTACTAACAACGGTACATCCCTAACCTAACCTATCATTGCAGTCATGAACCGTATTTGAATTTACCTTAAGCGCCACCTGGCTATTGCATGGTACCAAGGTAGTTTTCATTTTATTTTTTTTTTTTTTGGCTATTTCAGGCCATTTCATGATTTTTAAGATTTCTGCTGAAAAACTCTAAGAATTTTGATAAAATTGTATGAATGGTTTGTGGCTTATTCCTTACAGTATATACCTTCTTCCATCTTGGAGCCATTGTATATATTGACAGGCCATCCCGAGGTAGACAGTCACTTCTCCATGATTTGTGATCAATGATTATTCCAAAGTATTTGGATTGTAAATAGCCGAATGTTTCATATATGAGTAGAACATTAAAAAAGTTTAATTTCATGAACCTAACAAATGTATACTTCATAATTAATCGTATATCATAGAGACATTAAAACCTAATTTTAAATTGTCCATTTTTAATTTCATGTACTTATCTACGCTAAAGACAGTGCCATGTTAATAGCATCCAAAACAGAAAAAAGGCACAAGTTCAATTAGGTATACAACTATCCTCTTATCGGTAAATGTAATTGTGGATGACAACAAATCTGGCAAAGAGATGAGGAATGTAAAGGCAAAAAAAAAAAACTTTTTTTTGAAATTATTCCAAATTTTCCCTTGAACACTATCAGTAGATAAAATGTAAATAGATGTACATACATACCAGTTTCCGGACAGTACCCAAAACAGTGTCCTGCCAGAATATAATAGAGGGATTTTTACACAATAAAACATAAAGGAGAGAAGAAAATAGTAGAAAGTTTAAAACCTGAACATGAATTGAACATGAATTTGCCAGTAACACTCTTCAATTTATTCTATTCGAATAATACAAAAGAACAGATATTAAGTCGCCTATTCGTATTAATTATCTGACACAATTTTTATTTAAACTACCTTATCCGAATATATCGTTATGGTTTTGAGAACAATCATGTGTGTAGGACAACGAATACATTTTAGGGAACACTGCAAAATTTCCTCAAACTTTTCCATTATTTAAACAAGTATTATTATCAGCCCTTTGCCATAATATAATGATCAGCTACTGTCCATAGACATGTGCATCATCTTCAGTTATTGCTGCAAATTAAATAACAATCGCGTTTTATTTGTGTCTCTAACGATTGCAATTATGAACTTGTCTATGCACATGAGACTCGATAGAGGAACCTTTTTGTAGTTCTAGTTATTTATCTTATCATTTTATCAGAATGCAAAAAATAAAAAAACAACAGATAGAGAGAACAACAATAGCAACGATGGACAATAGACGTCAGGCAACAAATTGTAAATAAATAGCGTAGTGTTGTATGAAACACTTGTTCAGCTTTAGGGTCTGGTTACGTTGAAGTTTGAAAATTACATTGAACTCGGGTATATTTGCCATAGAAATATTAGAAGAAATGAGACAGGATAGATGTAATGTGACATGTGATGTTATTTTTTTTAATTTTTCTGGATAATATCAAATCTTAAGGATTTAATGCTGAGAATTCGTAGAAAAGTACGATGAAAAGATAGGAATATCGATTATTATGAAAGATAAAAAACTCGTCTTTTAGAGGAATGAAGATATAAGTGGACTACTGAGTCCCATCTTTGGACTTAATCTAAATTTCGTAAAGATAATGGGTTGTGCAAAGTTTGGTTCAAATCAGACATTCCATTCGCCTGATATTGGATTAACTTAACTAATATTAAAAATTTTGGCCATTTGTGGGGGAGGTACTAGAAGGAGTTGACCAATGGGTCCCATCTTCAAAATTAATCTAGGCTTTGTAAAGATAATAGGCTGTATACATTTTCATAAAAATAGGGTAGTCCGTTTGCATGTTATTATAAAATTAATATTTAGCACAATTTTGACCATTTTGTGGGGGAGGTACCGAAAAGAGTGGACCAGTGGGTCCCATCTTCAAACTTGATCTAAGCTTGGTAAAGATAATAGGTTGTACACAGTTTCATTAACATCGGATAGTCCGTTTGCATGTTATTATAAAATCATTTTTTAGCACAATTCTGACCATTTTGTGAGGGAGGTACCAGAAGGAGTGGACCGATATTTCCATCTTTGAACATAAACGATATTTGAACGAAATATTAAGATGTGCAAAGTTTGAATGAAATCGGTTGCTGCCTTCGAGAGTTATCGTGCGCAACAGCCACACAGACAGACGGACAACGCACGGACGGACGGACATGGCTAAAACGACTCCAAATGTTCTGAAACGGATTTGGTCCAAAGAAACATGGGGTCTAAAACCAATATTTCGTTGAGGCACATTTTCACCGTATCAATGTGTATATAGCCTCATTAGCCTGACGGTATAAAACTTATCACAACGTAACTTAAAACCTGACCTATGGCGAGCTCGTATCCCCATAAGGATTGCGCTCAAACTATTTTTCAAATCACATTTTCCACTTCGATTGAGACACCTCCAAACCATGATTTTTTTAACGTTCCAAATGCATTTCCTGACTATGAAGATTGTTGATCACCCAAATTTTGTTTCTTCCATAAATGACTTTCATTAGATTTGATTCAGCTTCGAAGACCAACAAGATCGATTTCTGTATTTTCGGGATCATACTCATAGATTCATGATTTGACACCTCACTTAGGATATGCTTGAGATCTATTCCGGAGAAGAATGCTATATTCTATCAATTGCATATTTGCCGGTTGTGTCTTCTGCCCCACAGCGATGGACATTTACAGAGTATATCTTTAATTGTTTCTAGCTCTTCCTCATACTCAAATCGAAAGATATATAGGGACTTTGGTGCACTATTTACCTAAAATCGGACGAAAATATATATAAGAGGTATATCAAAATCTGAATCGATTTTCACGAAATTTAACATACATCTATCTAGAATTAATTCAGTACGCTATACCAAATTTCGCGCAAATTGAAAGATATATAGGTACTTTGATGCACCATTTACATAAAATCGGACGATAATATATATGGGAGCTATATCTAAATCTGAGCGGATTTTCACGAAATTTAATACACATCTTTCTAGAGGATATTCAGTACGCTATGCCAAATTTCGTGCAATTCGAAAGATATATAGGCACTTTGGTGCACCATTTACTTTAAATCGAACGCAAATATACATGGGAGCTATATCTAAATCTAAACGGATTTTCACGAAATTTAAGACACAACTTTCTAGAGTTAATTCAGTACGCTATGCCAAATTTCGTGCAATTCGAAAGATATATAGTTACTTTGGTGCACCATTTACCTTAAATCGGACGAAAATATATATGGGATCTATATCAAAACGTGCAATTCGAAAGATATATAGGCACTTTGGTGCACCATTTACTTTAAATCGAACGAAAATATACATGGGAGCTATATCTAAATCTAAACGGATTTTCACGAAATTTAAGATACATCTTTCTAGAGTTAATTCAGTACGCTATGCCAAATTTCGTGCAATTCGAAAGATATATAGTTACTTTGGTGCACCATTTACCTTAAATCGGACGAAAATATATATGGGATCTATATCAAAATGTGAACCGATTTTCATGAAATTTAACACACATCGTTGTATAATTCAGTACGCTATGCCAAATTTCGGTGCACTATTTACCTAAAATCGGACTAAAATATATATGGGAGCTATATCTAAATCTGGACTGATTTTTCCCAATTTCAATAGGGTTATTCCATGGCCAAATAAATGAGCTGTGCCAAATTTCATCCACAGACGGGCGGACGGAAATGCAGAATCGACTGAAAACGTGATTCTATGCATATTCTCAAAAGAAACCATGTGCCTATCTCGTTTCCTTTTGCCTGTTACAAACATCTGCACAAAGACTTAATACCTGTACCATATAAAAATCGCATATTTTATAAAATTCTTATTTTCAAAGTCTCGATTTAGTTATGCCGTATTGCTAATAAAACGATAAGAAGGTGTAAAATACAAACAGACTCTAACATCATCTCCTCCGAAAATTAATAAAAATTCAATTGGATGCTGAGTAACAAATGCATCAACGACAGTAGTAGCAACAACAACAAAAACATGTGAGGCATTCATGTGTCAACCAACATTTAACAAAGTCATATTCAATTAACAGTGTTATGCAAAAACAAAACGAAAACAAAGTAAAACTGGGCATTTGTTTATTATTCTTGTTGTTGCTGCCGCTTTTTTTATTTTATACGAACAAGATATCAGTCAGTGTGTCAATCTGTATATCAAAACCCTATGGCAAATGTAACTACATATACAGTGGTGGTCACAGAATTAAAACATTTACTGTGGTAAACATTTTTTGATCAGCCCTCGATTCGTTTGAAGTATTTTTGAAAATTTTTTAATTCAGAACACTTCGATATACTGCCCCTAAGAGATTTTGTGTGAAAATGGAAAATTAATGCATGCAATTTTTCCATAAATAACGGGTTTTATGAAAATACATCGACTTTGAAGTGGCCATATAATTAAAACATTGTGTGATTTTTTACTTTACTACATTTTTTGAAAATATTTTTAAAAAAGCTCTTTAATTTAGTTAAATTATGTAAACTATGCACCGATAAAATCATTTACTGACAAAATTTTTTGAAAAAATCTGTAAAATCTATCTAAAATTGCCAAAAATCTGTACAGTATACCTTACATTCAGAAAATAACCCTTATTATAGAAAATAAAGTTCCGAATGCACCAGAAATTGCTAGAATTAGTAGAAAACTATATACTATTCTAAGAATAAATAAATATTTGAAATAAAAACTGAAAAAATGGGAATTAAGCTAAAAGAACGACTCAATTTCGATAGCCTTTATTGAAGAAGGCCGGAATATTCTTGCAGTATGTGAGGAAATATCGATTGATATTGGCATTTATTATATCAAATCGATTGTTCGAGTAGTACAGAATATATTTTATCAAAAAATATATCAGTCACAACAGAAAGAACAGAGATCATCGCCTATGTTGACGAGTAAAAGTTTCTGCCACACAGCAGCATTTTTGATGCTCAACACAAGACTTTTAATATTTGTCAAATTGTAAATTGTTTCTTTCTTTTAGGCTAAAATAGATTAAATGGACATTATTCTATTCAAAAAATATTATTTTGGAAAAATATTGTTATGTTCAATAGATTTTAAGGGTCAAGAGTTAACCATCAAACATGCTGCTGTGTACCAGAATCGTTTTCTCGTCAACATAGGCGATGATCTCTGTTCTTTCTGTTGTGACTGATATATTTTTTGATAAAATATATTCTGTACTACTCGAACAATCGATTTGATATAATAAATGCCAATATCAATCGATATTTCCTCACATACTGCAAGAATATTCCGGCCTTCTTCAATAAAGGCTATCGAAATTGAGTCGTTCTTTTAGCTTAATTCCCATTTTTTCAGTTTTTATTTCAAATTTTTATTTATTCTTAGAATAGTATATAGTTTTCTACTAATTCTAGCAATTTCTGGTGCATTCGGAACTTTATTTTCTATAATAAGGGTTATTTTCTGAATGTAAGGTATACTGTACAGATTTTTGGCAATTTTAGATAGATTTTACAGATTTTTTCAAAAATTTTTATCAGTAAATGACTTTATCGGTGCTTAGTTTACATATTTTAACTAAATTAAAGAGCTTTTTCAAAAATATTTTCAAAAAATGCAGTAAAGTATAAAAACACACAGTGTTTTAATTATATGGCCACTTAAAAGTCGATGTATTTTCATAAAAACCGTTATTTATGGAAAAATTGCATGCAATAATTTTCCATTTTCACACAAAATCTCTTAGGGGCAGTATATCGAAGTGTTCTGAATTAAAAAATTTTCAAAAATACTTCAAACGAATCAAGGGCTGATCAAAAAATGTTTACCACAGTAAATGTTTTAATTCTGTGACCACCACTGTATATGTAGCTAGCTACATATGTCTGTATGAATATCTACAAATTGTATGTGAATCACATGTGCACACACACACATAGAACCAAAATAAATAAATCCTTTTTACCACCTTTGTGTGTAATATCACATCACATCGTTCGTTCTCTCGCTCGCTCTCTCACTTTGACAAGACTTTGTGATGACTTTTGGACAGCTTGATGAACTGAATATTTTGTCTTTGTTGTTGTTGCTTTTGTTTTTGAATCATTTGTGCCAGATTTAGTGACGAAACTGATGTATCTAAACTCTGAATAGCAGAATCACATAAATGATATACAGAATTAATAAAAAAAACATTGCATATCAATTTAGATTGTAAAATATAGTCATCTTTGGAGATTCTCTTTAAAGGTGATATATGGGTATCTATCAGCATTGAATGACGTGTAGATTACAATTAAATGATTTTAGGATGCAATACAAAGAATTTAAATGTGTATAAATCGGTGTAATTTTTTATGACAAAGAAATTATATTCGTAGCCAAAAAAAAAAGTCTTTTAAGAATAATATTTTCGGATGTGGGACCATGTAGATTATAGAATGTGTTGATAGCCTCTGACAAAGTCAAAGTCTGTCGTTGGTCTGTTGTGTTCATCCTGATGTGTATTATAAAAATAGATAGAAGATAGTACCTACTTACTTAGCTGGCTTGTTACAGAACGGTTGTTCCATAAGCCGAGCTTATAAAAGCGCGTCGGTCTTGTAAGCATTTCCTCCAATTTGAAAGACCACGTTCCAAGATGTTGTTTTCTACTTGGTCTTTCCAGATTATTCGTGGCCTTCCCCACCATCAGCTGGTTCGCTTTTATAAGGCTTTTGGGCTGGGGCATCTTCATCCATTCTCACAACATGACCTAGCCAATGTAGCTCAATGCGTCTAACAAAGCCGTTGTCCGAGAATAGCTGGTACAACTCATGGTTCAATCGACGGCGATATTCACCGTCAACGCAGAACGGCCCAAAGATCTTTCGGAAAAATGTCTCTCAAACACTCCAAGAGCAGCCTCATCTGCTTGCGCAAGTACCCATGCTTCAGATCCATATAAAAGCACGGGTAGTATCAGCGTCTTGTAAAGTGTTGGTTTGGTCTGGCGGGAGATGGCCTTATTTCTAAACTGCTTACTTAGACCATAGTAGCATCTATGGGCCAATACTATTTTTCTCCGAATTTCAAGGTATATAAAATCTTTGACTACCTCGAAGATGTAGTTCTAAAGTTCCACAGTTAGTCCAAGTCTACTGGACGTTTTGCGCGCTAATACCATCAGCTTGGTCTTCTCGTCGTTTACTGCTAGATCCACTTTGGCAGACACCTTCTCAATTTGTTCAAAGGAGGCTTTTACCGTCGATCATTGAGAGTAACATGTGTTGTTTGGTGTACAGAGTGTCATTTCTGTTCACATTTGCCTCTCGTATGACCTTTTCCAGCAGGATGTTAAAAAGGTCACAGGACAAACTGTTACCTTGTCTGAATCCTCGTTCGGTATTAAAGGACTACGAGAGGTCCTTTCCGACTTTAACTGCTGATATTGTGCCAGTTAAAGTTATCCTGCATAGTCGAATTAATTTGGCAGGAATGCCAAACGCAGACATGGCTATAAACACCTCTGAACGGATATGGCTGTCGAATGCGGCTTTATAGCCGACAAATAGGTGGAATGTGTCGATGTGTTTTTCCAGGATTTGGTCAATGGTAGATTTGCCAGGTCTGAAGCCGCATTGTTATGGTCCAATAATGTCATTGATCATTGCCTTCAGTCATTCACACAGCACGCTGGATAGCAGTTTATATGCGATGGGAAGGAGACTTATTCCTCTATAGTTGGCACATATTGTCTTGTCTCCTTTTTTGTGCACGGGACACAGGATGCTGAGGCATGCATTCCTCTAGCCAAATTGTACTAATCAGCTGGTGCATGCTCCTGACCAGCATCTGACCACCAGTCTTGAATAGTTCGGCTTGTAACCGATCGGTATCTGCTGCTTTATTATTCTTCAGCCGATTGTCATCTATTATTGTTTCTGGGGTTTCCTCTTCACCGCTAATATTTGATACCAGAAGTTTTTCAAAATGCTCCTTCCAAATCCTCAGCACACTGTCTGTATCTGTCACCAGGGTTTCTTCTACCCGTTGGTAAAATTTCCGAACTTCATTCTGACTCCTGTATATCTCGATTTGCTCACGCTTACGTTTTTCTTCGTTTTTACACCGTGCTTTGATTTTATACAGTAGGTTTCCCTTACTCTCGTTTTGATAGAGGACCGGCAGAGGAACACTGTACGCAAGATAAAAAATCGCTCGACCGGAAATTCTCTACAGGCCTTGAGAGGATTAATCTTTAGTACTTCCATTTACCATTAGGTGATTCTTGATCCCGCTGAATTTTTTTCGCATATCGTTTTAGAGTCCTTATCTATGCATCAGTTGGCCGTAGCAAATTGTCCTCCGATATGCCTTCCTATCCATGACCTATTGGCTTTGGCAATTTTAGGTGCATGTGTCGAGAGCGAGGAGTCCAAATTGTCCTTGGAACATCCATTCGTGGCTCATTAAGCACAAATTGTCCCTAAGCACAGCTTGTCTCCGCCTTGGAAGAGCCCACAACACCAACAGACATACTTGACAGGCCCTGGTGATTAGAGGGTAGAGTGACGATGACGGTTACATCAGCACCCTCCTCCTCTCTCCTCTTCGAGCGTCATTTGGGTGCCGGTGTGGATAAAGTGGGATTCAGTCTGTCGTATCTAATTTATCATGTATTTTATTTAAAAATAACTCGATTGTCTTTGAAGTATTAGGTTGTGTAAAACATAGTAAAAATTTTTATATATAAAAATTATAAATATTACAAAAAAAAAAATGGATTTAATTCATTTTTTCTATTATAAAAATAATTTAAATATTTTTTTATATTTTATAGGGTGCCGAACTAAGTAAACCAATCGATAGAAAATTCTATAAAGGAACCAATCCTAGCTGTCATGATTTTAATGCCACCACAGCAACACCTACTGGAGCTCCTTTACTGGTGGGGTTTACAACGGGACAAATACAATTGGTTTCACCACAGCCAGGACCACGTGAATATCGAAAACTTTACAATGAAGATGTAAGCAGACAATGTTTCCACCCCCATTCTAAATCTTTAAATCGTTTGTCAAACAATTCCTTTTTTATTACAGCGTCTTATTGACAAAACCAAAGTGACCTGCTTAAAATGGCTGCCAAATTCACCAAATCTCTTTTTGGCCTCACATGCGTCGGGACACCTGTATCTATACAACGAGAATCTACAATGTCCGCCGACAGCGCCCGTCTATCAACCCTTTAAAATGGGCGATGGCTATTCAATACTAACCTGCAAATCGAAATCGAGTCGGAATCCCCTCTACAAATGGGTATTCAACACCGAGAATTGTTGTATAAATGAATTCTGTTTCTCACCATGTGGTTCAAATTTAGCCATAGTATCACAAGATGGATTTCTCCGGGTATTTCATTATGATACAATGGAATTGTTGGGTATAGCACGTTCCTATTTTGGTGGTTTTTTATGTGTCTGCTGGTCACCGGATGGTAAATACATAGTGGTGGGCGGAGAAGATGACCTAGTCACAGTGTGGTCATTTCATGAACGTCGTGTAGTGGCCCGGGGTCAGGGTCATAGATCATGGGTTTCAGTGGTGGCTTTTGACCCGTACACCACGTCATATACCTCGTGGGATGGCGGAGATTTTTCGGATGATGAAAATCAAATAATGGAATATTCCACATCAGGATCACGATATGCGTCGGGTGATCAATCGGCGGTGAATGGCTATGATTCATATGGTGGATCGGCTGCGGTGGGTGGTCATGATAAGAACTCAACGCCCATACACACGCGTCAAAGGCCACAGTCGGCATCATTTCGATCGGAGGCCTCGTCACTTGCACCTGATAAATTAGCCATAAGTTATCGTTTGGGTTCTGTTAGTCAAGATACCCAAATATGTCTGTGGGACATTACCGAGGATATCCTAAGGCATCCTCTGTCCCTGCGTCAACGTGTGAATAGCTCTAATTTGAATGATTCTAGTTTTATGAATGGTGGCACAGACACCGACGGTGTGAAAGTCATACGACCAGTGGCCATAGGCCATCCCAATTTCCCCCAACCGCAACACTGTAGTAGTCCTACCAAAGATATGCAGACCAACAGCAACACACAGACGACAACACCACAAACATCTGCATCAGGAGAACAAAATAGTAATAGTAGTTCTAGTAAATTTTCCACAGCCAATTGTACGATATCATCGCAATCATCAAATGCCAATACGCCACCGGATGATAGTTCCGTGACAGCGTCCACTTCAACGAAGGCCAACTCAAAGATGAGTACAAATGCCATCAGCAGCAGCGGCGGTGGTGGTGGGACAATAAAATTTCCTAATTGTATAACTACCACGAAATCGGATTCAATTGATGGCAACATTACTGGGAATCATGTCAACACATTATCATCATCGTCGGGCTACAACAGCAAGGCATCGAACAGTAGCAAATCTTCAGATTCGGGAATATCAGCATTCAACTCGTTAACACAACGTTTATCGAATTTCTCATTTCTCAATTCATCCGATAAGAAATCACTAAATCTCGAGGGCGGCAGTACACGACAAAATCGTCGTACCTTAAGTCTACTCAAATCGTATAATCATCATAATTCCTCCACACTAAATCATCATCATGGACACAGTAATCACCAACACATGGCAAATTCAACACAAATTGAAACGAATGCAAATTCAACGTCAACATCGTCGCACAGTTTCGGTTCTCTCAAGCTGGGCAAATCGTCATCGTCGTCACACCATCACCACAATTCACTGTCACACAACATGTCAAATTGTTCGCCATCGTCGACGGCAAATTCAATTATAACATCATATGACCCACTGAAATTAATTGGTACACCAGCGTGTCCGCGTTTCGATGAGTGTCCCCTGTTGGAGCCGTTAGTGTGCAAAAAGATCGCTCACGAACGTTTGAGTGCATTAATATTTCGTGAAGATTGTTTTCTAACCGCATGTCAGGATGGATTTATTTATACATGGGCTAGGCCGGGTTATTCAACGGTAAGTTGGTGGTAGTGAATTAAGGTAAAATGATTTTTGTTCATGGAAGATCAACATAATTATGATTTTTAATAGAAAGAAATGAAAACAGGAGATTGGGAGTTAAAAAATTGTTGTTTCGAGTTAAAAATTTGTATACAATCATTTAAATATTCTAAATCGTTAAAGAATAAGTATTGTGTAGATAATTTTCATAAAAATATTTATTACTTAATTTTCATAAAAATATTTATTACCCATTCCCTGTAATGCAGAATAACTAATTTTTCCCCAAAGCGGATTTTTTTTTTTTTGATTTCGAACTTCATATAGAATAAGACGAAAGCGCAAATGCGAAAAATGTTGTTCAGAATAAGTCGAAGGGGAAGAGCGAGAAAAATCACGGGGAATTGGCATCTAGAATAAATCTGATAATTTTTAATAAGAATCTTGACCGATTTTTGGTATTTTAAAGACATTAGGCTTTGGTTCTCATTTGTATAATTTAACTATTATTTTTTTAATAGAAGGTTTATTTCATAAAAACACAAGGCTGTCTTCTGTAGAAGACCATAAAGTTTTTATATTACAATTTTATTCCTTGATAAAACATTAAAATTTCAGAAATTAAATTTTTATTGAAGACCCGAAGTCAGCCATTATAGAAAATCCGGGGGTCTTATTTTATATATGACATAAAAAAATTTTCTTATACACTTTTATTAAAAATAAATTAAATTAAATTTATTTTCTTCTCTTTCTTACAGAATGTTCCACAACATTTATCGCCAACGCAAACAGCACCGCCTGGCGGTACGGTAATATAGTTCGATAAAATTAATATAAAACAGTATCATAAGAATTTAGAGAAATTAAATCACTATACTCCAAATCCTACAATTACTACAACAACTACTACTAATACTACTTCTAATGATAGTACTCTAATCACTTCTACTACTCCCTCCTGTATAACAAAAACAACAACCGCAACAGCAACAGCAACTACTCCAATTATGGAAACATTAGCGCCAACAACCACAACAAGAACAACAAATATACTCTGTTTAACCAAAGGTGAGCAAAGAGTGTAATAAATTAAAAAAAATAATAATAATAATTAGGAGACAAACAATAGAGAATGAAATAAAAAACAGTTTTTATAAAAAACTTTTTTTATACAATTCCTTTATTTTTGATATGCAAAAACAAAATTAAACAATAACCACAAATGCATAATATGTAACAATAACAAAAAAATGCATTAAAAACAAATACAAACAGAAAACAAAACAAAAAATGTTATTTAAAATAGCCTCTACCACCTACCTATACCCCTTCTCTTTCCTACTACTAGTTTTTTGTTAAATATTTTTAAAAAAGTTAATAAAACAAAATAAATATTATCAAAACAAAAATGTTTATAGTAATATTAATATAAAAATTCCACACTGTAATAAATTAAAACGAAAAACATAATCTAAATATTTTCATAATTTTATTTTAGCAAAAAAAAGTGTATAACAATTTTTATAGCATGGACATAAAATTATTTTTAAATTGGTCCCAGAGACCAAAGTTTTTTATGCAGAATTTTGTTGAAACCTGGATTCCGAAAAATTTTAAAATAAGACAAACTGTGGTGATAGCTTTAGTTTTGTGATTATGTGCTTAATTCGAAATTATTTTTTTTTTTTTCAAAAAATTTCACAGTATTACGCATCTCTTCGTTTATTCAAAATTACAAAGATTACAAGTACTATGGTCATGACAAATTGTCATTACATTAATCTTTTAGTTCTTTTCCGTGAAAACTTTTATTCGAACGGAATTCAAAGCGATAGAATAATACGAATTTCTATAAACCTCGCGTGATCAAAATTCTAAGATTCACAAAATTGAAATATGACGCCTAAAAGAATATCATATTCAGAAAATGGTAAAAATGAACAACAGTCGAAATTGTTTATAACGACGGTCAAGGAACACTGCTGGTCGTTATAAAAGATATAAATATAGGGTATAACTTTTCTGCGGGACTTGTATAAGTTGTCATAAAAAGTTTCGTTATAAACGATTTCGACTGTATATACAATTGAACTCGGAATATAGAGGATAAAGCTGTGAAATTTTCCACAAATATTGCTACTATTCCCAGAATGTTTAGTATTGAAAATTGAATATCGATGCACTTTCCAGGGTGGCCCTCTTATAGGGGTATCCATATAGCTGTACTTCCTAAATTTTGGTTTTTTGGATACGGCTTTTTTCGATTAGCTGAAATTTGGTATCCCTACGAAAAAGTATCCATAGTAAATTATGTTTTGGGGGTAGCTCCCATATTACGGTACACTCGAATTGCCTCCAATTTGGTATTTTAGGTTCACATTAGGTGTCAAATTTTCCTAAAAACTTCTCTCTATGTAGTAATGTATTTTATTTTTACCTGTATAATATGTAAACCTTCGAGAAAATCGAATGTCTTATCTGATTCTCTATCACGGATAAAGGAGTCCGACCTAGCGTACGGTAATAGTGAGATATGAATAACAAGGGAAAGGATTATGCTAAGGAAATAACCGATTGAGGGTACCTGCATCAGTCGTTTTGTTGTTTGTGGTCTCAAAATTTCAGGCGAACTTATAGGCCATGGCGAAATTGTATCAAGAGTCTCCTAGATATCGATATGCATTAATTGCTAATCCCAAGATCTTCAACCAGGTTGGCAGCTTTCTTCATTTTTAGAACACGGTCTGAAAACAATCCCTGCATATTTGAATTTATATCGGATGTTTGACTTGACTTTTTTATTGTTAAACCTTGCTTTTTCATTATACATGCGCCAAGTTTTCATCAGGTCATCAGTAAGGACTTTGCAAATTCAAATTTTTAGTCCGACAACCTTCTCTGAACCATATTGCTCTTCTCTTATACGACTCTTATATAACAAGATAACCCTAGGTGGTCAATGGGCTCATGGTGTAAAACCTGTAGAGGTCAATATTGTACTACTTTCAATCAATGTGTTTTATCAGGTCCCTACATTAACTCCTTCAAGAATAGAGTGCTATGGAACCTTTATTTGTCCACACCTTTACCTCCCACAAGCGGAATTCACCTTTCTAACGTTTTGATTCACCCTCGTGGTGAAACATTTTAAATGTTTAGGTCAGTCATATTTTAGTTAATATGTTGTCATAGAATCAGGCAGGGTGCGTAGAATGATTAAAATACGCTCTATCTCACGAATGCTCACGGGCGAGAATTCGAATGTTTTCAACTTATCGCGAATGATACAGTTACAATGAATGAACATGCATTTGCAATCTCTCGCGAATGTTCGCATTGTACGAAAAATTCATGAACGATAAACATTTGGCTGTTAGCATCGTAGATTCGTTCTTTCGTGAGCATTTGTTGCTGAAGAACATTCTTTTGAAAAACTCAAAAAACAAATATTCGCGAATGCTCGCGAGCACTGTAAAAAAACAACAACAAACAAAAACATCATAAAAAAGTAAACACACACAAGCAACGAAAGAATGTGTGTGTAACAGAAAGTGTGTGAAATAAAAAAAACACATGTCCAACAACCATTGAGTTCACGAACGTTTGCTGTTATTGTTGTTGCTGTTTTGAGCATAAGCGGGAATTCGGGAATATTTGTTTTCATTCGTGAGGCATTATCAGAAAGAATTTCAACCACCAAAACGAAACGAACGATCGTTGTTGTGTGTTCTCACTCGTTTGTTATGCGTGTGCGAGCATTCTTTGCCGAATGCTCGTTTGGTAAAGAATTTATCGCCATAAATTCATTCGTAAAATGAGCACACAACAAAAAGAATGTATTTTGAATCATTCGCGAGCGAATTTTTGCGCACCTTACATAGAATTGATTTCATCTGGATAAAAAATGGAGAATTTGTATTCGAATTTGAGCCTTGTGATAATCTAATTGTAAAGGTATATTTATACTCTAGTTCTTGTTTAAAAACTATTATCAATGTTTTTTTTTTTCAATAAACTGAAAATAATTTAATACAAAACAATATACATCCTGTTAATGTAAATTCCAAGGGAAAGAATGAAGAGAACATTTTTGCCTGGATAAAAAGAAATTTTAAAGAGATTTAAAAAACAGGCTATCAATGTAGATTTCTTCTAAAAAATTCAATTCGAACGAAACAGGCTTTTAATACTTCTAATTAATTTGGGAAAAAACGAATTTTAACGCTCGGAGGAATTAAGGAATATAAACTTTTCAAATTAATATTTTAAAAACAAGAAAATTTCTATTGTTCTACTATTCTTGTTTTTTTTTTCTATTATTATTGTTTTTTTAGAATATTCCAGAAAATATGAAAAAATTATTATATCTTTAAAATAAATTGTTAATATTCGTAATATTCATAACTTTTCTTTAAGCCTATACAGGGGCTATAATCATAGGTCAAACGAAACGACTTTAAATTGATTTTTTTTTTTGATTTTCAATTCGCATTATTGAAGACACTCAATTTAAACCATATATACATATAAAAACATGTTATATATTGTACTAATAAAAACATAAATAAAAAATTGTTATATGTTTAAAACATGAATTTCTTTTTTTAATACAAAAAAAAAAAAAAAAAACGAATCTCAAATTTGTTAATACTTTGGAAATAATTTCAAAAATTTGTCATTGATGGTTATTATTTGCCTCTTTGTTTTGGCAATGTACCAAAGATTTGAAAGTTTTTTTTATTACACGGTTATTCTTTCAACTAAAAAATAAGCCTTTATGTTGCATAATTATATAAAAAAATAAGCTATTACTATTTTTTAACAATATTACATATTAGTTATTATTATTATTAAAAAGTACATATGTGTTATAATGTATAAAGAAAAGTAAATATTAACTTCCTAAATAATTTTGCCTTATAGTTAATTTTTCCATTTATTATTATTATTATTATTGATTAAGTTACTACATTTTAAAATAATAAAAATTTAAAAAAAAAATCAAAATAATTCTCTTCATTTTTAAACACATTGTGTTCCCACATTATTATCAAAGAAACTACATGAAAGCATTGTAAATGTTAAATAAAACCACCACAACAAACTACTACCTATTGTATTTATCTCAACTATCAACCATTCATCTCTAATTAGTAAGAAATACCCCCTGAAATACTTTTTAAATGTTAAAATGTGAATCATTCAAGTTTTGAAGCTAGTAACGTAAAGCAATACTCGTGGAAGAACAATCTTTTCCATTTTGGGAAAACAAACAAAAAAATTGACATTCTGAAAAAAAAACTAAATCCCCCATATACATTTTTTAATCTCTCCCTCTCCCATTTGTAAATTTTGTTACTTTCCCCTAATATTTTATGTGTAATTTAAGAATATTTGAACAAAAAAATAGATTACATATTTTTATTATTGTTTGTTCTCTCATAGTGAAATTGTTTACATAGTTTTTAAGTTATATTACAAAGCCGATTTAGTTTTAAATGTGTTTCATTATATGCAAAGAGTTTTTGTGGAACGTAAAAGTGTTTCTTGTTTTGAAATAATGGAGAAGAGAGTCTTTCGTTTTTGGTCTCTGTTTTTGTAAAGACCAATTGGTCTGTATAGAGACCAAAGGGGTTTTTAAAGACCTTTTATGATCTATAAAGACCTTTGGTCTCTATACAGACTAATTGGTCTTTATAAAGACCTTTGGTCTCTATACAGACCAATTGGTCTTTATAAAGACCTTTGGTCTCTATACAGACCAATTGGTCTTTATAAAGACCTTTGGTCTCTATACAGACCAATTGGTCTTTATAAAGACCTTTGGTCTCTATACAGACCAATTGGTCTTTATAAAGACCTTTGGTCTCTATACAGACCAATTGGTCTTTATAAAGACCTTTGGTCTCTATACAGACCAATTGGTCTTTATAAAGACCTTTGGTCTCTATACAGACCAGTTGGTCTTTATATAGACCATTGGACTCTATACAGACCAATTGGTCTTTATAAAGACCTTTGGTCTCTATACAGACCAATTGGTCTTTATAAAGACCTTTGGTCTCTATACAGACCAATTGGTCTTTATAAAGACCTTTGGTCTCTATACAGACCAATTGGTCTTTATAAAGACCTTTGGTCTCTATACAGACCAATTGGTCTTTATAAAGACCTTTGGTCTCTATACAGACCAATTGGTCTTTATAAAGACCTTTGGTCTCTATACAGACCAATTGGTCTTTATAAAGACCTTTGGTCTCTATACAGACCAATTGGTCTTTATAAAGACCTTTGGTCTCTATACAGACCAATACAGACCAATTGGTCTTTATAAAGACCTTTGGTCTCTATACAGACCAATTGGTCTTTATAAAGACCTTTGGTCTCTATACAGACCAATTGGTCTTTATAAAGACCTTTGGTCTCTATACAGACCAATTGGTCTTTATAAAGACCTTTGGTCTCTATACAGACCAATTGGTCTTTATAAAGACCTTTGGTCTCTATACAGACCAATTGGTCTTTATAAAGACCTTTGGTCTCTATACAGACCAATTGGTCTTTATAAAGACCTTTGGTCTCTATACAGACCAATTGGTCTTTATAAAGACCTTTGGTCTCTATACAGACCAATTGGTCTTTATAAAGACCTTTGGTCTCTATACAGACCAATTGGTCTTTATAAAGACCTTTGGTCTCTATACAGACCAATTGGTCTTTATAAAGACCTTTGGTCTCTATACAGACCAATTGGTCTTTATAAAGACCTTTGGTCTCTATACAGACCAATTGGTCTTTATAAAGACCTTTGGTCTCTATACAGACCAATTGGTCTTTATAAAGACCTTTGGTCTCTATACAGACCAATTGGTCTTTATAAAGACCTTTGGTCTCTATACAGACCAATTGGTCTTTATAAAGACCTTTGGTCTCTATACAGACCAATTGGTCTTTATAAAGACCTTTGGTCTCTATACAGACCAATTGGTCTTTATAAAGACCTTTGGTCTCTATACAGACCAATTGGTCTTTATAAAGACCTTTGGTCTCTATACAGACCAATTGGTCTTTATAAAGACCTTTGGTCTCTATACAGACCAATTGGTCTTTATAAAGACCTTTGGTCTCTATACAGACCAATTGGTCTTTATAAAGACCTTTGGTCTCTATACAGACCAATTGGTCTTTATAAAGACCTTTGGTCTCTATACAGACCAATTGGTCTTTATAAAGACCTTTGGTCTCTATACAGACCAATTGGTCTTTATAAAGACCTTTGGTCTCTATACAGACCAATTGGTCTTTATAAAGACCCTACAGACCAATTGGTCTTTATAAAGACCTTTGGTCTCTATACAGACCAATTGGTCTTTATAAAGACCTTTGGTCTCTATACAGACCAATTGGTCTTTATAAAGACCTTTGGCCTCTATACAGACCAATTGGTCTTTATAAAGACCTTTGGTCTCTATACAGACCAATTGGTCTTTATAAAGACCTTTGGTCTCTATACAGACCAATTGGTCTTTATAAAGACCTTTGGTCTCTATACAGACCAATTGGTCTTTATAAAGACCTTTGGTCTCTATACAGACCAATTGGTCTTTATAAAGACCTTTGGTCATATATATCCTTTTGTATTTTATTTATTATATAATAAATAATGTAAATAAAAAACTTGTATGTATTTATAACATAAACACAAAATAATTTAATAAAAAAATAATGTTTTTATTTAAAAAAACTAAGTTGAAAATAATCATACACATGGAACAAATGAACCACTAATTTCTGGGCTTAAAAAACGGAACTCATCTCAGTGTGTGTGAGCAAGAAGAACACCCAGATTTTGAGTCCATGTGTGTTAACCTATAAATATATATATATTTAGAAAAAATAATTCGTCACTAAATATTTCATTATTGTAATTTTATAAAAATTACTTTCAATGTAAAGTATACATACACATGCAAATAAAAAATTTTACTATTTAAAATAGAAAAGAAAAAAATAAATAAATGTAAATGGTTGATAATGGTTATATATTAAAAAAAATAATAATGGACATTCATATAGAAATCTCTATTCATACTATAGTGCTATCTTTCTCTATCTTCTTAACCCCCCTTTTCACTATCCAAAATAAAAGTTTCCCCCAACATTGAAAACAAAAAACTCCTACTCTAGTTATAAATAATAAAAATAATAATGATACTGTTGATCATCTATTAATACAGAAATAAATATAACAAAAATATATACAAAAAAAAGATAAATAATTTATATTTTATATTAATAAAAATGATTGCAAAAATGCTAATTATGTAATCCAAAAAGAATTAGTGTTAAAAATAAATGACAAAAGAAGAAATCATTATTAAAACAACAGGCATCTAGTGTTAATAAAAAAACGTAAATTGATATATGAAGTAATGGAAATGAAATTTAATTAAATAATTGTGTATATAGAAATAATAATAATGAATCAGTTACAAGTAATAAAAAAAGTAATATATTGTGAAGAAAAACGGAAAGAAACTAACTAAAAAACACAGGTATAAATTTGCAAACATCTATGAAAATAGCAACAACAACAAAGAGACTAAAGAATAATTAAAATTAAATAAAAAATATTAAAAAAAAAACAATTTAAAGAAAATGTGTTTAATATTATTTATTAGTTAAAAGGCAAATATATACTAAAAGTGACAGAGACAAAAAAACGATATCGGTTTAGCACGTGTAAACTACAATTTACAACTCGTTTACACGAAAGAGGGGTCTACGATCCGAAACGACCCGAGTATTTCTCGGCCAAAGTCTTTCACCTCAGCAGTAAAAGCAGTAGGGCTGCTACTGGTCAAAAATATATTTGCCCAGCTAAATTAACATTTTCAGATCACTGGATTAATTTGGGCAAAATTGTTCATGACATCTTTCAGAAATCATCATTAAACGCCACCCCATATACTTTGTCAGATAAAATTGCTATTCCCGTCTGTTGGAAGTCACGATAGGCTTGCAATAGTTAAGTAGAGTAGATTTTGACCTACCCCTATAATGTTGGTATTGAAAATAACATTTATGGGTCCAATTTGTATTGTATCTCCCGAATTTTTGCATTTTAAGGGTTACAAGCTATTTTTTTAATATTCAGTTACAATTAGAGGTAAGCCCCACATAACATCCTAAATTTTGGTAGTGTGAGGAAGTTTTTAAACGAAATGTTTTTTTTTTTTTTTTTTGATACTTTAGTTTTATCATGACATAGCGCCTAGATAAGAGTCGCGATTGATATTGGTGGAGGTTATGTTTTTATGTCCCTTTACGATAACATTTGAATACCAGAATCTGTCGTAGACTAGATTCTAATCTTGACCGACAGCATCCCCTCAGGGAAGTTATTGACGATCGTTAATTGGACACGATGCCTTGAAAATCTATGGAATATTTCCATAGGACCATGGAAAAAGTTGTCCTTATTTTTATACCCTTAGTCTTATGGCTAATGAGGGTACTTTGACACGATGAAAATGTGCCTCATCGAGTTATTGGTTTTAGACCCCATGTTTCTGATTCAGAAAATTTGGAGTCCGTCCGTCTGTCTGGTCGGCTGGTGCGCAAGATAATTCTCGAATGGATTTATCGATTTCATTCAAACTTTGCACATCTTAATATTTCTTTCAAATTTTGTTCAAGTTCGAAGATGGGGACTGTCGGGGCTTAACTCTAGTTTAGTAAAAACCATCAGATTTTTCTGAAATTTTTTACCCGAGGTAGGCCCATATCTTTTGATCCACAACAGATACAGCCATATATCGCACCATTTGGAAAGGGCAAATTGTGGTCTATCATTTGAGTCAGGATTGGAGGGAGACTTTAATGAACCGAAGTTCGACACAGTTTTTGACTGTATCTCCAAAACGGTTTGAGATACCCAATTTATATTACCCGGATCCGTAGAACCGGATATAACCGGGTACCCGTATCCAAAGTTCTGGGTCAAATAACCGGGTATCCTGGTACCTCCCCCAAGAAAAAAATATATCCCCATAATTAGGGTAGAAATTCGTACCTCTGGAAAAAAAAATCTGATCGTTTTTACTAAACTAGAGTTGTTCTAATATCGGTCCACTACTTCTAGTACCTCCCCCACAAAGAGTCAAAATTTTCAATATTTTTAAATCCAAATTCAGGGGAATGGATTATTGAACCAAACCTTGCACAACCTATTATCTTTACGAAGCCTAGATCGAGTCCGAAGATGGGACCCATTGGTCCACTCCTTTTTGTACCTTCCCTCCAAAAAGGGTCAACATTTTCAATATTTATAAATCCAAATTCAGGGGAATGCACTATTCGATTTGAACCAAATCTTGCACAACCTATTATCGTTACCAAACCTATATGAAAGTCAAAATTTTCAATATTTATAAATCCAATATTGGGCGATTCCATTATCTTTACAAAGCCTAGATCAAGTCCTCCCCCATAAAGCGTCAATATTTTATAAACTTGTAAAATTTATTAAATCGAATCAAAATTAAGGGAATAATAAAACCTGTGTTTAATTCCGAAGACCACCGTAAACCATAGGCTGAGGATATATATCTGTCGGCAACACCGGCTGACACTTTTTTACTTGTTAACCTACAAACTGACAATCAGAGCTTTTATGATTATGACCCATGCCAAATGTCAAGCAATCTACAACACTGTGGTCGATAGATGGACGATTTTAATATAACGCACTCACCTCTCTGAATTCACAAAATATTTTATATATTTCATATATAATTTCGTTCATGATGTTATTTTTTATTTTCATGTTTTTGTTTTTTATAAAAAAGTAATTTTTTTATGTATTCAAATTAACAAAAAAATTAATAAATCTTTTAAGAAAATATACATATTTTGTAAAATTAAAAACTAAATTGTTGAAGTTTACAAAATAATAAAATATATAATCTATGTATGTATATTAAAACACCCAAAAGGAATTAAAACGAAAAGAAAACAGGGATCGATCTGTGAGTTAAAACAGATTTAAGTATGATCGTTTGCCTTTTCTTCTTTTTTTAATTAACAAAATCATATAATCAAATCAAGCTTAGCTTTTGTGGTATAAATGGGTCGAGAGGGTAACGACGACCACACATACAGTTATCATGGAACAGCTGAGAATGGTAAGTTTGTAATAAGGAAACATACGTGGTAGAATGATTATTATATTTTAGCTTGTTGGAAATTAAACTAAATATTTTGTTTATACACACAGAAAACAAACGACGACGTCGAGTATTTACTTAAAATTGTAAATTTCTAGCTTCTAAGGTGGCCGCATCGGGGAAATATAAATGTTTCGATAATAAAAATGATAAAAAGGCCTGTCCGCCAACAACCAGGAAAAGGAAATATAGTTTTCGTTTTCGACCGCCAGTGTAATCCAACTGTTGGGGATTACCATAGGGATCATAGTTGATGGCACCGGTGGCAGCAGTTGGTGAGGTTTCATGCAGAACTTTGGTTTTCAAAGTTCGTAACTATAAGAAGAGATTTTTCAATTATTTACATTACATATGGAGTAAAAAAAGAGAAGAAAACTTACCAAAAAGAATCCCAACGATAAACTGCAATATGCCAATGCCAAATAATAGCCGAAACCATGGAACATTGTGCTCACCAATAGACATGCAGTAATTGTGACAAATTTATAACCCGCAAATGCCATTAGATCCAATGTCTTCAAATTCGTTTTAATGTTGACCACATATAGCGTGATTGTATATACGACCAGTTCAAAAATACAATAGGCCAATGCACTGGATGCCTGTATACTAAGGGCCTCGGGTGAGAAACGTTTCTGTAGACCCAACATAAGACCGGCCACAACAACAAATGTTATAAAAGCCATTGTCGGTATATACAAGTCGGGAGCATTGATATCATAACGAGGTTGTACGGGTTGTTCTTGATCATATTTGAGAGACCAATCCTAAAATTAAGGGAAGAGTATTAAAGTTTAAAAAAAATATTGATTTTTTTATTATTTTTGGGAACTTACCTTATGTGTAAATGGAAAGAATAACAACCTCAATTTATTAATCACATAATTATTATCCACTGAGAAATAGTATTTCAACTTGGCTACGGGTACCCATTTTGTAAATTGATTCTCGACCAATTGTTTACCCTGATCGGCCAAACGTTGACCATACTGCATGGCCATATCCTGTACAATGGGTTGTTGAAACATTGCAAATTGTGGAAATTGTCCAGCTGCTCCACCAGGCCCGGCTGGCTGTTGTGGCCCCAAACCGCCAAATTGTTGTTGTGGTTGTCCCCCGGGAACTGAGCTGTATTGTGGCGGTTGTGGTGATGATGCACCAGCATAACCATAATTTTGTCCAGGCATTTGCATGCCACCATTATTGAAATTACCACCACCCATCATTGGTGGTTGAGGTGATTGTTGGGGTGACATACCAAAACCCGCCGGTCCCGTATTACCACCTAACATTGGATCCAAAACAGTTGGACCATTTGTTGGCTGCAAATAAGGCGAGGTACTAGCCATGGGTGCTGCTGGACCCATAGCATTAACATCCCGAACATGTTTGATCTTACGGCCTGGACCAGAAGAAGCTTGATGAATGAAATGTGAAAAAAATAATTATTATTTTTGATTACAAGAACAGCAATGGCAGTACAAATGAGTGATAAAGCAAAGAAACAATGGAAACTTGCAAGCTACAGACAATGCATCGGCGTGGTGTGTGCATTTCATGTCTCAATTTATGTGGCATGTAACCATACGCACACACTCACTCACATATGAGTACACTGTCACACACAAAACGTAACAACAAACAGATCACAAACTAAGATAGTTTAGGTTGGAGGCTGGTGGACACATAACAATAACAAACTGATAGATAGCAACAGCGGCAGCATAGGCGTATGTGTTTGAGGCCGGGGTTTGGTTAGTATCTCTCATCACCATCATCAATTTTATTAGGAAAGAAGAATAAGAACATTTTTTTAAGACACAGCATCATTATAAAGGCCGAACGAAGAAATTAAAAATCCAAGTCCCCACTTCCTGGAAACCTTTGAACCACAATGGCATCCATTGCGCTTTTATCAACATCGACAGGCAACTCTGATGATTCAAGGCACTCCTCTTGGTTTGGGTGGGTTTGGGACTTGTATTTTTATGCATTTTTCTTTTTTTCGATTTTCTTGTTCAACGAAACTGTATTGTGGTGTACTTGCTTATTTCCTTGTCTTCCTTACAATTTTCCCACTTACGATTCCTTATGCCAGCATTTGGATTGTTATACATATTGCGTAGCTGCTGCAGCAGTTGTTCACGGATTTCGGGAGATTTATATACTTAATTTTTAATTAATTTATATAAAAATAAAACTTATTTCCTTTGCAAATGTAGTTTCATCTATAACCACATCACCAATAGCCCAATAGCAGCAGCTAGCCGTCAAATACAGTGATGCATATTACGTAGTACTATTGAATACCAAAAGTTGCAGCAAAGTATCTAAGGAGGGGAACAGCTGTTTTCATATTTAAGTGTTGCTTTTGACATTTACCAACACTGAAAAGTTTGAATGTACTGTACATTCTAAAGTGTTTTTAAAATGTTCAGTTGCACAAAGTTGGTAAAATACTGTTTTTTGCACCCGGATTTTTTTTGAATAACCTCCTAAAATTCGTATAATAGCCAATTATAGTCCCTAACCAATGTTGCCTCAAATTATAGACTAAGCATTAAACTTTCGAAAATGGTGCGAAGCTGTATTTGTTGTGGATGAAGGAAATTATTTTGCGTAATCGATGTTGGCGAACGGCCGGGGCTTGAGATTTTCACTTCTAGGATATGTTAACACCGACTGCGCATACAAAAGTGTTTCTGAATTAAATCTTTTTTCTAGATCCAATGTTTTTGTAATAATAATGGTACAATTATACAGTGTAAATGTAATACTTATCTGATTTGATTGCATCGTAATACTCGCGTCAAGTTCGATATAATATTTTTGATTTATGCAAATTTTATACACATTATAGTTTAAATAAAAAAATATAATAAATTTGGGCTTTAAAATTTATAGTTCTCTTTATGGCGGTACCAAGGTATATACAATCTGGAAACTATAGTTCTCAAGTTTCACAGTTTGTCCGAGTCTACTGGACGTCTTGCGCGTTGATACCATTAACTTGGTCTTCTCGCCATTTCTGCCAGACCCACTTTGGTAGATTCCTTCTCAATTTGTTCGCTCGCAATGTTCGACCCATTATATCGATGTCATCGACGTAGGCGAGTAACATGTGTTGTTTGGTGTACAGAGTGTCATTTGCGTCTCGTATGACCTTTTCCAGCAGGATGTTAAAAAGATCACACGACAAACTGTCACCTTGTCTGAAATCTCATTGGGTATGAAAAGGCTCCTAGAGGTCCTTTCCGACTTTATCTGCTGATATAGTGGCAGTTAAAGTTAGCCGAATTAATTTTGCAGGAATGCCAAACGCAGACATGGCTTTAAACATCTCTGAACGGATAGGGCTATCGAATGTGCCTCTATAGTCGACGAATAGGTGGAATGTGTCGATGTGTTTTTTGTGGGGTTTTTTCAGGATTTGTCGCAGAGTGAAAATCTGGTTAATGGTGGATTTGTCATACCGCATAGGTATGGTCCAATAATGCCATTCACAGTTAGCTTCAGTCGTTCACACAGCACGCTGGATAGCACTTTATAGGCGATGGAAAGAAAATTAATTCCTCTATAGTTGGCACATATTGTGTCCATATTTTGTGCACGGGACAAAGGGTGCTGAGGTTTCAATCATTGGGCATGCACTCCTCTAGCCAAATTGTACTAATCAACTGGTGCATGCTCCAGGCATGCATCTGACAACCAGTCTTGAATAGTTCGTCTGGTAACCCATCGGCTTCTGCTGCTTTATTGTTCTTCAGCCGATTGATTGCTATTCTGACTTCATCTTGGCTAGGTGGTCATCTATTATTGGTTCTGGGGTATCAACTTCACTGCTACTATTTGATACCATTAGTTTTTCAAAACGCTCCTTCCAGATCCTCAACAGGCTGTCTGTATCTGTCACCAGGTTTCCTTCTTTATCTCTACAGGAGGATGTGCCTGCACCAAAACCTTCGGTTTGGTGTTTTACCCGTTTTTCTTGCTCATGCTTACGTTTTTCTTGCTCATGCTCACGTTTTTCTTGCTCTTTCTTCTTTGTTCTGAAAATACGTTTCTCCTCTCTCCTTTTCTCCAGATAGTTCTCCATCGCATTACGTGTTGCTACTGTCCGCAAGGTTGCCCTATACACTGTGATTTTCATATCAGTAGCATTACGACTCCTGATCGTACCACTGATTTGTTGATGGTGGTCGTTGCTTTTTCTGCAGTATGTAGGGAGTGGGCAATTCTCTGCCATTGTGCTTCTATATTATTATCGGGACAAGAAGTGCTTTCGCCAAGCAGGTGGGTAAGTTGAGCAGAGTAGGCCTCTGCTACCTCTTGTGTTTTCTGCTTTTCGACGTCGAGTTTCCGTGTTACATTAGATCGCACCTTTGCTGCAACATAAAGTGTGAACCTTGGCTGCTACAAGGTAGTGGACCGAATCGATATTCGCTCCTCGGATCGATCGAACGGCTAATACACTGAATGAATACCTGCCGTCTATCACAACATGATCAATTTGATTTCTCGTTGCTTGATCAGAAGAAATCCAGGTGGCATTGTGTATATCGAGATGCTTGAAACTGCTGCTGCTAACTACCATGTTTTTTTTTGCTGCCGCGAAGAAAATCAACCTCATGCTGCTGTCGCATGGTTCTTCATGAAGGCTGAATTTTCCGACGGATTAAAATGCATTAAAATCTCCTAGCAGAATTTTAATGTCATGGCGGTGGGGAGCGGTCATATGCTGTTTCTAGGCGCTCGTAAAATATGTCTTTGATCTGATCATCTCTGTCCTCGGTCGGAGCATCGGCGCAAACAAGATGATGTAAAAGAATTTCGCTTTTATGCGGATTATAGCAATTGGCTCATCTACTGGAGTGAATCTGGAGACGAGGTATTTTATTCTCCTGTTAACCATAAATCCACAGCCAAATTCATGTCTCGTTTCATGGCAGCTATAATACAGGGCGTAATCATCTAATTTACTTGCGCCTGTCCCTTTCCATCGCATTTCCTGTAAGGCTATAATATCGGCTTTGTACTTCTTGAGTACATCCGCCAAAGCGAAAACTGCGCCTGTTCTGTAAAACGTGCGCACATTCCAAGTACGGATTCGCAGATCGTGGTCCTTTATACGTTTGCGGGGTTCGTCAACATTGGGAGGTTTGGTTTTCTTTTTCTTTGCTTTTTCATAGTAGGAGAGTGTGGGCAACTAACCCGACCCATTTTTATAGTTCTTATGGGTGAACTCGCGGCACATATCAGCTCACTATTTCAGCGGGTGATGAAAAATAGCTAATCCAGGTGACACCGCGGGAGGTCAGTGTCCACAATTTAGATGAAAGATGGACCAAGATAAGCTTGGCTTTGCCATGTTAAAGCCAAGCAGAGCTGTTTGCTATCTATCATCCCCTACGCCACCCTTGGCGTTACCACTCCGATATATAGGCGAATGAGTTGTTGCGGGTTGGCTCCCCAAGATACTTGTAGTTACCTTGTGTAATAGAAAGGACATAGAAACCGAAAAGACATAATAATTGGTCTGTACCCGTATTTCAAGAATCTACTAGATTTTACTATTTTCTTCGATATCATAAAGGAAAATTCGTTATCGTAGTAAAACGTAGTAGATTCTTGCAGTGCGGGAATATACCAAATATAATATTTAAATTCAAACTAAACATTAAACGGAAACTTTTGAAAACAACCATGCACTTCTTCTGATAACATTTGGAAATACAACCCTGTCAGTCAAATCCAACATGATCATGTTAATTATCGTTAACATTGTTAACATAAATGTTAAGTTCAATTTCTGATTTCAGAATCTATGTGTACGCACAGTTCAAATCGACGGTGAGTTGAGTGTGTTTGTGTTTTGTTGTGGCGGAAAGTTAATCATCTGGGATTCAAAACAAAAATTTTGCTAAAAAAGCCGGTTGGTAAGTAAAAAACAGATAACAATAAAGGTGTTACATTTTGCGGTAAACAAATCTAATTCATTAATTTGCATTAAGTCATTTTAGTGGAGTGTTTTTTTTATTATATTGAGGGGCTCATTACGTCAAGCTATCTCAACCACTGCACGTGGGTTCCAGCCAGCCAGACAGTCAAGTTATTTGATATTTTCTCTGTGTGTTTGTGTGTGCAGTTTATTTTTGTTCTTAACATATATTGAAAACATATATTAGGTACATATGTATCTACATAACTCCAGACGACTGTCTCTTGATTATACCTATCAACAACAGGTTTTATTTCTTTTCATACGAGCATATTAATTAACTTACTTACACGCACATGTTTGCGGCGGTCTACCTACCCACTTACCACCAGGGTCGTAGACAGATGATGGTGGGGGTTTGTTTCTTTTTGATCCCCCCGCGTTGATCACTTTGTATGAATCTACTATTCAGATCAATTTCTTTAATAACATTAATTGGTATTATAAGAATAGTTATGTAGGTAAATACAACACACAGATACAAAAGAGATAAATATCTCTAGAATTACACAGGAGGTAAAACTATATAGGGTAAACGCACCTAATTCCGGCATGCTCCAATAGTCGTCATCTGTTTCATATAACTTCAAATAACTAAAAAATCCTATATCCAGATATGAAAACCAGTAAGGAAAGTAGTAAAGTCGGACGGGGCCGACTATATGATACCCTTCACCACTATGGACAAACAGGACTATTATCATGAAATTGTATGAAATAAAATATGTGATATTTATCTAAATGTGAAACGACTTAGATCTATCCATAAACATGTCATTCTTTTGTTACAATGGAACAAAAGTATGCAAATCGACTTTAGACAAATTTCAATAGGTCATCCGTTGGGCTAGGTCTGTACTTCTAGAAAACCCAACTACGTTATTCTATGCTCAATTCTGTACGTTGTGCAAACTTTGATGTCATTCTAACAAATATGAGGAGTTTAATGCACAATTTACTTATATATGGATGCTATATCCAAATATGAACCGATTTCAACGAAACTTATCACAGGTAAGGTTATACTAATTTCAGTACGTTTTGCTCCTATCAGCCATATATTGGTTCCTTGGTGCGTCAATTACATAACATCAATCTATAATATAAGGGCGCTGTATCTAAATCTCAACCGACTTTCACACATCATTCTGGATTAAATTCAAAACGCTATGCAACATAAGAACTTGGTACATTATTTAGATTAAATCGGACGAAAATCTATATATCTAATCGGAATCGATTTTCACGAAACTCAGCACACATCATTCCAGCATCAATTCAGTACGTTATGCCAAATTTCGTGCAAATCGATAGATATATAGGGACTTTGGTGCACCATTTACATGAAATCGAAGGAAACTATATATGGGAGCTATATCTAAATCCATACCGATTTCCTCGAAACTTGGCAGACATCATTCTAGGCTCAATTCAGTACGTTATGTCAAATTTCGTGCAAATCGAAAGATATATAGGGACTTTGGTGCACCATTTACATGAAATCGGACGAAACTATGTATGGGAGCTATAAATTAATCTGGACCGATTTTCACGAAATTTGGCAGACATCACTCTAGGCTGAATTCAGTACGTTATGCCAAATTTCGTGCAAATCGAAAGATATATAGGGACTTTGGTGCACAATTTACATGAAATCGGACGAAACTATATATAGGAGCTATATCTAAATCTGAACCGATTTTTCCCAATTTCAATAGTGTTCGTCCTTGGGCCAAACAAATGAGCTGTACCAAATTTCATCCAATTCGGATCATAAATGCGACCTGTACATTGCTTACAAAAATACATGGACAGACAGAAGGACGGACATACATAAATCGACTTAAAAGGTGATTCTATGCATATTCTCAAAAGGAACCATGGGTCTATCTCGTTTCCTTTTGCCTGTTACAAACATATGCACAAAGACATAATACCCTGTACCACAGTGTGTGGTGAAGGGTATTAATACCTTGAATAATCTTCAATAATACTGCAACCTATCTCTGTGTAAAATTTCATCGAGCTGAGTACATTTTTTCAGTCAAAATTTGGCATTTGGTCAATGAGGTTTATCAACACTAGCGATAATTCATGTTTCTTAAGAAAAAATTAGTGATCATGTCGATTTCAAAAGACTTGTAACTATATTAAAATTATATATTTATAACGAGTATCTTCTTCGTAATTGTAAAGAACATAGAGTAGAATACGTTAGAATTTAAAATCATTAAAAAATATTGGTAATTATTATATTCTTATCGATGCCGCCCTTAGGAACAAACATTTTTAAGATTTTCCTATAGTCGGCATATGGGTGAATAATAAGCACCTTTTCGATCATTTTGGCTCAATATTGCAAAAAAATGTTAAATAAAGCTCTAAATAACGATTAACTTATAAAAAATCAGTTTTGAGTGGTTTTACATAATGGAAGATTTGGTTTTTATCTTGAACTCTTTTAATCTCTGAAATGCCTTATTTAGCCATGCCGACAATTGGATAAAAGGTTCCCGAAGTCGGCACCATGTTTTATAATTGTAATATTTTAATATATAAAATTATTTTATATAAATGTTTTAATACGACACTGATGGAAACGCCCCATAGCAATAATTTATTATTGCAAATAGCAGAAAAATCGATGAAATATATAATTTTTGTTTAACTTTTGTTTAAACAATTTGAAAAAAGTGCCGACTATTGGCACAAAGGCACTATTTTACATAATTATTAATTTAATCTACTTTAGGGTCGTACCTAAATTCATGTGTATGCGTACGAATTTATTCACCTCAAAAGTTAAATACATGTATTTCAGTGAATGTTACCCAAATACGCATTGTGTATAAAAATACAAAGTTGAAAATTTTCAACATTGACAATGCGTATTTTGAAAATTTTTGTTTTTTGAAAATGGAATTCCAGTTATTGAAATGTTTTTGTTTCTATAAATGGAAACATTTTTCGATCAATTAAAAAAATGTTTTCATCCATGTTCGCCGTTTTCAATTGGCACAGATGCAAATAAAGTCTTTGCGTATTTGGGTAATATGGACGTCTAACAAACCCTATAAAGGTGAGAAGGTGAGCATTTTCGTACGGAGCGCAATAAATTAGGTACGACCCTTAATACAAGTTAATTAAACAAATTTGTATTCCATCGGGGGGAGTAAACAAAATTTCGAAACAGATGAACCTAAATATAATATCGTGGAAAAGATGCACTTGGAATGGTAAAACGTTTAAAAAGCGAAAATTCTTAAAGTGCAGACTGTTGGTGCACTTACCTTTTTTTCCGTCCGTTTTTATGTAAATGGAGCATCAAACACCCTACATGTGATGCGTATTTTTGGATAACGTATTGAATTATGTCTAGAATAACGTGTGTTAAGTTTTGTTGAAATCATTTCAGATTGGCTCATATAAAGACATTACGTCTATATATATACTTTTGTCCGAATTTATGTAAATGTTCCGATTGAGACGATGACATATTAATGTGATTGTTGTTGATATCTATTCGGATTTAGGTATAGTTTCCATATACAATTTCGTCTAAATGGTGGACATAATTCCCAAAGTTTTTCCGATTGCAATGAAATGCATATCTGCTTGAGTCTACAATGAAGTGTAATTAGTTTCTTTAATTCGGTATGGATTTAGTTATAGCTTCAATATATGTTCGTCGGAATTCATTAAATTTTGCTTCAGCATTCCGGATGGCATATGTAGAATTTCATTCGAATCGGCATAGATTTACATATGACTCTCATACATAGTTTTGCAACTGGTACGCCATATACAACAAATCTGCCCGATTATCATGAAATTTTGCACATATTCCAGAATAAAATATTTTTGGGTTGATTTAAATTGGTACATATCTTTGTAGATCGCATTTTTAATTTAGTCCGAATCCTAAAGATACTATGCCAATTCTCTGTTGTATGTATCCAAAGTGGTGAAGGGTACGATCTAGTCGGTCCGCCCGACTTTTGAACTTTCCTTACTGTTTTGTATTGTTGAACTTTTCTAAATTTATTACAGTCGAAGTCGTTTAAATCGACGCTCAAGGTATTGGCGAAATTGTTCGCTGTTATAAATGTTTGTCGTTGACAACGATAAATAATAAATGGCTGAACTTTTCTAGAGACTTTTCGATACAGTCGTTATAAATTTCGACTGTATATCCTACCCAAATATGTTACGAAGGTATATAATTTTATGTGTCGATTTGCACATGTGCGGCCGTCCGTCTTTTCATACCGGAAGGATATATTTGGTACTGATTGGTTGTCAAATCTTCCTTCCTATATATATATATATATATATATTGGTAAAATCCTATCAGTTGGGTGCAAAATCTTTCTACTAAAAATCACATATAAAGTGCAATCCAGGGTGCTGTGTGAACGATTGAAGCCAATGGTCAATGACATTATTGGACCATACCAATGCGGCTTCAGGCTTGGCAATTCCACCATTGAACAGATTTTCAATCTGCGCCAGATCCTAGAAAAAAAAACTAACGAAAAACATATCGACACATTCCATCTATCGTCGTATATGAAGCGCATTTGATAGCCCTATCCGTTCAGAGGTGTTTAAAGCCATGTTTGCGTTTGACATTCCTGCAAAATTGATACGGCTTTGCTGGTAACTTTAACTGGTACAATGTCAGCATTTAAAGTAGTAAAGGACCTCTCGGAGCCCTTCAATACCGAACGAGGATTCAGACAAGGTGACAGTTTGTCGTGTGACCTGTTCAACATCCTGCTGGAAAAGGTCATACGAGATGCAAATGTGAACAAAAATGCACCGTGTACATCAAACAGCATATGTTACTCGCCTACGCCAACGACATCGATATAATGGGTCGAACATTGTGAGCGGTAACAGCCACCTTTGAACGAATTGAGAAGGAGTCTGCCAAGTGGGACTGGCAGTAAATGGCGAAAAGAACATGCTGATGGCATCAACACGCAAGACGTCCAGTAGTAAAGGACCAACATGAAAACTACAGCTTCGAGGTAGTGAACTATTTTATATACCTCGATGCTACTATGGTCTGAGTAAGCAACTCAAAAGTAAGGCCACCTCTCGCCAGACCAAACTCACACTCTACAAGATGCTGATATTACCCTTTCTGTTGTATGGATATGAAGCATGGGTATTTGCGCAACCAGATGTGGCAACTCTTGGAGTGTTTGAGAGAAAAATTCTCCGGAAGATCTATGGGCCGAGCTGCAGAGACTACTTTGGCTATGTCATCTTGTGAGAATGGATGAAGATGCTCCACCTCAAAAGGCATATAAAAGCGAGCTAAGTGATGGTGCACGCTGTAATTTGGCACATTTGGTGCTAATTGGATGGCAAATCTTCCCGCCAAAAATGAACAATATTGGTCCAATTTTTTGGGTAGTCTTTTATTCTACAATGTATTTATTTAGCTAGGCAACTATAATTTCAGTTAATCGTAAACTATGAGAAAGTGACGTAAAACAGGACCTAGTAACACTGAATTTTTACTGCGGACAAATTATCAATATTGAGATGGAAAATAATAATAAAGAACCGGCGCGCTGATAAGTGCTTGCAGGGGGCAAGCGAAAAGGTCAAATATGTTAACAAATTTGCAATAAGAGTAATACCCTATACCGAAGACGATAGACAAAAACAAAAATAAATCTTATCACTGCTGCTAGGCTAGGGTCAAGTAGAATGTAGATTAAAAGAATGCAATTTTCGAAAAATATTTTAAAGCTAAATGAGATTTTTTACACGTTTTTATTTTTCAGTACACTTCTGTAAGTCACACGCAGAACACAGCTCAACGCCTTAACAGCAAAGCAGAACATCAAGAACAAAAAAATGGCCACTAAACGTTTTGGTAAGTGTGTTGATGATTTGGAGGAGTTTGCATAAAATTGTAATTAATTTATTTTCGAATTTATTTTTATTACAGCTCTCCTTAGTGTTTCGGACAAAACCGGTCTTATTGACTTGGGCAAGAGTCTGTCGGCCTTGGGTTTCCAATTGGTTGCCAGTGGTGGTACTGCAACAGCTTTACGTAATGCCGGTTTGACCGTCAAGGATGTCTCCGACATTACCGGTGCCCCTGAAATGTTAGGCGGTCGCGTCAAGACTCTACACCCTGCTGTGCATGGTGGTATCTTGGCCCGTCTTACACCCTCCGATCAGGCTGATATGCAAAAACAAAATTTCGACTACATCAATTTGGTGGTCTGCAATCTGTATCCTTTTGTCAATACCGTGTCCAAACCCGATGTCACTGTGGCTGATGCTGTCGAAAATATCGATATCGGTGGTGTGACATTGCTTAGAGCTGCTGCCAAAAATCACGAACGTGTTACTGTCATCTGTGAAGCTTCCGATTATGCCAAGGTTTTGCAGGAGATTCAACAACACGGTGATACCACATTGGAGACACGTAAATTGTTGGCCCTTAAAGCCTTCACCCATACCGCAACCTATGATGATGCCATTTCCGATTATTTCCGTAAACAATATTCAAGTGGTGTATCGCAATTGAATTTGCGTTATGGCATGAATCCCCACCAGAAGCCTGCTCAAATATTTACCCAATTGGAAAAGTTGCCATTGCGTGTGGTTAACGCATCCCCGGGTTTTATTAATCTCTGTGATGCCCTAAATGGTTGGCAATTGGTTAGAGAATTGAAAAAGGCATTGGGTCTGCCCGCTGCAACAAGTTTCAAACATGTCTCTCCCGCTGGTGCTGCTGTTGGTAATCCTTTGTCCAAGGAACAGGCTAAATTGTGTATGGTTGATGATTTATATGATTCGTTGACACCATTGGCTACAGCTTATGCCCGTGCAAGAGGTGCAGATCGCATGTCATCATTTGGTGATTTCGTTGCATTATCAGATGTCTGTGATGTTGTGACAGCAAAAATTATCTCACGTGAGGTGTCGGATGGTATTATTGCACCTGGCTATGAACCGGCTGCATTGGAAATTTTGAAGAAGAAAAAGAATGGTGCCTATTGTATTTTGGAGGTAAGTGGAGGTTGTTATAGAGAGAAAAATTAATCGGACGAAAATATATATGGGAGCTATATCTAAATCAGAACCGATTTTCAAGAAACTTTGCACACATAATTCTAGGCTCTATTCGGTACACTATGACAAATTTCGTTCAAATCGAATGATATATAGGGACATTGGTGCACCATTTACAAAAAATCGGACGAAAATATATACGGGAGCTATATCTAAATCTGGACCGATTATCACGACATTTCGCACACATCATTCTAGACTCAATTCAGTACGCTATGCCAAATTTCGTGCAAATCGAATGATATTAAGGGACTTTGGTACACCATTTACCTTAAATCGGACGAAACTATATATGGGAGCAATATCTAAATCTGAACCGATTTTCCCCAATAGGGTTTGTCCTTGGGCCAAATAAGTGACCTATGCCAACTTTCATCCTATTCATAAATGCGACCTGTACTTTGATTACAATTTAACATGGACAGATAGACGGACGGACATGCATACATCGACTTATAAAGTGATTCTATGCATATTCTCACAAGGAACCGGGAACCTTTTGCCTGTTACAAACATATGCACAAAGACATAATACCCTGTACCGCAGTGTGGTGAAGGGTATACAAGTCTTCACAAGTCTTTAAGATAAAATAAATATTTAAAAAAAAAATCCTCCCCTTTGATAGTCGACGAAAAAATATTTTTAATATAAAAAATCCTTAATAATTGATAAAAAAACATTTAAAAAAAATCCACTCCTTGATATTGATAAACAAAATCTTAATCATTTCCCCTAGATGGATCCCAACTATGAACCCTCCGCCTTGGAACGTAAAACAATTTTCGGTTTAACTTTGGAGCAGAAACGCAATGATGCTGTCATTGATCCCACCCTTTTCACAAATGTTGTTACAAAACAAAAACAATTACCCGAATCGGCTGTCCGTGATTTAATTGTTGCAACAATTGCCCTGAAATTCACACAATCCAATTCGGTATGTTATGCTCGTGATGGTCAGGTTATTGGTATTGGCGCTGGACAACAATCACGTATTCATTGTACCCGATTGGCTGGTGAAAAGGCCGATAATTGGTGGCTCAGACAACATCCCCGCGTTGCTGGTATGAAATTTAAGGCTGGTGTTAAGCGGGCTGAAATCTCAAATGCCATTGATAATTATGTTAATGGTACCGTGGGCAAGGATATGCCATTTGCACAATTTGAGGCCATGTTTGAAGAGGTGCCACAACAATTAACCGAACAGGAGAAACTTGATTGGCTTAAACAATTGAATGGTGTTGCCTTGGGTTCGGATGCATTCTTCCCATTCCGTGATAATATTGATCGTGCACGATTGGTAGGTTTTGTTACGTTATTTGTATTGTGTGTAGAATTTGTTTATGTTTCCAATTTGTTTTGTTATTACAGAGTGGTGTTTCGTACATTGCCAGTCCCGCTGGATCCACCAATGATGCTGGTGTTATTGCTGCTTGTGATGAACATGGCATTATTATGGCCCACACCAATTTACGTTTGTTCCATCATTAATGCAACAAGTTATTTTTTTTAATTTAGTTATAAGATTTACACAAAAAAGTAAAATGTTTTGTTCACATAAAAAACATAAAATATATATTGAAAATATATTATAATCAAAAATAATTTGGATATTTTAGATATCACTTTTTAACACGACCAGAAATCGTAATCACACCTGTTTTGGCATCAGCATTATTAAGATTTAAAATGAACTTCCATGAGGCATCTGGTAATATGGGTGGATAACAATCATCGTCGACAGTATAATTTCGTACCGAATAAAGGACATTCTGTAAAGAAATTTAACCCATTTTCCCCATTATTTCCTGAAAAATATAGAAAAAATTAAATACCCACATACCTCAACAAACGGACATTTACGCGGTAAATTCGATTTGTCAAATAATTCATTAAAGAATACGCCAACAAAATTATTCCAACGTCTGTCTTCAAATGATTGACACACATCGAATGTGGTTTCCAACAATGTAAAGCGATGTTTTTTATTCTTACTTAACATATACATGGCTAATTTGATAGGCCACTTGGTAATGTTACGATTTACGATTAGATCCATATTGGCAGCTTTTTCATTTGTTAGGGAAAAATTTAATGATTTCACAAAGGGTATATCCGTAACGATTGGTGTAATATTTTGAATTTCTAAACTATAATCACGCTATAAATATATTTAGGATTTTTTACATTATATTTGAGTATTTATGCTATCTATCATACATACCTTGGACTTTACAGTAGTGAATATTGTGAAAATCACTATTATAATTAGATGTAACGAATTGCCGAACATTGTTGAACACTAGACAACTGTTTAACAAATTGTGGTAACTGTGAAAGAAGAAGCTTCAATTTTACAATAACCGATTTTATGCTCTACTGTAATAATTTGACACAAATTACAAATAATTAGTCAAATTAACGAAATAGCCCAGCAATTAGTAATTGGTAGGGCAATGCTATGAATAATAATTATGTTGGAATGTATGTTATGTTCAATGTATTATTATAGCCTTTACCACACTTTGGTACAGGGTATTATGTCTTTGGGCATATGTTTGTAACAGGCAAAAGGAATCGAGATAGACCCATGGTTTCTTTTGAGAATATGCATAGAATCACTTTCTGAGTAGATTTATGCATGTCCGTCTGTCTGTCCATGTTAAATTGTAAACAAAGTACAGGTCGTATTTATAATCCGATTTGGATGAAATTTGGCACAGCTCATTTATTTGGCCCAAGGACGAACCATATCGGTTCAGATTTAAATATAGCTCCCATATATATTTTCTTCCGATTTAATGTAAATGCGTTAAAATAACTTGCGCATTGAATCAGTCACAGTTTCCTCGTTAAGTGACTGAGGCCCATTCATACTTCTAACCAGGGTGGGCGATTTAATCGCCCACAGTTTACTCAATCCGATTCCGATTAATTTGCTGACCTCCAACGTGAATTCCCAGGGATCTTCTGTATTAGATCAACGAAGCTCATCAATCTCATTTGCTTGACCAACTGCCTCTACTGAGAAATTAGGTCTTATCTCGGGTATTCGACCAGCAGGTATAAATCTAGCGGCTACAGGTGCAATGATGTCCCGGAATTTAGTTTCTGCTATCCGTTCATCAGAAGGAATGGAAATTTCGGAGTTCTTGCCAGTAGATTTTCCTATGATTAGGGAAAGTTCGGCGTTCAGAGGCGATGAAATCGGGCGGTTTGCTGAAGGAGACGATTGTGTGGAGATGGTCTGAGGCAAAAGAAATAATGGGCTGTCAGTTGGCGTCATTGATCAGTCCAGGTGACACAATGGTTATGTTTAGAGAGGAGGTTATACCTCATCGGCGGGAAGAGATCTTATACGACGTTGTACTCTTCACTTCGCCATCGGGATGATCGATAAACCGTCGGTTAAAATACCTTGTGTATTTCATTAAATCAGTTAGAGTTCCGTCATCCGTCTTGCCAGGGTTCGAAAGCGACTTAATCGTTGTTCACAGTTCACTCATACCGGTTCCAATGTTGCAACTCTTCAGATGCTCCAACCATTTGTTACGTTTATGCTCCGCGAATAATTTGCTGACCTTAAATGTGTATTACCTGACCCTGGGATCTGATGGTTTAGATCGACGTAGTTCATCGCCCTCATTTGCTAAACCAACTGCCTCTGCTGGCAAATTTGGCATCATCTCGGGTATTCGACCGACAGGTGCAATGATGTCCCGGAATTACCTTTCTGCTACCCGTTCATCAGAAGGAATGGAAAGTTCTCTTAATCGCAGGTTGGGAAACTCTCGGAAACATTGCCAGTTGGTTTTCCTGGAAAGTGCGGCGTTCAGAGGCGATGAAATCGGGCGGTCTGCTGATGGAGACTACAATGGGGAGGTGGTATGAGGCAAAGGTCAGTTTACGTCATTTATCATACCGCGTGACACAATGGTTATGTCTGGCGAACTATGACACTCTCAGTTCTGGTGGAGGTGTCATCATTTACTGTGCAGAACATGCAGCTATAAATTTGCTCTTCCAGCCATGTTCCCATCTGTTCATTACCTAGGACGGAATGCCACAACTCATGGTGGACAATGAAATCTCCTAGTACCATACGGTTATTACCTTCCAATAGGATGTTAATGTTAGACAAATAACGCGTTCGCTGTAGTCTCGTAACCGAGCCAAAGCGTAGATTAAATGAAGGTGGTTGCTCTTCGTTAACTCTAGTGGTAAAGTTGATGCATTCCTATACATATGAAGTGACTTTGATGTCATTTGAAGGAGCCGATGTGGAAGTTAAAGAGCAACAGATTTCGGTGCTGCTGCTGGAACGGAACTATTAATGTAGAATTTCTCTTTGGGTTCTGTCATGGTAGCTATTCCTTTCCATTCAAATTGATATACATCTTGAAGTTCTGTGGAGTGAAATATTGAACTTTCCGAATGTATAGGATAACGTCATTAAGCCAAACTAACAAAACGGAAATAACACACCGACATTTGTACTCATATATCGCTGAGGCACATTTCCATTTTTCTCAAGCCATAAGGCGTAGGATATAAAAAGTTTGTATTAAGACAAATAAAATCAACAATTTTGACTACACTCAGTATATATTTGTTTATATATTTCAATATTACATATTTTTATGTTAAATCACTATCTATGAACACGACCGGAAATTATAATAATACCCGTATTTAAATTATTCATATTTATGTTTAATTGAAATTGCCAAGCTGTATCGGGTAACATGGCGGGGAAGGCATCCTCATCCACAGTATAGTTTCGAGCTACATACAGGACATTCTACAAAAAAAAAAAAAAAAAATAAATACAAAAAATATGGAATTCTTTGTGCCAGTTGTAATCCTCACCTCTATGAATGGGCATTTCTTTGGAATATTGGAGGAACGAAGTAATTCCTTTTTAAACACGGCCAAAAATTTATTTGGTGCCGAATCTTTCAGAGCATCACAACCCTCAAAATCCACCTGGAATAGATTAATACGACGTTTACCCTTGGTTAACATATGCACCGATGCTCTAAATCCCCATTTGGTAATATTTCGATTAAAAATCAAATCCATATTGGCCGCCTTTTTATTGGTCAATGAGAAGTTTAGGGATTTTACAAATGGTACATCATTGACAACCGGTGTTATATGCTCAATGTCAATAACGTAATCGCGCTGGAGAGAAAAAAATATTTTTTCATCCAATTTATCAAAAATAGGATCAAATTTCGATAAAAAATACTTACCTTAGCATCAACAACTATTGGTAAAATACAGAGACCTATTAGCAGTAATTTAACCGCCATTGTCCTAACAATTGCACCATCCAACGCAAAGTGCAAATTTTTAAAATTCTAAACCAATAAAAATATCGAATTCTGCCAATTTTTAAAATATAATGTAATTAGTTCCTCAAACCAAAAATTCCTATAATTAAGTTAGTTTAATTTAAATGCGCAATAATTGCCATTAATAGCAGCAATTTAATGCGAAATATTATTTCAAATCTACAACCATTTTTGAAAAAAAATAAATAAAAAACAAGTGAAAAAGCGTTAAGTTCGGCCGGGCCGAACTTTGGATAACCTCCACCATAGAAATACTGAACATTTTTTGAAATGAAAATATAGGGAACTTACCAATCGATTGTTGTAAACCAAATGATCAGCAATTTCAATGGAATTTTCCCTAAAATCTCAGAACCCCAAAATGTTGATGTATAAAATCCTGAAAATACTTCAATTTAGAGGGCAAATTTATATGAGGCGTACTAAAACGGGACCAATATTGACAACATTGTGTAGGAATTAGCGTATACTTGGTGTTTTCATTATGTAAAGGGCCCCATACACTATAAATCATGCCGTCATGCCGATGAACCCCTTTTTGTATATGTGAGATTGACTAGTGTATGGCAAACTCTTCAATCACTATTCCAAAAAATCGATTTTTGTCCCAAAAATTGCATTTTGAGTCGTAAATTCAGTTGTTTTTTATTCCGTCACAATTTTATTATTTTTGTACACAAAATTATTTACTGACAACTTTCAAAATGAATATTATTCACCAGATTGATAGGGGTTCATTTTCAAAATCAAAACTATTTTGATTTTCTTCATGCATTGTGTGTGTCACACATACATAAATAAACTTTCAAAAAATAACACATACTATTATAAATGCTGTACGACATGATGTATAGTGTATGGGACCCTTAAGAGTTATGCCTAATTAAGGGCCGATATAGCTCAAGTTCCAAGCTAATAATTTAGCTTTGAATCCCAATACCGTGCATCACGCTAAATATTAAATATGTAGGGTGTTTTATATAGGACCTGGGCCTAAATGCGGGTCGATATAGTTCATTCCCAAACCTCTCGTTCCAGTTTTTATGTCGAGATCCTCCGATAGAAAAATTATTACAACATAAGGCTAAATCGACTATATCGTTTTAGAATTCCATACCATGCAGGGTATGAACTGAAAATTTCGTCTACAGAATATCCCCCATTCGATGGTGGAATACAGCTATATGGGGATAACCCCAACACGGAACAAATTAGCTAACTATTTTAATATAAACAAGTGAAAAAGCGTTAAGTTCGGCCGGGCCGAACTTTGGATACCCTCCACCATAGATATACTAACAGGAACTTGAAATGAAAATATAGGTATAATACCAAAAAGTGGACCTATATCGACATTTCCACAACCCGGTTATGTAAACCACAATGTAAACTATAAAACAAATTTCATAAATTTTTAATGGACAATTATACCCTCAGATTTATGGATAATGAGGGTGTATACACTTTGACACGGTTAAAAAGGTTTTAGACCCCATGTTTCTTTTGACCAAATTGATTTCAGAAAATTTTGATTTCATCCACTCCTTCTGGTACCCCCCACACAGGGGCTAGGTCTAAATACGGGTTATAGTTCATATATAGTTCATTATCGAACCTTACGTTCTAGTTTTTTATCTCGATATCCTCCGCAGGTGATATGATTACAACAGAGTCTTAAAACCAAACCCAAAACGCGGAACAAATTCCATAACTATTTATACCCTACACAACTATGTTGTCAGGGTATTATAGCTTTGTGCAGCCCCAAATGTTTGTAACGCCGCGAAATACCTTTAAGTATACCGATCGTCATATCTCGACTAGCTGAGTCGATCTAGACATGTGGGTCCGTCCGTCCGTCCGTCCGTCTGTCCATTATAATTTGTAAACACGATACAGGCCACAGTTATGGGAAATTTTGCATGTAGGATATTAATGAAGAATTGTTTTTTCGGTTAATATTTAGAGGATGAAATGGACCAAAAACATTATTTTTGTCGGTTGGTCGCTCCAGAGGCCGCAATTATGGCCCAAACACCGCGAATTTTTGCATGAAGAAGGGGACAAAATAACATGTTTTGATAAAGATCAGCAATATTTAGCGGGTCAAATGGACCCTGACTTTTGTGTGAAAAATGACAAAATTTGTATTCTATGGCATATATATTTACTCCTGGAGGATGTTGAGTTCATAGCATATCAAAGAGGAGTGGTTGGCCTTTAAATTGATACCAAATATAGTGATGTATCTACTCAGATGTGGGAGTTACAGTCAAATATTTACAGGTGCTTACGTATTCAGATATTTTTTAGTAACCCATTACCACATTAGAGGGAGAAATATCGCGCTGATGACTTTGAAATTTTTCATTAAGTTCCAGTTATGGTCAAGAACAACGCCTACAATTTTCGGTGATGATCAGATTAAAATTTTGGGATGAAATGGACCGAAAACATAATTTTTGTGTGTTTTCGAGTAGAGTATAATCCAAATCACAACACAACCCACCGTGAATGTAATCTGGACAAGTAATTATAAGGACTGTACTGAATATTCGAAAAAAGTAAGGAAGAGGTGTTTTTGACCTCTAATCGGACAAGAGGGGGCAAATATCTCGAAATATTACTCAGACTCGGAATAAACATCCTCAGAAAGTTAGAGTTCGTGGTAGTTGTGTAGGGTATGCTCCGCTCACTGGTTTAATATAAAAAGGGGATTATATGGGGACTACCCCAAAAAGGGGGTGCATATTAATAATTTTTTGTAGGGAAATTTGTTACCATATACGACTACAAAATAACAAATTTCAGCGAATTCGGTTGAAAAACGTGCTCAAGAACCTCAAAATAGCGAAATTTGGGGGTACCCTTATATGGGGGCTACCAGAAAAATTGGACCTATATTTATAATTTTTGGTGGAGATATTTGGCACCCAATAAGAACTAAATTTACCAAATTTCAGCGAATTCGGCTGAAAAACGCGCTCAAGAACCACAAAATACCGACATTTGGGGGGTACCCTTATATATGGGGCTACCAGAAAAAATTAACCTATCTTTATAATTTTTGGTGGAGAGATTTGCTACCCAATAAGAACTCAAAGTATTTAATTACAGCCAATTCGGTTGAAAACTGCGATCAAAGCCCCCAAAATACTGAAAATTAGGGGTACCCTTATATGGGGGCTACCAGAAAAAATTTACCTATATTTATAATTTTTTGTGGAGAAATTGGGTACCCAATAGCAACTCAATATACCAAATTTCAGCGAATTCGGTTGAAAAACGCACTCAAGAACTTCAAAATACCGAAAATTGGGGGGTACCCTTATATGGGAGCTATGCCTAAACGTGGACCGATATATCCCATCTTCGAACTTGACCTGCCTGTAGATAAAAGACGACTCTATGCAAAATTTTGGCGATCTATCTCAATTCGTTTAGACGCTAGAGTGATTACAACAGACGGACTTGCTTAGATCGTCATTGAATTTTACGCTGATCAAGAATATATATACTTTATAGGGTCGGAAATGATTATTTCGATGCGTTACAAACGGAAAAACAAAACTAATATACCCTCCATACTATGGTGGAGGGTATAATAATTGCTCCATATATATGTTTGGAAACCCTAATTATAGGCTTAAAACGTTATTATTGTTCACGGTACTGCAATAGAACGATAATATTATATATCCACTGCTATATCTTTACCACTTACCTTATCTGGCCTAGTAATGAAAATTCGAATATGTATTAAACTGTGACACAAATCGTTGGTATTTTTCCCATTTGTAACTCATCGAAATAATCATTTCCGACCTATATATATATATATATTGATCAGCGTAAAATTCGATGTGGATTTATCCATGTCCGTCTGTCTGTTGTAATCACTCTAACATCTAAACGAATTGAGATTGAGATAGATTGCCGCGAGTTCACCCATAAGAACTATAAAAAATGGGTTGAGGCGTCGGGCTAGTTGCGCACACTCGGAAAACCCAACCTACTAGGAAAAGGCAAGAAAAAGAAAAGGAACACGATCTGCGAATCTGCACTTGTCCGCACGTTGAACAGAATAGACGAAGTTTTCGCTTTGGCGGATGTACTCAAGAAGTACAAAAACGATATTATTGCCCTACAGGAAATGGACAGGCGTAAGTTAATCAGACGAATCAGACTGTATTATAGCTGTCATGAAACGATAAATGAATTTGTCTGCGGATTTATGGTTAATAGGATAATAAAATACCTCGTCTCCAGATTCACTCGAGTAGATGAGCGAATTGCTATAATCCGTATAAAAGCGAAATTCTTGTACATCAGTCTTATTTGCGCCCATGCTCCGTCAGAAGACAAAGATGAACAGACCAACGACATTTTTACGAGCGCCTAGAAACTGCATATGACTGCTGTCCTCGCCATGACAATAAACTTCTGCTAGGTGATTTTAATGCAAAAATCGGAAGGGAAAATATGTTTGGCCCCACCGTCGGAAAATTCAGCATCCATGAAGACACATGGAGGCTGAATTTTTGCTGATTGACTTCGCGGCAGCAAAAAACATGGTAGTTATCAGCACCAGATTCAAGCACCTGGATTTCTCCTGATCAAGCAAAGGGGAAATCAAATCGAAAAGCTGCAAACACAACAGGTAGCAGGGGCCTAGTTCGCTCAAGCAGTTTGAAAAACTTCTGGTATGAAGAACCAATAAGAGATGACGGTATAGATTGTATACCACCTAACCAATATGAGGTCATAAAAACAATTAATCGGCTCAAGAACAATAAAGCAGCAGGAGCCGATGGGTTACCAGCCGAACTATTCAAGACTGTTGGTCAGATTCTGGTCAGGAGCATGCACCAGCTAATTAGAACAATTTGGTTAAAGGAATGCATGCCCAATGATTGGAACCTCAGCATCCTATGTCCCGTTCACAAAAAAGGAGACAAGGCGATATGTGCCAACTATAGAGGAATTAGTCTTCCTGCTATCGCATATAAAGTGCTATCCAGCGTGCTGTGTTAACGACTGAAGTCAATGGTCAATGACATTATTGGACCATACCAATGCGGCTTCAGACCTGGCAAATCCACCATTGACCAGATTTTTACTCTGCGTCAAATCCTGGAAAAGCGATACATCTAAAGTGCTATCCAGTGTGCTGTGTAAACGACTGAAGCCAATGGTCAATGACATTATTGGACCATACCAATGCGGCTTCAGACCTGGCAAATCCACCATTGACCTGATTTTCACTCTGCGCCAAATCCTGGAAAAACGATACGAAAAACACATCGACACATTCCACCAATTCGTCGACTATAAAGCCGCATTCGACGTTCGGCATTCCTTCAAAATTAATACGGCTATGCATAATAACTTTAAGTGGCACAAGGTCAGCAATTAAAGTCGGAAAGAACCTATCGGAGCCCTTCAATACCAAACAAGGATTCAGACAATGTGGTAGTTTGTCTTGTGATATTTTTATCATCCTGCTGGAAAAGGTCAAAAGAGACGCAAAGGTGAACAGAAATGGAACTCTGTATACCAAACAACACATGTTACTGTCCTACGCCGATGACATCGATATAATGGGTCGAACATTGTGAGCGGTAACAGCCACCTTTGAACAAATTGAGAAGGAGTTTGCCGAAGTGGGTCTGACAGTAAATGGCGAGAAGACCAAGCTGGTGGTATCAACGCGCAAGACATCCAGTAGACTCGGACCAACTGTGGAACTTGAGAACTACAGCTTCGAGGTAGTTAAAGATTTTATATACCTTCGTACCGCAATAAATAAAACTAATGACATCTGTTTTGAAATTCGGAGAAGTAAGCAGTTTAGAAACAAGGCCACCTCACACTTTACAAGACGCTGATACTATCCGTGCTGTTATATGGATCTGAAGCATGGGTACTTGCGCAATCAGATAAGGCAGCTCTTAGGTTGTTTGAGAGAAAAATTTTCGAAAGATCTACGGGCCGATCTGCGTCGACGATCAATATAGGCGTCGAATTAACCACGAACTTTACAATCTATATGCGGACATCGACATATTCAGTCGTATTGAGCTGCAGCGACTACGGTGGCTAGGCCATGTTGAGCGAATAAATGAGAATGCCCCAGCTCAATAGGCATATAAAAGCGAGCCTACTGATGGTTCACCCAGAAGTTGAAGGCCACGAATTAGATGGAAAGACCAAGTAGAATACAACATCTGGGAACATGGAAGAGATGCGCACAAGACCGACGCGCTTGGAAATATTTTTTAAGTTCGGCTTATGAAAAAACCGTTCTGCAACAAGCCAACTAAGTAAGTACATTTATTTTATGGTACAGTTTAAATCTTTTTCCAGTATATATATGACCCCAAATTTATTTAAACGAATTTCTATGGCCTATGAATACGTCCGGTTATTTTTACAATACCCGTTTTCAAATTCTTATCTTTATTATTATTGATATTTATTTCAAATTGCCATGTGGCATCGGGCAAGAGAGGTGGATACGATTCTTCATTGACGGTATAGTTGCGAACGGCATAGAGGACATCCTAGAATGAAAAAAATTATTTGTTACTATTTCATTTTTTTTTCGATTTCCACAACCTTTACTCTTACCTTTTGCAATGGACAATAACGCGGTATATTCGATGTTCGTAACATTTCATTTTTAAATATGGCCAAAAATTTATTCGGTGCTGTATTGTTGAGAGCCTCGCAAATATCAACCGACATTTGAAAGATATTTAACCGACGCTTACCCTTCGTCAATAGATAAACGGATGCCACAACGGGTATTTTATTCACCTTCCTATTGAATATAGCATCCATATTTGCTGCCTTTGAATTTGTCAGAGAAAAGTTTAGGGATTTGATGAATGGTATACCCGTGATGACCGGAGTTATGTGGTCAATATCAATTCTGTATTCACGCTGTGTGGGGAAATAAGCGTATACTTTTATTACGTTTTTTTGTAGAATATTAAAAAAAATAATAATAAATTATTACAAATGTTTGTAATGTGGCACCTACCTTAGCTTTGGCCATTGACCCGCTCATTAGGATGATCGTAAAAGAGCACAGTATTCGATACATGTTTTCGAATTTTTGTTTTAATCTTACGAATTATTTGAAAATATTTCGTCCAAAATGTGAGATACGCCTAAAATGTTTTTAAATAATTTAGTAATTATTATCAAATGGTTAAAAAATTGCTCGAAAATTAAATGCGAACTTAATGTCGAAGTAATATGATTTTAATTGGCGTTTTCATGGAGAAATTAGTAATAATTATACATCGGTCGGCATTAAAAAAAAAAAAAATACCTGGTACTCTTCCTACCAAGGAAAATATGATTTGTCATTTCAGGTTATTAGGCGGTAAAATACATCTTTGCTGAAAAATGTTTAATATAGGTCCATATGATGACATATATCCCTTATAAAGGACTTCCACAATCAAAAGCAGAGCCGTTATATGGGATCTACTTCAAAATTAGGAAATAATCTATCGGCTGAGAATCCAAAATACAGAATTACAACCATACTGATTGAAAAACCTCCAAAATCGCCGTTATATGGGGGCTACTCTAAAAGATAGACCAATATTGGGACTCCATTGGGGGGCTATAACAGAAGATGGACCGATATACCCAATGATAACCCAAAATTCTAACTTACAACCAAATTTTTTTTTCAAAAAAAAAAAACTGCTTAAAATACCCATAATAAATCGGGATACTGCCGTATGGGGGTGTATCAAAATGGACTGATATATTTCAGGTTCAATACCATATATTGTACAAGTATTAGTAAGCAGAGCCGTTATATGGGATCTACCTCAAAACGTAACATTTATTGGTTAGGAAATTATCTATCGGCTGAGAATCCAAAATACAGAATTACAACAATACCGATTGAAAAACCTCCAAAATCGCCCCAAAAACACCGAAATTTTGGGGATGCCGTTATATGGGGGCTACTCTAAAAGATAGACCAATATTGGGACTCCATTGGGGGCTATAACAGAAGATGGGCCGATATACCCAATGATAACCCAAAATTCTAACTTACAACCAAATTTTTTTTCAAAAAAAAAAAAAAAACTGCTTAAAATACCCATAATAAATCGGGATACTGAAAAAATTAATATACACTCTACTATATGGTGGAGGGTACAACAAATATTTAAAAAACGACTTCATCTCATAATTTTGGGTATTGAATATGCCTTACTGAATATTTCGATGCCTTTTTATAATCTCCACCATAAGGATGGCATTCAAAATATTTAAAATTAATGGGGATTCCTAGGAGAAAATTAATGTTTTATAAAATCTTGAATGTACCGCGCTGGGGCTATACCAAAACGGGGACCAATATCGATAATTTCGGGTGAAGACATTAGTGAAGACATTGTACCACAGTAGAGGGTATTATGTCACTGTGCATATGTTTGTAACAGGCAAAAAGGAATCGAGATAGACCCATGGTTCCTTTTGAGAATATGCATAGAATCACTTTCTGAGTCGATTTTTGCATGTCCGTCGGTCCATCCGTCTGTTAATATTTTAAATTAATGGGGGTTCCTAGGAGAAAACTCATATTTTATGTTTAATGGGGCTATACCAAAACGTGGAACAGTATTGATAATTTCGGGTGGTGAAGTCATTTCATTTCTATTTCAAATGGTGAAACGTATCATATAGTCGGCCCGTCCGACTATTGAGGTTTCCTTACTGTTTTTATACCCTTCACCTAGGTACAGGGTATTATGTCTCTGTGGTACAGGTATTATGTCTCTGTGCATATGTTTGTAACAGGCATAAAGAGACGAGATAGACCCATGGTTCCTTTTTCTGAGTCGATTTAAGCATGACCGTCCGTCTGTTGATGTTAAATTCTAAACAAAGTACAGGTCGCATTTATAATTCGATCTGGATGAAATTTGGTACAGCTCATTTATTTGGCCCAAGGACGAACCCTATTTAAATTGGTGAAAATCGGTTCAGATTTAGATATGGCTCCCATATATATTTTATGTAAATGGTGCAATCGGTTGGTGAAAATCGGTTCAGATTTAGATATGGCTCCCATATATATTTTATGTAAATGGTGCAGCAAAGCCCTTATAATACTTTCGATTTGCACGAAATTTGGCATAGAGTACTGAATTAAGTCTGAAATGATGTGTGCTAAATTTAAAAATCGGTTCAGTTTTAGATATAGCTTCGATAAATATTTTCGTCCGATTTTAAGTAAATTGGGCACCAAAGCCCCTATATACCTTTCGATTTGCTCGAAATTTGGCTCAGCGTACTGAATTAAGCCTAGAATGATGTGTGCTAAGTTTCGTGAAAATCGGTTCAGATTTAGATATAGCTCCAATATATATTTTCGTCCGATTTAAGGTATATGGTGCATCAAAGTTCCTAAATAGCGTACTAAGTTAAGTCTAGAATGATGTATGTTAAGTTTCGTGAAAATCGGTTCAGATTTAGATATAGCTCCCATATATATTTTCGTCCGATTTAAGGTAAATGATAGACCAAAGGTCCTAAATATCTTTCGATTTGCACGAAATTTGGCTCAGCGTACTGAATTAAGCCTAGAATGATATGTGCTAAGTTTCGTGAAAATCGGTTCAGATTTAGATATAGCTCCAATATATATTTTCGTCCGATTTAAGGTATATGGTGCATCAAAGTTCCTAAATAGCGTACTAAGTTAAGTCTAGAATGATGTATGTTAAGTTTCGTGAAAATCGGTTCAGTTTTAGATATAGCTTCGATAAATATTTTCGTCCGATTTTAAGTAAATTGGGCACCAAAGCCCCTATATACCTTTCGATTTGCTCGAAATTTGGCTCAGCGTACTGAATTAAGCCTAGAATGATGTGTGCTAAGTTTCGTGAAAATCGGTTCAGATTTAGATATAGCTCCAATATATATTTTCGTCCGATTTAAGGTATATGGTGCAGTTCCTAAATAGCGTACTAAGTTAAGTCTAGAATGATGTATGTTAAGTTTCGTGAAAATCGTTTCAGATTTAGATATAGCTCCCATATATATTTTCAGATTAAGGTAAATGATAGACCAAAGGTCCTAAATATCTTTCGATTTATAAATTTGGCTCAGCGTACTGAATTAAGCCTAGAATGATATGTGCTAAGTTTCGTGAAAATCGGTTCAGATTTAGATATAGCTCCCATATATATTTTCGTCCGATTTAAGGTAAATGGTGTACCAAAGTCCCAATATATCTTTCGATTTGCACGAAATTTGGCATAGCGTACTAAGTTCAGTATAGAATGATGTGTGCTAAGATTTAAGTTCGTTCAATCTCAATGTTCCATCGAAAGGGTGACGTCTATTAGGATATATATTTGGAATATACCAAAGTGGTGAAGGATATCATATAGTCGGCCCAGTCCGATTTTACTACTTTCCTTGCTGGTTCAGTTTAGTTTTTTCAGTTTTGGAGGCATATCTGTCCTGCTATAGTTATTATAATACTTTTATGTTTTTTTTTAATATTTATTTTTGATTTATGTAAATATATATTTTAATTATTATATTACAAAAAATATATATAAATGTAAATATGCTATATAGCTAATATTAGTTTATATTGTATATATAGTTATTAATAAAAAAATAATAAAAATAACTTAAAAAATATTAACCATGGTTAATTATTTAATTTTTTCATTAATGATCTACTATATATTTATTTAATAATATTTACTATTTTCTAAATTATGTTTATTTAATAATAATTGCAACAGTTGTAAAAATATGTTTCAGTTGTTAATAATTGCTTTTAATATATAAATAATAATATTATAATAAAATATTTCATTATTTTTTAATAAAAATGCATAAACAAAATGTGCGTTTATTTAATAATTAAAATTATTTAATTTAGTTTGTTAAATTATGCATTCTAGTATATAACTATGGAAGTCGATTTTTTCATAAACTTACAAACAACGATATTTTTAAAATAGTTTTTAATTGTGTAGAAAAAAAATATATTTTTTATAAAAATTATTGCAGCACTAAAATATAACTATTTATTTATCGTATTTTATTTATGGTTTTGTATTCGCTTTGCGCCCGCAGCTGTTCCAACCATCCATCTGACAATTTCAAAGTCTATCTCTGAAGGATTTTTTCGTTTTCTTACAGAATAAATTGCGACAGTTGCAAACAAACGCAAGGAATGTCACGACGAAGATAACAATCGATGCCAAGACCAGGGCCACCGTTGTGGTCTGATCGTACGTGAAGGTGGGATCCAATTTATGATCTTGTGGCAGTAATTGAAAATCGACTAGCACTTGGGTACCGTTCGGTGGTGGACAGGGTTGTTGTACTATAATTTCTTGATGTTGCACCTAAAAGCGGGAGAAGAGGGAGAAAGATGTAATGAGGAGGAAGATAAAATAAATAAAAAAATTCTATAGAAAAAAATTCGAGGACCCCAGGTTCTCAACTGTTTTTCTATAGAAAAAAATTCGAGGACCCCAGGTTCTATATAAAAAAATTCGAGGACCCCAGGTTCTCAACTGTTTTTCTATAGAAAAAAATTCGAGGACCCCAGGTTCTCAACTGTTTTTCTATAGAAAAAAATTCGAGGACCCCAGGTTCTCAACTGTTTTTCTATAGAAAAAAATTCGAGGACCCCAGGTTCTCAACTGTTTTTCTATAGAAAAAAATTCGAGGACCCCAGGTTCTCAACTGTTTTTCTATAGAAAAAAATTCGAGGACCCCAGGTTCTCAACTGTTTTTCTATAGAAAAAAATTCGAGGACCCCAGGTTCTCAACTGTTTTTCTATAGAAAAAAATTCGAGGACCCCAGGTTCTCAACTGTTTTTCTATAGAAAAAAATTCGAGGACCCCAGGTTCTCAACTGTTTTTCTATAGAAAAAAATTCGAGGACCCCAGGTTCTCAACTGTTTTTCTATAGAAAAAAATTCGAGGACCCCAGGTTTCAACTGTTTTTCTATAGAAAAAAATTCTGTCTCAACTGTTTTTCTATAGAAAAAAATTCGAGGACCCCAGGTTCTCAACTGTTTTTCTATAGAAAAAAATTCGAGGACCCCAGGTTCTCAACTGTTTTTCTATAGAAAAAAATTCGAGGACCCCAGGTTCTCAACTGTTTTTCTATAGAAAAAAAATCGAGGACCCCAGGTTCTCAACTGTTTTTCTATAGAAAAATTTCGAGGACTCAAGGTTCTCAACTGTTTTTCTATAGAAAAACAATTCGAGGACCCCAGGTTCTCAACTGTTTTTCTATAGAAAAAAATTCGAGGACCCCAGGTTCTCAACTGTTTTTCTATAGAAAAAAATTCGAGGACCCCAGGTTCTCAACTGTTTTTCTATAGAAAAAAATTCGAGGACCCCAGGTTCTCAACTGTTTTTCTCGAGGACCCCAGGTTCTCAACTGTTTTTCTATAGAAAAAAAAATCGAGGACCCCAGGTTCTCAACTGTTTTTCTATAGAAAAATATTCGAGGAGCCCCTGGTTCTCAACTGTTTTTCTATGGAAAAAAAATTCGATGACCCCAGGTTCTCAACTGTTTTTCTATAGAAAAAAATTCGAGGACCCCAGGTTCTCAACTGTTTTTCTATAGAAAAAAATCGAGGACCTCAGGTTCTCAACGGGTTTTCTGTGGGAAAAAAATTGGGAACCCTGTATCCCTTCCTTTTGGTGTAGAAAAAATTAAGTTCTCTGCTTCTGAACTTTTTTCTATAAAATTCTGGTTAATTTCCTTACCTGTTTATTACGACATAACTGCAGTCCTGCCGAATTGGCCAATGTCTCGGCACTATATTCATCTTGTACCAGAACAGGTAATAACCATTTTTCCGGTGATATCAATTCCGACCATGCCCATATCTTTGAAATATTCTTTGGATGTACAGAATAACCACCGACAGCGGTAAGACCCAAAGAGATGAGAGTATTTAAAATTGTCGATGCCACTTTGCTGGGCATTAGGTGAGCACAGAATATTGCCAGGGTTTGTATGACCGTCAGGTACAGCAGCATGTAACCTAAGGAGGAAATCGATTAGCTATAAAGTCGGATATCAGATCCGAAATCACTTACCCATATATAGATATATGCCAGTATCACTGCTGGTACTGTAGGTATACAAACCGGCCATGCTATGGGCTGGGAGCAAATATGCCAACCAGATACATAAGCTAGGGAAGAGACCAGCCAGATTCTATGTGGAAATGATGGAGAAAAATTATTTTATATTGTTAGGGGTATTAGAGGCCTGGCCATCTTACCTGTACTATAATATATAACGATCTTGAGTATAATCCCAATCGTAAATCTCTTTCGGCATGACGACGATCTTCTTGGGTATCCCTAATGGTTAACATTAGCAGAGGCCAATACATTAACGCCATGACACAATGATGATAACCCAAACGATCGTTATATGTTAGTTGGGGATCTGAGGCGGGTACATCCCAAAATATACAGCCGATACACAGGGAGAGCACGGCCGCCGATATTAGTTTACTTATCCAGGTGAGTAGAGAGCCGGGTTGTTTATAGGCAGCAAAACGTTTCACCAGAGCTTTCATTTGACCAAAGAACCCTGCTTTGCGTACAAAATTTGGCAAGGCTGCCGGTGGTGCGGCCAAGGGAGGTTCCGAGTTAATTTGATCCCAGGAATTTGCCAATGACTCGATGCGTGCTGAAGATTCGAGCAGAGCGGCAGCTGACAGATCATCCAAGGTGACCAAATCCACTGAAAGAAAAATACGAATTTAAAATCTGAAATAAGAGGATGCTGGATAAGCCTCTAAACTCACAGTAATAATCCGCTGGATTCTTGAAGGGCGGACATGGATAACCCAGCTCCCCCATGTGTCTTGGCAAATCTGAACGACTGCCGGAGAACACGGTACGTCCTCCGGACAACAGCAGGACACCCGAACACATGGACAATATTTCAAATGTGGGTGGTTGGAGGGTCATTATAACTATCCGACCACCGCTGCACCATTGACGTAAATATTCGACCAAGAAGAAGGTATCGAATATATCCATATTTGATGTGACTTGATCCAAAATTAAAATCGATGACTGGGCCAATAGCTGGCAGGCCACGCTAAGGCGTTGTTTTTCCGAATGCGTTAACGAGGAAACATTGGAGGCACGTACTGTGGTCAAACCCAAATCCTCAATAAGGACATCCATCTGGAAAACAAAATCAACAGAATTAAAAATAAATCCTCTCTGGACCCTATTCCACTTACCCTCTCCTTTAAATCACTTCTATCCATTGGACCCCTCAGCGTAGCATGGAAATTCAATGTACACTGGACACTCATTCTCGGATCCAGTGAGGAGACATTTAAAGCAGGCACATAACTACACAATTCCCTTAGACCGCGACGATTTATCTGTTGACCATTGATGAGTATCTCTCCGCCGATCCGTTCATTTAGCCCAGCCAAACATTCGGTCAATGCTGTGCCCTCTTTTTGTGATGTCGCCATAATGGCAAATAAATCTCCCGCCTTAGCCTGCAGTGATACACCTCGCAAACAGGGGTTGACATCTAAACAATGAACCTGGATATTGGGATAGACCAATCCTATTTCGGAACGTTTACGTTGTGACACACCACCATAATTTGATATATGACTACCGCCATTGGCATGTTCCATGTGATGATGGCGATTTCTTGAAGTACCATAGATTCGTGACTCCGCGCCACCGCCGCCATAATCGTAGACATCATTGCCGCCAGCACTGGCCAAAAGATCCGCTTCACTATGTGAACGATGGCCATAATGTTTGCCATTGGGCATGTGATGATGTTGGGGATGATGGCTATTTACATGGGTTCCGACTACAGGGGAGAGAGGAGGATGTAAATAAATCAAATAATAATAGGAAGAATCAGGAACCCGGGATCCGAAATTTTTTCCCAATGTATAGAAAAAAATAAATCAAATAATAAAAAACAGTTGAGAACCATGGCTCCCGAATTGTTTTTCTATAAAAACAGTTGAGAACCTGGGATCCTCGAATTGTTTTTCTATAGAAAAACAGTTGAGAACATGGGGCCCTCGAATTGTTTTTCTATAGAAAAACAGTTGAGAACCTGGGGCCATCGAATTGTTTTTCTATAGAAAAACAGTTGAGAAACTGGGGTCCTCGATTTTTTTTCTATAAAAAAAACAGTTGAGAACCTGGGGTCCTCGAATTTTTTTCTATAGAAAAAACCGTTGAGAACCTGGGGTCCTCGATTTTTTTTCTATAGCAAAAGTTGAGAACCAGGGTTCCCCGAATTTTCTATAAAAACAGTTGAAAGCTTGGGGCTCTAGACGTCTTTCTTGTTACTTACCCGCTATACTAGCTCGACTGTTAGCTTGTCTAAGGGCGGACATTGGTATGCCTTGCGCACGAGAATCGGGACGTGATGAGGGTATACCACCAATGGCACGAAAATCCGATTCGCTACGGTATTTTCTGTAATTGGAAAGAAATCTTAATTTAAATATGTTTTCTTTTTTAAAAAAATATGAGCAATGTTATTAAATCCGAACTTGTTTTCACAACAGAATAAACGATCAGGGCCAATAGCGTCTTGCGAATGCCCTGCATACTCGTGATCATATTAAAATATTTTTATTAATAAAAATAAAAATGTGTTAATTGTATCTAACGGTCTGCGTGAACGACGTGATGTTTATTTTTGAAATTAGCAGATAAGTGGAAAAAATTCCGAATGGGGGTATTTCGAAGTGTCGTAGTCCGAATATTGAAAGAAATTAAAATATTCTCTCTGTGGCGATCATTTATGAGAATGAGAATTTGGTCATTGAAAAGCAGAAAAATCCAGAGACCCATGGTTCCCATTTTTTATAGATAAAATTCGGGTAAAATTCGGAAATGGGTGTCAAATTTTCCCAGTAATATTTTTTTTCTATAGAAAAAAATCGAAGACCTCATACCCCAGATTCTCAAATTTTTTTATGGAAAAAAACGAGGACCTCATGTTATTAACTGTTTTTCTACAGAAAAAATAGGATTCCAGGTTCTCAAATTTTTTCTATAGACTCTGGGTTTCGAACTTAGTTCTTTAAAAAATTCGGGAACCCGGGTTTTCAACTTTTTGGTTTAGAAAAAAATCTAAACCAGGGTTCTTAACTTTTACCAAAGAAAAAAATTTGGGAATCCAAGTTCTAAAATTTTTTCTATAGAAAACAATTCGGGAACCCAGGTTCTCATCTTTTTTTTCTATAGAAAATAATTCGGAAAACCCAGGTTCTCATCTTTTTTCTATAGAAAAAAATTCGGGAACCTAGACTCCCAATTTTTTTTTTTAGAAAAATAAATCTTGAACTCAAATTCTTAACATTTTTCTATTGAAAAAAATCGGAAACCAGGCACTCAACTTTTTTCTATAGAAAAATATTAGGTTCTCAAATTTTTTCTAAAGAAAAAATTCGGGAACCCACTTATTTCATTCCCAGTTGAGGTTCCCACTTTTTCCTACTTTCCTACTTTTTTCATTCCCATAATTTTTTCTGAAAAAAAATTAGAAGAGGGTATAAAATTGTCCTAACAATAATTAACCCCCCTTTTAGAGTCTCGATTAGGATGTACCAATTTCTTATTATATTCTCTACTCACCTCAAATTCGGTGGTCCACGACTGCGAGTCGTTTCGTTGTCACTGCTGTCATAACCCGACGAACCGGCCGTTGGTCCAGCTGAACTGTCACGAAAACCACGATTAATACGGCCACTAACACCACCACTACTGGGACCACCTCGGGCACCACCAGGACCCGGACCGGGTCGATGAGAACGTTGTGACCCAGCATTCGGTGGGAAGACTCGGGGTAAACCAAATTTCAGATATGTGTACATATTAGAGCCCAATGGTGATCTGAAATGAAAACGAAGCAAACCAATGCAATGAAGCAGAACAATCCAAAAAAATGCAAATAAACAAAAACAACAATGACTACAGAAACAAGTGGTTGGTTGCTGCACTTGTCGGCATAGCCATCAAAACTTCCAACTTACTTGGGACCATAGCGCGGATGATTGAGTATTGATTGTACTGTGGAATCGCGTAATTGAAAATTTCCATATGGCAGCGGTGATTTGTCAGAGGAGCCCAAAGCTGAATCGGTAAAATCCGAATTTAAATTTTGCCTAAAATGTGTGAGAACGAGAGAGAGAGAGATAAAGAGAGGGAGAGTGAGTGAGTGAGACAGAGATATACACATTGTTACATGAATAGAATTAAATTAAGTTAATAAACGGATGCGGTTTGGTTTGGTCTATGGTCAATGGCCATAGAACTCAAATAAACCAATAAATTACACTGGGAGTGGAATTTTCAAAATACAACTACAACAATAACAACAACAAAATCAGCAACAATAAAATTGTTAATGTTGAAAGCCCAATCAATGCAATTTTATGATAACTTCCGTTCATTAGTTTCTAATCAAGCGTAATGCAGTTCTGTTCTGTTCAGTTCGATTCGATTGGTTTTCTGGTTGGGCAAAAGAAAAACATAATTGCTCTTTGATTTCAAAATTAATTTTGTTATGTTATGTCATAAATGTTGTTTTTTTTTACATCAATTCCGACGGAAACTGAAAACTGCACCCAAAATACTTTCATTTTATTTTGATGTTCCACTCCATTCGATTATTTTTTCAATTCTATTCCATTCTACTGTTAATTTTTTTGTTGGTATTACCTGTATATTGACCATGCGTGCAAGTCTTCGGACGCTGCATGCGGTAATGGTGAGTTGGGTCCATGTGGCACTGAGTAACGCCTTTCCTCGCGTGACATTTTTTTCGTTGCACCAAAATTACTCAATTCCATGTTGGCCGGTGTTCTGCAAATGAAAATGAAAACAGATAGAAAAATTAATTAAAATTCAGTTGGCGTTCATTTCTATAATATTTTTTTCCAAAGGCTATAATAGGCGTGGATTTTTTTAAATATATTTTTTCCTAAGGCTATAATAGGCGTAGGGTTAGCGTAGGGGATGATAAATATCAAGCAGGCTTATCTTGGGCCCTCTTTCATCTCAATTGTGGACACTGACCTCCCCGCGGTGTCACCTGGGGTAGCTATTTTCATCGTCCGCGATTTCACTCATAAGAACTATAAAAAATGGGTTGAGGCGTCGGGTTAGTTGCCTACACTCAGAAAATCCAACCTACTATGAAAAAGCTAAGAAAAAGAAAAACAAACCCCCCTAATGTTGACGACCCCCGCAAACGTATAAAGAACAACAATCTTCGAATCTACACTTGGAATGTGCGCTCGTTGTACAGAATAGGCACAGTTTTCGCTTTGGCGGATGTACTCAAGAAGTACAAAGCCGACATTATTGTCTTACAGGAAATGCGATGGAAAGGGACAGGCGTAAGTAAAACAGGCGATTACGCACTTGTAGCATGAAACGAAACATGAATTTGGCTGCGGATTTATAGTTAACAGGAGAATAAAAGACCTCGTCTCCAGATTCACTCCAGTAGATGAGCGAATTGCTATCATCCGTATAAAAGCGAAGTTCTTCTACATCAGTCTTATTTGCGCCCATGCTCCGACCGACAAAGACAGAGAAGAACAGACCTAAGACTATTTTATGAGCGCCTAGAAACAGCATATGATCGTTGCCCTGGCCATGACATTAAAATTCTGTTAGGAGATTTTAATGCAAACATCGGAAGGGAAAATATCTTTGACCCCACCGTCGGAAAATTCTGCCTTCACAAAGAAACATCCTAAGTACAATGGCAAATAATTGCCCACTCCCTACAAACTCACTCAAGAAATCCATGGTACGATCAGGAGTGTCGTAATGCTACTGATGTGAAAAATGCAGCGTGTAGGGCAACTCTGAAGACAGTAGCAACATGTTATGCGGGGGAGAATTATCGGAAGAAAAGGAGAGAGGAGAAACGTATTTTCAGAAAAAAGAACAAGAAAAATGTGAGCGTGGGCAAATCGAGGAGTACAGGAGTCAGCATGAAGTCCGGAAATTTTGCCAACAAGTAAAACACCAAACCGAAGGCTTTGGTGCAGGAACATCCTCCTGTAGAGAGAAGGAAACCTGGTGACAGATACAGACAGTGTGTTGAGGATGTGGAAGGGTCATTTTGAAAGCTTCTGGTACCAAATAATGGCGGTCCAGAACCAATAATAGGTGACGGTATAGAGTATATACCACATAGCCAAGATGAGGTCAGAAAAGCATGGGTTACAAGCCGAACTATTCACTCGTGGTCAGATGCTGGTAAATAGCATGCACCAGCTGACTATTACAATTTGGTTAGAGGAATGCATGCCCATCCTGTGTCTCGTGCCCAAAAAAGAGGTAAGACGATATGTGTCAACTATAGAGGAATAAGTCTCTGATTAGCTGCTTTAAATTGTAAACCAAAGAACAACGATCTTCTGTTGCGATTTGAGGATCTGGAAGGAGCATTTTGGTATCAAATAGTGGCGGTGAAGAAGATACCCCAGAACCAATAAGAGATGATGGTATAGAGTATATACCACCTAACGAAGATGAGGTCAGAAGAGCAATAAATCGGCTGAAGAACAATAAATCAGCAGCCGATGGGTTACCAGTCGAACTATTCAAGACTAGTTAGTACAATTTAGCTAGAGGAGTGCATGCCCAATGATTTGAACCATGCACAAAAAAGGAGACAAGATGTTATGTGCCAACTATAGTGGAATAAGTCTTCTTTCCATCGCATATAAAGTGTTGTCCAGTGTGATCCTGTGTGAACGACTGAAGCCAATGGTCAATGACATTATTGGACCATGTCCAATTGGGCTTCAGACCTGGCAAATCCACCATTGACCAAATTTTCACTATGCGCCAAATCCTGGAAAAGACCCACGAAAAGCACATCGACACATTCCACCTATTTGTCGACTATAAATCAGAGGTGTTTAATTTCATATCTGCGTTCGGCATTCCTGCAAAATTAATACGGCTATGTTTCTATAGCTTCGAGGTAGTTAAATATTTTATATACTTTGGCACCGCAATAAATAAAACTAATGAAATCAATTTTGAAATTCGGATAAGGATGGTATTGACTAACAGATGCAACTATGGTCTAAGTAAGCAGTTTAGAAACAAGGTCACCTCCCGCCAGACCAAACTCACACTTTACAAGACGCTGATACTACCCGTGCTGTTATATGGATCTGGAGCATGGGAACTTGCGCAAGCCGATGAGGCAGCTCTTGGGGTATTTGAAAGAAAAATTCTCCGAAAGGTCGTATTGAACTGTAGCGTCTACGGAGGCTAGGTCATGTTGAGCGAATGAATGGGAATGCCCCAGCTCATATACAAGCGAGCCTATTGATGGTTCACGCAGAAGGGGAAGGCCACGAATTAGATGGAAAGGCCAAGTAGAATACAACATATCGGAACATATGATTTCCGACTCGCCTGGAAATCTTTTTTAAGCTCGGCTTATGGAACAACCGTTCTGTAACAAGCCAGCTAAGTAAGCAAGTAATAGGCGTGGATTTTTTAAATATAATTTTTCAAAGGCTATAACAGGCATGGATTTTTTGAAAATATTTATATTTAAATATTTATATTTTTCCAACGGCTAGATAATAATTGGCGTGCCATTTTTGTCAAGTCCTCCACTTTACTTCGTTAAATAATTATATAATCTATTTTAATTACATCACACAATTTTAATCAACATTGTTACAATTATGTCAATAGATAATTTTAAATTTAATAATAATTATTTTGTTTTTGTTTTTCAAAATTTTCCTTCGTCAATGTTATTATAACCGTTCATTTAATCAAAGTCATTATTGTTATTGAAGAGGAGTCGGAAAATAAATCGAAGAAGAAGAAAAAAATATATATTATATGGGAAATATAAACCACAACTACAACCCAGCCTGTAACTGGTAACTGAGAAATAAAAAAACAACAACAATACACAATAAATTGTGTGAATATAATATTTATAATATTACGTTAGCAAAACGGAATTTGTTTTTTTTTGCTATTGTTATTGTTGTTGCCACAAATGATGACATTAGATCAACTAACCACACAGTAGAGGAAATACGAATAGGGATGTCGATTTTGATGGGGTGGGAAATAAATATACAGTGGTGGCCACAGAATTAAAACATTTACTGTGGTAAACATTTTTTGGTCAGCCCTCGATTCGTTTGAAGTATTTTTGAAATTTTTTTAATTCAGAACACTTCGATATACTGCACTCAAGAGATTTAGTGTGAAAATGGAAAATTATTTCATGCAATTTTTCCATAAATAACGGTTTTTATGAAAATACATCGACTTTGAAGTGGCCATATAATTAAAACATTGTGTGATTTTTTACTAGACTGCATTTTTTGAAAATATTTTTTAAAAAAGCTCTTTAATTTAGTTAAATTATGTAAACTAAGCACCGATAAAATCATTTACTGATAAAAATTTTTGAAAAAATCTGTAAAATCTATCAAAAATGCCAAAAATGTGTTCAGTACACCTTACATTCAGAAAATAACCCTTATTATAGAAAATAAAGGTCCGAATGCACCAGAAATTTATAGAATTAGTAGAAAACAATAAATAATTCTCAAAATAAATAAATATTTGAAATAAAAACTCAAAAAATTGGAATTAACCTAAAAGAACGATTAAATTTCGATAGCCTTTATTGAAGAAGGCCGGAATATTTTTGCAGTATGTGAGGAAATATCGATTGATATTGGCATTTATTATATGAAATCGATTGTTCGAGTAGTACACAATATATTTGATCAAAAAATATACCAGTCACAACAGAAAGAACAGAGATCAACACCTAGGTTGACGAGTAAAAGTTTCTGCCACACAGCAGCATTTTTGATGCTCAACTCAAGACTTTAAATATTTGTCAAATTGTAAAATTTGTCTTTCATTTAGGCTAAAATAGATTAAATGGGCATTATTCTATTCAAAAAATATTATTTTGGAAAAATATTGTCATGTTCAATAGATTTTAAGGGTCAAGAGTTAACCATCAAACATGATGCTGTGTACCAGAAACGTTTTCTCGTCAACATAGGTGTTGATCTCTGTTCGTTCTGTTGTGACTGATAATTTTTTTGATGAAATATATTCTGTACTACTCGAACAACCGATTTGATATAATAAATGCCAATATCAGTCGATATTTCCTCACATACTGCAAAAATATTCCGGCCTTCTTCAATAAAGGCTATCGAAGTTGAATCGTTCCTTTAAGTTAATTCCCATTTTTTTGAGTTATTATTTCAAATATTTATTTATTTTGAGAATTATTTATTGTTTTCTACTAATTCTAGCAATTTCTGGTGCATTCGGACCTTTATTTTCTATAATAAGGGTTATTTTCTGAATGTAAGGTGTACTGAACACATTTTTGGCATTTTTGATAGATTTTACAGATTTTTTCGAAAAATTTTATCAGTAAATGATTTTAACGGTGCTTAGTTTACATAATTTAACTAAATTATAGAGCTTTTTTAAAAAAATATTTTCAAAAAATGCAGTCAAGTAAAAAATCACACAATGTTTTAATTATATGGCCACTTCAAAGTCGATGTATTTTCATAAAAACCGTTATTTATGGAAAAATTGCATGAAATAATTTTCCATTTTCACACTAAATCTCTTGAGTGCAGTATATCGAAGTGTTCTGAATTAAAAAATTTTCAAAAATACTTCAAACGAATCGAGGGCTGACCAAAAAATGTTTACCACAGTAAATGTTTTAATTCTGTGGCCACCACTGTATTTTCGAACAAGATCTATAATAGGTTTGAATTTTTTAAATATATATTTTTAAAGACTATTATAGCCGAGGATTTTTCTATAATATAATAGGCTTGGATTTTTAAAATTTATATTTTTTGAAGTTAAAGAGGCGTGGATTTTTTAAATATATATTTTTTTGGTCCATAATATGCTTGGATTTGTAAAATATATTTTTTTGAGGCCTATTATAGGCGTGGATTTTTATATTTTCTTCGATTTTTATAAAAGGCGTGGATTTTTAAAAACTTTTTTAGGGATGTTTTAAATCTTTTTCGAAGTCTATAATAGACGTGGATTTTTAAATATTTTTTTCGAGGTCTACAATTTTTAAAATATTTCTTTTTTTTTAAAATATTCCTATCATGACATCCCTATGAAGTAAAATCTAAAAAATATATTTTTTATGAATATCGTCATCATCTGTTTTTTGTTTACACTGTCTTTTCATTCGCGTCATCATAAATTGCATTATTAGCATCATTTGACATTATCCACATTGTATTGCTCATCTTCATAGTTATCATCATCATCGTCATCATTATTAACAATTTTCTACACCTCAAGTACTAATTTGGTCTAAAAGGCCGTGGGCAAATACCCAGCCAAAGGTTTTGTTTTTATGACGGATTTTAACGGCAATTTTTTTTGGTAAGCCTCTTTGTAGCGGTATTTATTAGATAATTTGTATTTGTTTAGTATTGTACTTGTTGTCCGTGGTTTTCTTGAAACTCAATTTGCTTAGGAAAATTCATATTCTATGCCGAGTTTGTGGTTTCATAATAATTTGCATGGTTACGTTGCGATATTTCTTGAGAAAGAATTATTTTTTTAGGCAATGAACTTTGGATGTGTGTGAATTATGAGATTTTTGCAAAAGTAAAAAACCTGTAAGGAAAAAAAGTAAAGTCGTACTGGGCTGACTATATGATACCCTTCACCACTTTGGGTATTTTGTACATATGCATCCTTACAATGTCATGTCACTGTTCACTTGAAGGATCCTGCTCATGTCTTTCTGCAACCTATGATAAATTTAATTTCATCGGGCAGATTTAGAGTCGACTGCGTACCGTGGGACAAAGTTATGGAAAATTGCAAAATTGATACACGCTATCCGGTACGCCGCTCTGGTAAAAATTTTCAAAATTAAATTTCAATCAGACACCACTTCGAAATACATATGGAAGCTATGGCTGCATCTGCACCAATTTCAATAAAACGCAATAACATCATTCAAGTCTCAATTTGATACGTTGTGCAAAATTGGACAAATACATATGCATATGTTGGAGCTATATTGAAATTGGAACCGATTTCCCCGAAACTTACCACACATCATTTTAGACTCAATTCTGTACGCTATGCCAAATTTGGTGGAAATCGAAAGATATATGGGATTTTGGTGCTAAATTTACATTAAATCGGACGAAAATATATATGGGAGCTATATCAAAATCTGAACCGATTTTCAGGTACATCATCATTCTAGACTTAATTTAGTACGCCATGCCAAATTTCGTGGAAATCGAAAGATATATAGGAGCTTTGGAACACCATTTACATTAAATTGGTACACAATTTATATGAAATCGGATGAAAATATATATGGGAGCTATATATAAATCTGAACCGATTTTCTCTAAACTTAATACACGTCATTTTAAACTTAATTCAATACGCTATGCCAAATTTCATGTAAATCAAAAGATATATAGGGACTTTGGTACTCCGTTTACAGTAAATCGGACAAAAACCAGTAAGGAAAGTAGTAAAGTCGGACGGGGCCGACTATATGATACCCTTCACCACTTTGGGTATATTTAACAGATGAATCCTAATAGACGTCTCATTTTAAAACTACCAGTAAAATGAAACTGGACCCATAAACATGTCATTCTGCAACCGATACTAAATTTTTCATTTGGTCAGATATAGAAGCTATATCTAAATCTGAACCGATTTCAGATTTAATTTCATGGGAGCTATATCTAAATCTGGACCGATTTTCAGGAAACTTGACACACATAATTCTAGACCTAATTCACTACACTATGCCAAATTTCGTGCAAATCGAAAGATTTATAGGGACTTTGGTGCACAATTTCTATTTAATCGGACGAAAACGTATATGGGAGCTATATCTAAATCTGAACCGATTTTCACGAAACTTAATTTGGCTATGCCAAATTTCGTGCAAGTCGAAAGATATATAGGGACTTTGGTACACCATTTACATTAAATCGGACGCGTAAATATATATGGGAGCTATATCTAAATCTAAACCGACTTTTACAAAACTTACCAGTCATAATTTTAGACTCAATCCAAAACGCTATGCCAAATTTCGGGTAAATCGAAGGATATATAGAGACTTTGGTGCACTTTTTACCTAAAATCGGACGAAAATATATATGGGAGATATATCTAAATCTTAACCGATTTTCACGAAACTTAGTAGACATCAATGTAGACCTAATTCAGTTCGCTGTGCTAAATTTCGTGCAAATCGAAAGATATATAGAGACTTTGGTACACCATTTACATAAAATCGGACGAAAATATATATGGGAGCTAGATAAAAATCTGGACCGATTTTCAGGAAACTTAACACACATCATTATATACCTAATTCAGTGCCAAATTTTGTCCAAATCGAAAGATATACAGGGACTTTAGTATACCATTTACATTAAACCCGGTGAAAATGTATATGTGAGCTATATCTAAATCTGAACCGATTTTCACCAATTTCAATGGGGTTTGACTTTGCGGCAAATAAATGATCTGTGCCAAATTTCGTCTCATTTGGATAATAAATGCGACCTGCACTTTGTTTACAATTTAACATGGACAGATAGACGGACGGATAGATGAGCTTGCATTAATCGACTCAAAAAGTGATTTTATGTATATTCTCAAAAGGAATCATGTCTCGATCTCGTTTCCTTTAGTCTCATACAAACATATGCTCGAAGACATAATATAAATATCGAAACTTTAATGTAACTCCAAAGTAACCCCTCGATGGAATTTTAATAACAGATTTTTGCATTCAACATACATGCCTAAATATATATCAATATGAGCACACCGATAATACCGTTAATATTTCAATATTGATTTCATTCATTTCGGCCATGTAACCGTACATAATTAAAGCCCTTTTGTGCTATTAAACTATGAATTATCCGAAACAATACGGTTCTCAAACAAGTTGCATGTAATTGACAACGGGTTGTTGTATATCGAACAACAATAAATAACATTTACTCGTATGGGCGGTATGGTAGGCATGCGCACAAGAAATCTGTACCTCCCTGAGTGCCGCTCATATATGCTCCATATATGTAAGACGTAAACGATCATCATCAGTGATACAAGTCGACCGGTTCAATAGTGTCCATACGTATAATTTACTGCTCCATTGAATGGCACAATGCTGTGCGAAACTAAAACTATCAATCAAAAGCTTGAGTTTGTGTGTGTGTGCGCGCGTATGTTTGGTCAGTTATCTGTAAATAATGTTGTCCATAGAAGCGTTCAGTACGAAAAACCAGTACTTAAACCCAACCAAAATCGCAAAAAAAAAACAAAAAATTGAAAATCATTGAGACATGAATTTGAAACCGTTTCTTTTACAGCAAACGACTGTGGCGTCTGTCATACCCAGGTATGGGTTATATGACTGACTTACTTGTCTAACTGACATAATTTGCTGTTCCGAGTAAGTTGTCGAAAGCAGTTGTTGGGGTATAATTTTTGCTTACCTTTGCTTCTTTGATTAGTGAAATTCCTCGTGTTCAGTTAACAAGTTTATGTTGCTGTTGTTGTTCTTGTCGTTTGTTTTTTTCCCAAAAACTGGGTCAAGAATCATTTGCGAAAAAGAGCAACAACAAAATTGAAAACAAATTATGATTTGTCAGGAAGGAAAAAAATGTATTAGACAATTTTTCTATAGAAAAATGTTTTGAGAAAAAATAAACACTAATGAGGTTTTACCAATTTTTTGTACAAAACTGATATTCCGATTTTTTCTATGGAAAAAATAACGCATAAGAGGATTTGAGATTTTTAAAGAATAGCACAAGCGTTTTTAATAATAAAAATCCGACCAGTCCGTCCGTACGTCGTCCATGTATTTTTGTGAACAAAGTACAGGTTGCATTTATGATCCGATTTGGATAAAGTTGGGCACATGTCAGTTTTTGGCCCAAGGACGAATCCTATTGAAATTGGAGAAAACCAAAATCCCTAAATGTCCTTCAATTTGCACAAAATTTTGCATAGGGTACTAAATTGAGTTTAGAATGATGAGTGGTGTGTTTCGGGAAAATCTGTTCTGTTCTCGATATACCTCCCATATATATTTTCGTCCGATTTTACGTAAATGTTGCACCAAATGTCCTATATATCTTTCGATTTGAACGAAATTTGGCACAGCGTACTGAATTAAGACAAGAATGATGAGTGGTAAATTTCGTAAAAATCGGTTCAGATTTAGATATAGCTCCCATATATATTTTCGTCCGATTTTAGGTAAATAGTACACCAAAGTCCCTATATGTCCTTCGATTTGCACGAAATTTGGCATAGCGTACTGAATTGAATCTATAACAATGTGTGTTAAATTTCGTAAAAATCGGTTCAGATTTAGATATAGCTACTATATATATTATCGTCCGATTCAATGTAAATGGTGAACCAAAGTCCCTAAATATCCTTCAATTTGCACGAAATTTGGCATAGGGTACTGAATTAAGTCTAGAATGATGAGTGGCGAGTTTCGGGAAAATCGGTTCAGATTTAGATATAGTTCCCATAAATATTTTGGTCCGATTTTATGTAAATAGCGCACCAAAGTCCTATATACCCTTTGATTTATATGAAATTTGGCATAGCGTACTGAATTGAGTCTAGAATGATGTGTGTTAAATTTCGTGAAAATCGGTTCAGATTTAGATATAGCTCCCATCAGCAACGTACACAGGATTTCATTTCGGGGGGGGCCCGATGGTACAAAATGAAAAAAAAATCGCTGTTTCTAACATAAATTTACTGTGAAAAAAAATCATTTCGGGGCGGGGCCCGGGACCCCCGGGCCGCCCCCTGCGTACGTCCCTGTCTCCCATATATATTATCGTCCGATTTTAGGTAAATAGTGTACCAAAGTCCCTATATATCTTTCGACTTGCATTAAATTTGGCACAGCGTTCTGAATTGAGTCTAGAATCATGACTGGTAAGTTTCGGAAAAATCGGTTCAGATTTCGATATATATCCCACATATACATATATATATATGTATGACCCCCCTCTGGCTACGTCATTGGTACGTCGATGGTTGGTAAATCTGCCTGAATGAAATTAAATTTTTAATAGGTTGCAGTAGGTTTCTTCTTTTAGAAAAAAAAATCAGATCTGAAAAATAGTTTTCTATAGAAAAAAAATAACCTCTATCTATATTCAGATTTCTTTCTATACAAAAAATAGCAAATTTGTAGAAGATGAGTATATTAGGTATTTTTCTCCCTCTCCGATAAGTTAATCTTCTATTTGCAATTTTTTTTTTTAATTTGAAAGGAAACATTGTTGTTTTATATGGTACCGCTGCAACAACAACCGCATCGCACATTCTCTCCTTATTATAAATGGTATTGCAACATGTTAGCCGGTTTGTTGTTGTTTTACATTTCTTTAGTATTCTGCCCGGTTGTTTTCTTACTGGCAGCTTTTAATGGCACGTTGCGCACTGCTATCGTTGAGAAAGTTCATGGCTTTGCAATTCCCAACCTGTCTTGTTTAATTTCATCTGGGGTTATTTCTTACACAGCCGTTTGATGCAATGCAATGCAACGCAACAAGTGCAACATTTCTGTGTCTTTCTACAGGTTTTCGGTTGATGTTGTGCGGCGTTTTAAACATTTGGGTGGAGAGGCTGGTTGGCTGCCTGAAAAGTAGGTAATTCCGGCATTTCACATTGATTTCTTGTTTTGTGTCTTCTTCTTCTTCTTTTTCTTTGTATTGTAATTTATGTCGCTGTAATTTGTTGTTATTATGGGGAGATGAGTCTGTCGGTTCTTTTTGTTGTTGTGGGGTTTTTGATTTAAGTGGGCCACACACCTCAAACATGTGCGTTCGATCGGTGTGAAGCTCCTAGCCCACACACGTCAAACGGATCCATTAAACTTCATTTCATATTTATTTTTGAAGCGTGAAGATGGACCGCGACAGTGATGACGGAAAAAATACGAAATGTTTTTATTTAATATAAATGTATTAAATACTTTTATTTTATTCCGGGAAAAATCATTTTTATTTGCCACACAGTAGAATATGTGTAAAAACATCAAAAAATCTTCCAAATACATATGTATTGCATTTGTCCGCTGATCCGCACTCCACGAAATTTTTCAACAAATGAGAAAATATCCACACACCAGGCCACAGACGTCAAACATGTGCGCGTCGCACAACGAAAAATTAAAAATTTTTAATTTTTTTCGATCGGTGTGCGCACCGGCAAATCGGTGTGAAAACCGTACCATACACGTCAAACATTGCTTCGATTCACACCGATCGAACGCACATGTTTGACGTGTGTGGGCCACTTTAGTCACGGTGTCATCATTGGGTTATATTGGATTTTTTTATTTTCTCAATATAAAATTTCTTTTTTGGGTGGAGATTTAATATTTTAGATATGAATGTCATAAAAATTTTGAGAAAATAAACCGTGAAATCGTAATGAAGAAAGTTGTCGTGGCAAGTGACTGATTAGAGATTGTCAGCATTTGGGGATGAGAATTGGTTTTTGTTCTCAGATTATGAAGTTCTCGTATAACTTTTGAGATTCAATTAAGTACGAGTATATAATAAATATTTTTTTTAATAATTCTAAGACGGAGTGTGGGAAAAATCGGTTCAGATTTAGATTAGCTCCCATATATATTTTTGTCCGATTTTAGTAAATTGGGCACCAAAGCCCCTATATTTGTCTCAATTTGCATGAAATTTGGCTTAGCGTACTGAATTGAGTCTAGTGTGATGTATGCTAATATTCGTTAATATCGGTTCACGTTTAGATATATATATATATATTTGTATTTGTACGAAATATGACATATCGTACTGAATAAAGTCCAGAATTATTTATAAGTAAATTTAGTGAAAATCAGTACAGATATAGATATAGCTCCCATATTTATTTTCGTCCTATTTAATGTTAATGGAGCACCAATTTCCCTATACATCTTTCGATTAGGCATAGCGTACTGAATGGAGTCTAGAATGATGTGTGTTAAGTTTCAGATTTATATATATTTTCGTCCGATTTTGTGTAAATAGTGAATCAAAGCCTCAACATTTTTTTCTATTTACCCGCAATTTGGCATAGAATGACATGTTTATGGGCTAATGTAAATTGGTACATACATATATCAATGTATATCACATATTTAATTTAGTCCGATTGCATATCGATTATCTTCCAAATATAGTATGTCTGTTCTATCGACAAGAAATTATACGTATGAGTATCTCTTGTGTGCACACAAAGTGGTGAAGGGTATCATATAGTCCCCGGCCCCGTTCGACTTTTGAACTTTCCTAACTATTTTTAAACACTCTGGGCTATTTTCTTCTATCGAAAAACGTCTGAAGTTTCTCTTGGGGTGTTTTTAAATCAGATGCCCTTTCTTAGGCAATTATTTGCTGTAAAAAATTAAGCTAATTTTATAGAAACTAATCTGGAGCCTTTTCATGCTATTTTTATAGAAACAATTCTGAAGCCCTTTTTTCTATCGAACAAAATCTGGAGCACTTCGTGAACTATGTTTTTCTATATCCCCTCCAGGGATATTTTTTATAGAAAAAATAAGGCTATTTTTTCTATAAAAAATGTGAAGTTTTTAGATAGAAAATACCCTTTTGGGTTATTCTCTAAAGCCTTTATTGGATTTTTTCCTATAGGAAAAGATCTACATTTCATTTTATGGAAGAAAAATCTGTTGTTCATATGTGATATTTCTTTATATAACAATATTTGAAGCCCATTTGGGCAACCTTTTTCAATAGCTACATTCCTTTTTATACAAAAAAGTTGGTAGCTCCTCAGTGGTACATATCTTTCTATAGACAAAATCTGTAGCTCCTTAAGGCTAAATTTTTTATAGAAAATAAATCCGAAGCCCTTCTAAGACTTTTTTCTATAGAGAATAAGCTGAAGCCTCTCGTGGGCGTTTTTTCCTAAAGAAAAAAAAACTGAAGCCCCTATAGGGCTATTATTTCTATAGGAAAAAAATTCTGAAGCCTCACCAGGGGTTATTATACTCTAAAAAAAATGAAGTCCCTCTTTGTCTATTTTTTCGATAGAAAAATATGAAGACCCTTTTGTGCTATTTTCTAAAGCCTTTATTGGATCTAAAGCCCCTTTTTGTCATTTAAAAATCTTAAACATCTCATCGGATATTTTTATTAGAAAAGTCGATCAAGGGCTATGGAAATAACTGGAATTTACGCTAAGCTGATACCATGGGCTATTTTTTCCTATAGAAAAAAATATGAAATAACTAATGGAAATTTTTTTAAAGGAAAAAGTTGGAGGCCGCTCGCAGAAAATTTTTTCTATAGAACTAATTTAAGTCCCTCTTGTACTATCTTTTTTTTCGATAAAAAATCTGAACCACTCCATTACCTATTTTTTACAGAAAAATTTTGAAGCCTTCCTTGGACTATTTTGAATCCCTTTTTGTCTATTTTTTCTATAGAATGAAGCTTTAACTCCTTTTCAGGGCTATTGAGGAAAAATTAAACCTCTTGGGCTATTTTATTTTCGATATAATTTGAAGACATTCCTGGGCTATTTTTTCTATAGAAAAAAATCAGGAGACAATTCTGCACAATATTTTATACAAAAAAAGGGGGGACCCAGAGATATTTTGTTCTATAAAAATTTTAAAAACCTTTTGTGCTATCTTGTTTCTATGGAAAAAACTATTCCGTACCGTTTTTTCTATAGAAAAAAAGAAGATATTTTTTTCTATAAAAAAACCCTAAAACCCCCATTTGGCATTGCCAGACCTAAATTTATGCATTTTTTTCATTCATTTGCATTATGTTTTTTTTTATTAAATGAACGAGAAAGTGAAATTGCCTTTTCGTACCATTTCCAGAAATGATGAGGCACGTCTCATCATCATGTACTGTGTACTCCTACCCCGGAGGGTATTATTAGTACTTTCGGTTTGCCTGTGTTTTATGGTTTTAACGAATTCGATGCAAATTAATGCATTCATGCTTGACGTCGAAGCATTTGAAGAATTGTGTTGAGCGGCGGAGGTGGTGGTATTACTTTTTGCATATACATAATGCAATGATGGTACATACATACCTATGTTTTCATTTTTTGTTAACATATCTGTCGAAGTGAACATATTTAGAGTAACTGGAAATTCGTGAAAGATGTGAGGTATAACCACTCAGGCCCATGAAAAATATTCAGCTAAAAATCCACGCTTGAAGTCCTTGAAAAAAACTTCGAGATACATGGAGTCCTTACCTATTCCTTGAATTAATATTCTTAAAAAATATACACTTAAAGCTTTTCAGGTCCTTGAAATATTTTTTAAAAAAGGTATATCACTTCAGATCCTTCAATAAATTTGTCTTTAAACATCAACGCCATAGCTCCTGGAATTTTTTCTTTAAGAAATTCATGGTTTAGGTCCTTCAAAAATCATTCTTTAAATAATTCACACCAATAGATCGTCCCCTTTCATGCAAAAATATTCTAAAAGAGATCTTGAATATATATTTTTTTTTAATTCCGGTTTATTTTTGTAATGGTTTTTGAAAAAAAATATTATTATAGCCTTAGCCTAACCACAATAATTACAAAAACTGGTTAAGTCTTAACCACTTGACCATAAAAATATGTCTATCGAAGAATTTATGCATCATTTCATTAGAGATGTCTAGTGGGCAATTGACATTTTTTGTCTTTGAGTAAACGACTCACTAATGGCATACCTTAAGTCCAGCTTAGTATATGCCTTGAAAACTTGATGCACCACTGCAATTATGGTTTATCTTTTTTCTGCAACAACACAAGCATTAACGCAATCTTGTAACGGTTTTTGTTGGTAAATAAATTATTACCTCTTCCATTACCTGTCTATCTATTTTAGATAAAAGTTTCGTTTGGTTTGACTTCAACGCGGGTAGGTGGCGGAGTGGCTGAAGATCTGCTGGCGAAATACTGCCTCTAAGCATTTTGTTATCATTTAATTTGAACAAATTTGTACGGTGACGTACAAAACACGAATGCGTTAACTGCACGCATTTTTTTATATACGAAAAAATAACTTCAGTGAACTGAAACCTCATTTTGCTTTGCTAAAAAATAGCTATATCTAAAAATCTATATCTGAACCGATTTTCACGAAACTTAGCACACATCATTCTGGACTTATTTCAGTAGGCTATACCAAATTTCGTGCAAATCGAAAGATATATAGGGACTTTGGTGCACCATTTACAAAAAAAAAAAAAAAAAAAAAACGGAGGAAATTATGCATGGTAGCTACATCTAAATCTGAACCGATTTTCACGAAACTTAGCATACATCATTCTAGACTGAATTCAGTACCCGATGATAAATTTCGTGCAAATCGAAAAATATTTAGGGAGTTTGATACACCATTTAAATAAAATCAGAGGAGAACATATATGGGGGCTATATCTAAATCTGAACCGATTTTCAGGAAACTTAGCACACGTCATTCTAGACATAATTCAATGCGCTATGCCAAAATTCGTGCAAATCGAAAGATATATAGGGACTTTGGTACCCCATTTACCTTAAATCGGACGAAGCTATATATGGGAGCTATATCTAAATCTGAACCGATTTTTCCCAATTTCAATAGAGTTCGTCCTTGGTCCAAAACAAATGAGCTGTGCCAAATTTCATCCAATTCGGATTATAAATGCGACCTGTACATAAATCGACTCAGAAAGTGATTCTACGCATATTCTCAAAAGGAACCATGGGTCTATCTCGATTATTTTTGCCTGTTACAAACATATGCACAAAGACATAATACCCTGTACCACAGTGTTATGAGGGGTATAAAAATAACATTTTCTTCAGTGCCCGAAATATAAATAGCACTCCACCCATCATCAAAGAAAGTCCATTTAAAACAATTAACAATAGACATTTAATTAACCACTTAAAATTTAAATTAATACACATAAACAATCTAGCCAAGAGACTGACTATCTCTTGAACGGACACACATATTGACTCACTTATACAACACACATACGCGCATACTTCGCGACTATTTGTTATTGTTATTAATAACAATATCATAAAAAACTCGTCTTAACGTTTCGTAGTGTTTTGATAAAATGGCCGAATGTATGTCGCATAACGAGAGACGCAAAACATCTTCACAAAGTAGTCGCATATTTTTGTTCATCCTAGGGTCGGGACTTGTAACACGGGTAAAACTGAAGCAATAACAGCATTTACTAGACATTGACAACCAAAAACTAACAGAGTTGTCCCATCATTTTCATGTAACATAAAGTAAACAAGTTTTTTCGTCTTGTTCTTCACGTTTATGTATTGTAAACAACATTTCACTTTGGTTAATAATTTTTTTCGCTGGAATGCAGACAAATTGGAGGTATTTATATTTAGCTGGGTGGCAAAAGATAAAGTGATGTGAGTCAACAATAAATATGGGTCCCAAGGCAATGATTTTTAATAGAAAGGAGTGGAAAAGCGTTAAGTTCGGCCAGGTCGAACTTTGGATACCCTCCACCATAGGTATACTGACAGATACTTGAAATGAAAATAAAGGGAACACACCGGAGGAAACTTAATATGGGAGCTATATCAAAATCTGAACCGATTTCAACAAAACTTGGCATATATCAATCTAGACCTAATTCGGTATTCTGTGCAAAATTTTATCCCAATCGGACCATTATTGGGAGTTTGGTACACCATTTACATAAAATCGGACGAAATTATATATAGGAGCTATATCTAAATCTGAACCAATTTTCTCAAATTTCGATAGTGTTCGTCCTTGGGCGAAATAAGTGACATGTGCCAAATATCATCCAAATCGGACCATAAATGCGACCTGTACTTTGTTCACAAAATGTGATTCAATGCAAAAAGGAACCATGTGTGTATCTTGTTTTCTTTTGCCTGGAACAAACATATGCACAAAGAGAGGTTATATGGGGACTACCCCTAAAAGGGGGCGAATATTAATTTGTTTGCTACGCAGATTTGTTACCATACACGACTACAAAATACCAAATTACAGCGAATTCGATGGAAAAACGCGCTCAAGAACCCCAAAATACCGAAAATTGGAGGGTACCCTTATATGAAAAAAATGACCTATATCTATAGTTTTTTTTTGTGGAGAAATTTGCTACCCAATAAGAACTCAAAGTACTAAATTACAGCCAACTCAGTCGAAAAATACGGTCAAAACCCCGCCAGGGGCCGCCAGAAAAAGTGGACCTGTATTTATAGTTTTTAGTGGGCAAATGTGTGTGAATTCAGTTAAAAACGCGCTCAAGAACCCCGAAATACCGAACAGTGGGTGTACCCTTATATGGGAGATATGCCTAAACGTGGACCGATATAGCTCATCTATGAACTTGACCTGCCAGCAGACTAAAGACGACTCTATGCGAAATTTTGGCAATCTATCTCAATTCGTTTAGAGGCTAGAGTGATTACAACAGACAGACAGAGAGACAGACGGACATGGCTAAAGGGTTACTAACTTCTCACAACATTTTTGATATGGGTTCCTTATTTGGCATAGTTCCTCCATATACCCCAGGTTCGGTATATTCAAGTTTTAGACTCATTTTAGAAATTTAGCATTCCTTGATCTATGTTTTCACACAGTCCCTAATTTTAACGTTACGCCTATTCTTCGGTATTTTTAACATGCGAAAATGTTGCTATCATTTTGCATTATAGGTTCTTGAAGGGTGAACAAAAATCGTTGAAGAGAATTATCGATATGGACCTATGTTTTGACAAACATCCATAAATAATCTACAGTTTACAAAGACATAATCCCGGTAGAAAGATTTCGACCGATTTAAAATCTCCCACAGGGCCTTAGCCTACCGAAGATTATTTGGAAATTAGGGAGGTGTCTGATCGAAGCGATATTTTTTATAAAAAAAAATCAGAGAACTCAGTTAAATTTTTCATAGAAAAATATCCGACATTTATTTATTCCTATCCTGACTTTTATATCCTATATTGATATTTGAAGATATTATACTTATATATTTTACAAATATTGACACTCCGACTGACACGCACCTGATGTATAGTTGCACTAAAGCTGTGGTTAGTATAAATATTAAGCTGTATCGTGTTGAGGATTCACCATTCGCTTAATTTAATTTTAACTAGGTACCGGAATAAGTTGTCCTATAGACTCCATCTTCGGAATTAATGTACGATTAGTAAAAATATCCCTATGTACAAACAATGAATCAAATCGAATACTCCATTTACTTCAAATGAAATCAACATATTTTTCAAACGTTGAGCCTTTGTGGTTGAGATAGGAGAACAATTGGACGATGGGTTCCATTAGATTTAAAAAAAAATATCATTTGAGGAAGAGACACTTGAGTGTCCCATCTTCGATCTTGACCACGTCTAGGTCAAATACTACGATGAACTAAATTTAGATATTCCTTTCGCTTGATATAAAATTTACATGTTTTCAAACTATGGAACCTTTGGAAAAATGTTATGTTTGAATGAATCAGAGAGTTATCATACACCGATGTTTCGATGAGGCATATTTATACCCTTCACCACACTGTGGTACAGGGTATTATGTCTTTGTGCATAAGTTTGTAACAGGCAAAAATAATCGAGATAGACCCATGGTTCCTTTTGAGAATATGCATAGAATCACTTTCTAAGTCGATTTATGCATGTCCGTCCGTCTGTCTGTCCATGTTAAATTGTAAACAAAGTACAGGTCGCATTTATCATCCGAATTGGATGAAATTTGGCATAGGTCACTTATTCGGCCCAAGGACGAACCTTATTGAAATTGGGAAAAATCGGTTCAGATTTAGATATAGCTCCCATATATATATTTAACCGATTTAATGTAAACGGTCCCTATATATTTTTCGATTTGCACGAAATTTGGTACAGCCTAATCATTTAGGTCTAGAATGATGTCTGCCAAGTTTCGTGAAAATCGGTCCAGATTTAGATATAGCTCCCATATATATTTTCGTCCGATTTCATGTAAATGGTGCCCCAAAGTCCCTATATATCTTTTGATTTGCACGAAATTTGGCATAACGTACTGAATTAAGCCTAGAGTGATGTCTGCCAAGTTTCGTGAAAATCGGTCCAGATTTAGATATAGCTCCCATATATAGTTTCGTCAGATTTAAGGTAAATGGTGCACCAAAGTCCTTATATTATATTTGATTTGCACGAAATTTGGCATAACGTACTGAATTGAGTCTAGAATGATGTCTGCCAACTTTCGAGAAAATCGGTCCAAATTTAGATATTGCTCCCATATATAGTTTCGTCCGATTTGATATAAATGGTGCACCAAAGTCCCTATATATCGTTCGATTTGAACGAAATCTGGCATAACGTACTTAATTGAGACTAGAGTGATGTCTGCCAAGTTTCATGAATATCGGTCCTGATTTAGATATATCTCCCATATATAGTTTCGTCCGATTTTAAGTAAATGTTGCCCCAAAGTCCCTATATATATGGTGCACCAAAGTCCCTATATATCTTTCGATTTGCACGAAATCTGGCATAACTTACTTAATTGAGCCTAGAATGATGTCTGCCAAGTTTCATGAAAATCGGTCCAGATTTAGATATAGCTCCCATATATAGTTTCGTCCGATTTCATGTAAATGGTGCTCCAAAGTCCCTATATATCTTTCGATTTGCACGAAATTTGTCATAACGTACTGAATTGAGACTAGAATGATGTCTGCCAAGTTTCATGAAAATCGGTACAGATTTAGATATAGGTCCCATATATAGTTCCTTCGATTACATGTAAGTGGTGCACCACATATATCTTGCGATTTGCACGAAATTTGGCATAACGTACAGAATTGAGTCTAGAATGATATCTCCCAAGTTTCATGAAAATCGGTCCTGATTTAGATATAGCTCCCATATATAGTTTCGTCCGATTTCATGTAAATGGTGCACCAAAGTCCCTATATGTCCTTCGATTTGCACGAAATTTGGCATAACGTACTGAATTGAGCCTAGAGTGATGTCTGCCTTGTTTTGTGAAAATCGGTCCAGTTTTAGATATAGCTCCCTTTTATTATAGATTGATTTTAAGTAATTGACGCACCAAGGGACCAATAGGAACAAAACGTTCCGAAATTAGTATAATCTAACCTGTGACAAGTTTGCTTGAAATCGCTTAATATTTGGATAGAGCTTCCATATATATTTTCGCCCGATTTCAAGTAAATTGGGCATCAAACTCTCCATGTTAGTCAGATTGACATCAAATTTTGCACAACGTACAAAATTCAGCATAGAATTATGTAGTTGCGTTTTCTAGAAGTACAGACATAGCCCAACGGATGACCTTTTTATATTTGTTTGAAGTCGAATTACATACTTTATGGAAGATCTAGGTAGATTCACACGTAGATAAATATCACATATTTTATTTCATCCAATTTCATGTTAATAGGTATTATATAGTATTATATAGTATTATATAGTCGGCCCCGTCCGACTTTACTACTTTCCTTACTGGTTTTATCGAAGCAAAGGGTATACAAATTCTGGATGTCATAGTTATTCGCATAACATATCATATAATAATATTCGCGATCCCTCAATACAAAGAAGTATTTTATGTATAGGAAAAAGTTCGGAGGTCTCAACTCATTGAAGACTTGTTAAAATATAAAATTTCGATAGGTTTCAGTTTAAGTGAGTCTTATTTTCTATTGAACTGGAGATACCGCAGTCTGACGTACCTGGCCTTGATTTTTTATATGGAAAACGTCCCTTAAGTCTTCGATAATTAAGGAGTTATATTTAGAAAAAAAAAATTTGTAAGATCTTCGAAAAAAGCGACATTTTTTGTATGGAAAAAAGACCTGACACCTCAAAATCATTTTCTGTAAAAACTACACTTTCGTAACAAACCTGCTAAATGGCGACCTGCAATGTCAAAAAACCGCATTTCTCCCCACTTGTGTTTGTAATAAAAATTACTATCATCATTACAAAAAAATCTCTCTCATCTATCTTTTATCGTTAATTTCGTCCGTCATTCATTCAACCATCTGTCATAAAATTCAAACGACATTTGAAACTTGCCTGTTATATTTTTTTGTTGTTGCTTTAATTTTTATTTCAACTCTGACCGTTTAACGTGCAAATATTGTTAATTATAGTGTAACGAAGTAAGTTATGTGAATATTTTTTTTCACATTTTTGCTGTGTGTGTGTTTTTTTTCTCTCTCTAAACATTTGAAATGTACAATCAAAATGGTTTATCTTTTGAAAAAAATTTTGTTTTTTTAAGAGCGAAAGTAAAACAAGTTGAATTTCTCACAGATCCATGGTTTATATGAAATTATAATTTAATTTTTTTCCTCGTGAAGTAATTATAAATTTTTATAGCATAAATGTGACCAAACCGAAAGAGTTAATGGTTGATATTAAATTAAAAACTAAAATTGTTGCAATCGTAATTGTGGCGTTTCTTGTCTTAATTCCGCACAATTTTTCTTCGACGTGACCACGGCGAATTCATTTGATCTGTTTGTTGATGTTTGTAAGATACGCATTGTTATTGGTTTTACTTTTAGAAAGGAAAGGATGATAGTTAGAGGAGGAAGCTAAATATAAGAATATATTTTTGTATGTATAGCAGAGTGTGTTCTCTTTGCAGAATTTAAATTTTCAATTGGAGACAATACACTTTTAGAATGTTACTAGAAGTATGTAAATGTGAGGGAGTTTTTGAAGTGTATTTAAGATAAAATCTTTACCGAAAGTAAAATGTCTTAAGTGATAATAGTTGAAAAATTTCTAAAAACAAAATGGGATTATAATTAAATATTTTACTCCTCACTTCGATTCCTGTAAAAAAGAAAAATATAGGTTGTTAATATCAAGTTCTTAAAAAATATGTTAAAAAAAACAAAATATTTTTCCAAAATGCATGCCTATTATAGTTATTGAAAAAATATATTTAAACCAGTAAGGAAAGTAGTAAAGTCGGACGGGGCCGACTATATAATACCCTTCACCACTTGGATATATTCTACAAATGTATCCTAAAGGACGTCACCTTTTGGAAGGAAAATTGACATAAAATTGAACGAACTTAAATATGTGATTTTTATCTATATCTAAACCGACTAACATCAATCCCTACACATATCATTCTGCAACCTATGCACTATTTAAAATTTAATCTCACCCATAGATTATTTGGTGTACAATTAACATGAAAAAGTCAAAATTATATATAGAAGCTGTGATATATATATATATATATATATCTGAATCGATTTCAAGGAAACTGGCAAGCGATTAATATTATAAATTAATATATTAACTTCAGTACATTGTAACAATCGGCCTAGCTATGGATCTTTAGTGCACCATTTACTTAAAATCGGACGAAAATATATATAGGAGGTGTATATAAATCTTAACCGATTTTCACGAAATTTTGCACACATCATTCTAGACTTAATTTAGTACGTTATGCCAAAATTGATGCAAATCAAAAGATTTGTAGGGACTTTGGTGCACCATTTACCTAAAATCGGGCGAAACTATATATGGGAGCATTATCTAAATCTGAACCGATTTTCACGAAACTTAGCACACGTCATTCTACACTTAATTCAGTATGCTGTGCCAAATTTCGGGCAAATCTCATGATTTTCAGAGACTTTGGTCCAACATTTACCTAAAATCGGGCGAAACTATATATGGGAGCTATATCTAATATCCAGATATTTCAAATTCACGAAACTTAGCACACACCATTCTGAACCTAATTCAGTACCATATGCGAAATTTCGTGCAAATCGAAGGATATATACGAACTTTGATGCACTATTTACCTAAAATCGAACGAAAATATATAGCATTTCCAGATTAAATGAAACCTTTTACAAATTAAATGAAACCTTTTCCAAATTAAATGAAACCTTTTCCAAATTAAATGAAACCTTTTCCAATTGAAATGAAACCTTTTACAAATAGAATGAAACCTTTTCCAAATTAAATGAAACCTTTATTCTTATCTAAGGAAATATAATATTTGCAGTAATTTTAAACCAATATTTGAAAATTAAATCAAAGAATATTAACAAATATAGTTGTATGGCTATGTAATTAACATAAATATTCTTTAATTCGGTGTGATTTCATTTAATATCTAAATAAATAGTAATACAAACTGGGGTATTTCTTGACATTTTAATAAATAAATATTTAAGAACAAGAATTGAATACCCGGTCCTAAATGCGAAATACATATTTGACTTAATAAATTGTTGATGATAAGGTAACTGCTTATCTTAATGAAGGGGTTCCCGACTTGCAGTCTTGTGGGATTTTCAAAACCATGTCCATAACGTAGTTAGAACAATCTTGCCGAGTAAGCTTTTGAATACTTCGCTCGATTACATCAACAATGTTATGTTCCATTGAAACGTCACACAGCTCAGCTCTTGCACATAATTTTATTTTTGAAAATGCATTTTCAATTGGATTTAGCATTGGAGAATAAAGCGGTAAGAATTTAAGGTTGCATCTTTTGGATTCGATCAAATTTTTTATGTCATGTCGCTTGTGTATTTGAGCGTTATTTTCCAACTCTGGATTGATTTTCTCATGGGAGCTATATCTAAATCTGAACCGATTTTTCCTAATTTCAATAAGGTTCGTCCTTGGGCCAAATAAGTGAGCTGTGCCAAATTTCATCCAAATCGGATCATAAATGCGACCTGTACTTTGTTTACAATTTAACATCAACAGACGGACGGACGGACAGATGGACGGATGGACATGCATAAATCGACTCAGAAAGTGATTCTATGCATATTCTCAAAAGTAACCATGGGTCTATCTCGATTCCTTTTGCCTGTTACAAACATATGCACAAAGACATAATACCCTGTACCACAGTGTGGTGAAGGGTATAAAAAAACTTCGCTTAATAAAGTCATTAAAAAATATATTTAAAAAACCCACGTCTATTATAGTATTGGAAAAAAGTATTTAAACAATCCAATCCTATTATAACCGTTGAAAAAATATATTTAAAAACTTCAGGTTAAATATAGCATTTCCAGATTAAATGAAACCTTTTCCAAATTAAATGAAACCTTTTCCAAATTAAATGAAACCTTTTCCAATTGAAATGAAACCTTTTACAAATAGAATGAAACTTTTTCCAAATTAAATGAAACCTTTATTCTTATCCAAGGAAATATAATATTTCCAGTAATTTTAAATCAATATTTGAAAATTAAATCAAAGAATATTAACAACTATAGTTGTATGGCTATGTAATTAACATAAATATTCTTTAATTCGGTGTGATTTTATTTTATATCTTTACTAAATAAAACTAAAAAAATAGTAATACAAACTGGGGTATTTCTTGACAAGGTAACTGCTTATCTTAATGAAGAGGTTCCCGACTTGCATGTCCATAACGTAGTTAGAATTATCTTTCCAAGTAAGCTGTTGAATACTTCGCTCGATTACATCAACAATGTTATGTTCCATTGAAACGTCACACAGCTCAGCTTTTGTACATAATTTTATTTTTAAAAATACTTTTTCGATTGGATTTACCATTGGAGAATAAGGCGGTAAGAATTTAAGGTTGCATCTTTTGGATTCGATCAAATTTTTTATGTCATGTCGCTTGTGTATTTGAGCGTTATCCATTACCAAGAACGAATTTTCCAACTCTGGATTGATTTCCTCCAAAAGACTTTCTATAAATAATTTAAATCTGTCTGCATTGACACTGGAATTAGAAATGATTGTGTGATTGGGATATCCCCAATATTCATTGATCGTTGTTGGAGTATCCATTTTGTAAAGTCTTGAGCATATTTTTGTCTCAAGCCTAATGTTCTGGTTTTATTTAATGTTTTTAGTTTTATTTAGTAAAGATATAAAATAAAATCACACCGAATTAAAAAATATTTATGTTAACTACATAGCCATACAACTATAGTTGTTAATATTCTTTGATTAATTTTCAAATATTGATTTAAAATTACTGGAAATATTCTATTTCCTTGGATAAGAATAAAGGTTTCATTTAATTTGGAAAAAGTTTCATTCTATTTGTAAAAGGTTTCATTTCAATTGGAAAAGGTTTCATTTGGAAAAGGTTTCATTTCAATTGAAAAAGGTTTCATTTAATTTGGAAAAGGTTTCATTTAATTTGTAAGAGGTTTCATTTAATCTGGAAATGCTATATACTGAAATAAATGTAATGTATTTTAATAATAAATATTGTATTTGTAAAAAATCTGTTTTTTAGAAAAATATTTAAAAAGTTATCGCCTATACATGTTGAAAATATATATTTGTTTTAAATTATCCACACTTAAAGATGTGATTATCCCACAAATTAATTTTTATTTTTCACATTACATGTCAAATAGTGTTTTCACAATTATTTTCATCATATCTTTTTGGAAAACAGTCATTGTTGCCCAATAATATTTAATTATAGCCTACAAAGAAATGCAATTTTCACTACCAGATACTACGAAACATTGCATAACACATTGGAAGTTTGATAAACGGCAGAAAAACACGCAACTTACATTTTTGTTAAAAACAAATCACCCACACACACTCACACATGTAGTTGAACAACTTTTAAATTGAGATAGAAAATAGAGACAAAAAAAGTCAACTCAGAATCAAAATAAAACCGATAAATCGGTAAAGATTTTTTTTTTTTCAAAAATAAGAGTGAATTTGGTAAAAAGTGGATTAACTTTTTTGCTTGCTAACATCAATAAAAATGTTATGTGATGCACATACGTCCTATTTTATTTTTGTTTACAATATATAGATAATCATCTGACAGTCTGTCAATATGTGGGCAATAAATTTTAGAAAAGTATTATGCCACAACTCAAGACATGTTGTGTTCAAAGCTCTATCTCTCCGTAACAAAAAAAAAAAAAAAAACATATATTTACAATAATTTGTTGTTGTTGCAAATTGTTTTCAGGTGTTTGAAGTTATCGAATGTACTTTGTTGCACCACATTGTTGCAACTTGACACAGTATGTTAACCAGCAACTTTGTTGCATATGATCTACATCCTTTCAAAAAATCTGTAACAAGCAAATATTTTGTCTGCAGGGATTTGATTTAACAAAGAGTCAGAAAAAGTACGCATAAACGGGATTTTAAAGATATTTTGTAACTTTCGAATTATAAATGCGGATCTTGTATATCATCCAAAGTGAAGTTTTTATTAAATATTTCATTCTGTAAAGTTTAAGAAAAAGCTGTCAGATTTTGCAGACACATTGCTGTCCACGTTTTGATATAGCCCCCAAAATGGAGTAGAACACATATAACGAAACCCCAGATATTCGGTATTTTCGGAAGATTGGTCACGTTTTTATACCCTTCACCACACTGTGGTACAGGGTATTATGTGTTTGTGCATATGTTTGTAACAGCAAAAGCAAACGAGATAGACACGTGGTTCCATTTGAGAATATGCATAGAATCACTTTTTAAGTCGATTTATGCATGTCCGTAAGTGCACCATTTTTAATTCGAATTGGATGAAATTTGGCACAGCATGCCAATGCATTTGGCCCAAGAACGAAACCTATTGAAATTGGGAAAATCGGTTCAGATTTAGATATAGCTCCCATATATATTTTCGTCCGATTTAATAGAAATGGTGTACCAAAGTCCCTATATGTTTTTCGATTTGCGCGAAATTTGGCACAGCGTACTGAATTAAGCCTAGAAAGTTTCGTGAAAATCGGTTCAGATTTAGAAATAACTCCCATATATATTTTCGTCCGATTTAAGGTAAATGGTTCACCAAAGTCCCTATATATCCTTCAATTTGCACGAAATTTGGCATAGCGTACTGAACTAATTTTATAGTGATGTGTGTTAAGGTTCGTGAATATCGATTCAGATTTAGATATAGCTCCCATATATATTTTCGTCTGATTTTAGGTAAATGGTGCACCATAGTCCCTATATAACATTCGATTTGCTCGAAATTTGGTGTAGCGTACTGAATTGAGTCTAGAATGATGTGTGTTATGTTTCGTGAAAATCGGTTCAGATTTAGATATAGCTCCCATATATATTTTCATCCGATTTTATGTAAATCGTGCACCAAAGCCCCTATATATCTTTAGATTTGCACGAAATTTGGCATAGGGTACTGAATTGAGTGTAGAATGATGTGTGCTGAGTTTCGTGAAAATCGGTTCAGATTTAGATATAGCTCCCTTATATATTTTCGTCCGATTTAATGTAAGTGATGTACCAACGTCCCTATATATCTTTCGATTTGCACGAAATTTGGCATAGCGCACTGAATTATGTCTAGAATAATGTGTGTTAAGTTTCGTGAAAATCGGTTTCGATTTATATATAGCTCCCATATATATTTTCGTCCGGTTTAATAGAAATGGTTTACCAAAGTCCCATATGTCTTTCGATTTGCACGAAATTTGGCACAGTGTATTGAATTAAGCCTGGAATTATGTGTGCAAAGTTTCGTGAAAATAGGTTCAGATTTAGACATAGCTCCCACATATATTTTCGCCGATTTATTGTAAATGGTGTACTAATGTCCCTATATATTCCGATTTGCTTGAAATTTGGTACAGTGTACTGAATTAAGCCTATAATGATGTGTGTTAAGTTTCGTGAAAATCGGTTCAGATTTAGATATTGCTCCCATAGATGTTTTTTTCCGATTTAATGTAAATGGTGTATCAAAGACCCAAACTTTGTTCGATTGGCACACAATTTTGCGCAATGTACTGAAATTAATAAAAAAAAATAATAAAAAATAATGGTCCGATTTTTGGTAAATGGTCCATCAAACTCCTATTGTTTGTCCGATTGACACGAAATTTTGCATAACGAATCAAATTGAGCCTAGAATGGCTTTATGGATTATTTTTGAAATTGGTGCAGATGCAGACATAGCTTCCATATATATATATATATATATATATATCGGACGGGTGACTTTGAAATTAAATTTTGAACATTTGGGCATACCGAATAGTGTGTATCAAGTGTGCTATAAATCGATTTACATAAATTTGTCCCAATGTACGCAATCGGCTCGAATGAAGTGAAATCGAATTGCAGAATGGCATGTGTATGGATTGATGTTAGTCGGTTCATTTATAGATACGCGTACTGAATTAAGCCTAGAAAGTTTCGTGAAAATCGGTTCAGATTTAGAAATAACTCCCATATATATTTTCGTCCGATTTAAGGTAAATGGTTCACCAAAGTCCCTATATATCCTTCAATTTGCACGAAATTTGGCATAGCGTACTGAACTAATTTTATAGTGATGTGTGTTAAGGTTCGTGAATATCGATTCAGATTTAGATATAGCTCCCATATATATTTTCGTCTGATTTTAGGTAAATGGTGCACCATAGTCCCTATATAACATTCGATTTGCTCGAAATTTGGTGTAGCGTACTGAATTGAGTCTAGAATGATGTGTGTTATGTTTCGTGAAAATCGGTTCAGATTTAGATATAGCTCCCATATATATTTTCATCCGATTTTATGTAAATCGTGCACCAAAGCCCCTATATATCTTTAGATTTGCACGAAATTTGGCATAGGGTACTGAATTGAGTGTAGAATGATGTGTGCTGAGTTTCGTGAAAATCGGTTCAGATTTAGATATAGCTCCCTTATATATTTTCGTCCGATTTAATGTAAGTGATGTACCAACGTCCCTATATATCTTTCGATTTGCACGAAATTTGGCATAGCGCACTGAATTATGTCTAGAATAATGTGTGTTAAGTTTCGTGAAAATCGGTTTCGATTTATATATAGCTCCCATATATATTTTCGTCCGGTTTAATAGAAATGGTTTACCAAAGTCCCATATGTCTTTCGATTTGCACGAAATTTGGCACAGTGTATTGAATTAAGCCTGGAATTATGTGTGCAAAGTTTCGTGAAAATAGGTTCAGATTTAGACATAGCTCCCACATATATTTTCGCCGATTTATTGTAAATGGTGTACTAATGTCCCTATATATTCCGATTTGCTTGAAATTTGGTACAGTGTACTGAATTAAGCCTATAATGATGTGTGTTAAGTTTCGTGAAAATCGGTTCAGATTTAGATATTGCTCCCATAGATGTTTTTTTCCGATTTAATGTAAATGGTGTATCAAAGACCCAAACTTTGTTCGATTGGCACACAATTTTGCGCAATGTACTGAAATTAATAAAAAAAAATAATAAAAAATAATGGTCCGATTTTTGGTAAATGGTCCATCAAACTCCTATTGTTTGTCCGATTGACACGAAATTTTGCATAACGAATCAAATTGAGCCTAGAATGGCTTTATGGATTATTTTTGAAATTGGTGCAGATGCAGACATAGCTTCCATATATATATATATATATATATACATCGGACGGGTGACTTTGAAATTAAATTTTGAACATTTGGGCATACCGAATAGTGTGTATCAAGTGTGCTATAAATCGATTTACATAAATTTGTCCCAATGTACGCAATCGGCTCGAATGAAGTGAAATCGAATTGCAGAATGGCATGTGTATGGATTGATGTTAGTCGGTTCATTTATAGATACGCGTACTGAATTAAGCCTAGAAAGTTTCGTGAAAATCGGTTCAGATTTAGAAATAACTCCCATATATATTTTCGTCCGATTTAAGGTAAATGGTTCACCAAAGTCCCTATATATCCTTCAATTTGCACGAAATTTGGCATAGCGTACTGAACTAATTTTATAGTGATGTGTGTTAAGGTTCGTGAATATCGATTCAGATTTAGATATAGCTCCCATATATATTTTCGTCTGATTTTAGGTAAATGGTGCACCATAGTCCCTATATAACATTCGATTTGCTCGAAATTTGGTGTAGCGTACTGAATTGAGTCTAGAATGATGTGTGTTATGTTTCGTGAAAATCGGTTCAGATTTAGATATAGCTCCCATATATATTTTCATCCGATTTTATGTAAATCGTGCACCAAAGCCCCTATATATCTTTAGATTTGCACGAAATTTGGCATAGGGTACTGAATTGAGTGTAGAATGATGTGTGCTGAGTTTCGTGAAAATCGGTTCAGATTTAGATATAGCTCCCTTATATATTTTCGTCCGATTTAATGTAAGTGATGTACCAACGTCCCTATATATCTTTCGATTTGCACGAAATTTGGCATAGCGCACTGAATTATGTCTAGAATAATGTGTGTTAAGTTTCGTGAAAATCGGTTTCGATTTATATATAGCTCCCATATATATTTTCGTCCGGTTTAATAGAAATGGTTTACCAAAGTCCCATATGTCTTTCGATTTGCACGAAATTTGGCACAGTGTATTGAATTAAGCCTGGAATTATGTGTGCAAAGTTTCGTGAAAATAGGTTCAGATTTAGACATAGCTCCCACATATATTTTCGCCGATTTATTGTAAATGGTGTACTAATGTCCCTATATATTCCGATTTGCTTGAAATTTGGTACAGTGTACTGAATTAAGCCTATAATGATGTGTGTTAAGTTTCGTGAAAATCGGTTCAGATTTAGATATTGCTCCCATAGATGTTTTTTTCCGATTTAATGTAAATGGTGTATCAAAGACCCAAACTTTGTTCGATTGGCACACAATTTTGCGCAATGTACTGAAATTAATAAAAAAAAATAATAAAAAATAATGGTCCGATTTTTGGTAAATGGTCCATCAAACTCCTATTGTTTGTCCGATTGACACGAAATTTTGCATAACGAATCAAATTGAGCCTAGAATGGCTTTATGGATTATTTTTGAAATTGGTGCAGATGCAGACATAGCTTCCATATATATATATATATATATATATCGGACGGGTGACTTTGAAATTAAATTTTGAACATTTGGGCATACCGAATAGTGTGTATCAAGTGTGCTATAAATCGATTTACATAAATTTGTCCCAATGTACGCAATCGGCTCGAATGAAGTGAAATCGAATTGCAGAATGGCATGTGTATGGATTGATGTTAGTCGGTTCATTTATAGATAAAGGCCACATTTTTAAATTCGAAGGAATATTGACATGAAATTGTTAGGATACATATGTCATATAGCCGCCGACTTTACTACGTTCCTCACTGGTTTTTATTAGTAATCGTGGTTTGTTATAAGCGTGAATTTCAAAAGGATATTTGTATCCACTACTAACAGAGCCTGAAAGTGTAGATGTATCAAAAAGTGTGCTTCTAAGAATTTATTTGATTTCCGATTTCCTAGCTCCAAAGAAATATTTCCTTTTGTTAATTGCAATCTCAACAAATTAAATCCGAATTCAAACAAAAGACTTAAGCAACAAACTCTGCAAATATGCATATTACGCATCATGCAACAACTATATTCCACTTTAGTTTTACTTCTAGCTAATCAACACTAATTACTCCACATATATTTTTTGGTGGTTAATTTTCAAAAAAAAAAAAAAAAAAAAAAAACAATTTGTTTGACTGACCTTAAATGTCATGTAAATAGAAGAAGATAAAACAGCGTACTCCTACGCAAACTGCTATGCCAAAACGGCAAAATGCTTAACTTGGCTAATTAAATGGCCGGAAATGGCAACTCTTCATGCTTTGTCAGACTACAAGCTACAAACGAATGTTTGGTTGCAGCGCTTTGTGTGTGTGTGTGGCTAATGCTGTGAATTCTCTGTTGCCAAATTTTGTGTAGATTGTTTGCAAATTAACACGCTCAATATTGCACAATTTGGGGCGAATGTCTGAGTGTTTGTGTGTAAGTTTTTGGTTCGTTTCAATTGTTCAATGTGTAATAATAGCCTACAGGATTTAATGTAGATTAGAGGTTTTCGTAACGTAGTCAGATACTTTTGAAATAAAACTGGCAATTTACTTGTCACATTTTTGTTGTTTGTTTACTTTAAAATGTTGAAATTTCTGCAGTTTGGAAAATTTATGGTTTACCACGATAACTGCCCTCCCCCGCAATCGTTAATGAGGCATGCGTGCGTTAATGCATTTCCTTTTTTAATAGCAATTTGCTAACGACATTGAAACTGACATTTTACAAATGAATATTTTCCATTTGCCAGGGGGTGTCAAGAAATTTATTTGTATTGCATGGGCGTTGGTTGGCAATGACATACCACCAACAGATTTTATAAATATTTGTAAAATTACTCAATGGATTTTAAAAATTAATTGATATTGATAATACATATTTAACAATGTTTCTTCGCATATTTTTAAAGGTTTAACAAAGCAAAAAGGCGCTGATTTTTAAATATCAATCAAACAATCAGAGTTAAATGAGTGGAGACTTTAAAAATAACCGTTGACATAGGGGATGATGGATACCAAGCAACGACTCCGATTGGTTTTAACATGGCGAAACCCATGCTTATCTCGATCCCTCTTTCACCTCTATTGTGGACTCTGACCTCGCAGCGGTGTCACCTAGGGTAGCTACTCTCATCATCCTTTGAAATAGTGAAAAACCCTCCTACTATGAAAAAGCAACGAAAAATAAAACCAAACCCCCCACGATCTGCGAATCTGCACTTGCAATGTCCGCACGTTGTACAGAACAGGCGCCGTTTTCGCTTTGGCGGGAAATGCGATGGAAAGGGAGTGGCGTAAGTAAATCAGATGATTACTCCCTGTATTATATCTGACATGAAACGGACATTAATTTGGCTGCGGATTTATGGTTAATAGGAGAATAAAAGGCCTCGTCTCCAGATTCACTTCAGTGGATGAGCGAATTACTATAATCCGTATAAAAGTGAAGTTCTTCTAAATCAGTCTTATTTGCGCCCATGAACAGACCAATTCATCCAGTGTGCCCTGGCCATTTAGACGTTCGATCGATACAGCCTCCAGGAGCAAATATTAATTCGCAGCAAAAACCATCATTACCTTATTTCAGGCAAGGTTTGCAGCCGTCTTAATGTAGCTGCAAAGTTGCGATTCGACGTCGAGAAGATGCAAACACAACAGATAGCAAAAACCTACTCCGCTAAACTTACCCACTTGCCTCACGAAATCACTCCTTGTCCCGATAATAATATAGAAGCACAATGGCAAAGAATTGCCCACTCCCTACAAACTGCAGAAAAACAACACTTGGGTACCAAAAATCATGATCAAGAAACCCGTGGTATGATCAGGAGTGTCGTAATGCAGACCATAGCAACACGTAATGCGATGTAGAATTATCGGGAAAAAAGGAGAGAGGAGAAACATATTTTCAGACAAAAGAAGAAATAACAGGAAAACGTGAGCAAATCGACATGTACAGGAGTCAAAATGAAGTACGGAATTTTTACCAACGAGGAAAACGTCAAACCGAAGGCGGTATAGAGTGTATACAACCTAACCCAAGATGAGGTCAGAGTAGCAATTAATCGGCTGAAGAATAATAAAGCGGCAGGTGCCGAAGGATTACCAGCCGAACTATTCAAGACCGGTGGTCAGATGCTGGTCAAGAGCATGCATCAGCTGATTAGTACAATGTGGCTAGAGGAATGCATGCCAAGGAGACAATACGATATGTGCCAACTATAGAGGAATAAGTCTCCTTCCCATCGTATATAAGGTGCTGTCCAGCTGAATGGTCAATGACATTATTGGACCATACCAATGCGGCTTCAGACCTTAGAAATCCACCATTGACCAGATTTTCACTTTGTGCCAAATCCTGGAAAAGCGATACGAAAAACACATCGACACATTCCATCTATTCGTCGACTATAAAGCCGCATTCGACAGCCTTATCCGTTCAGAGGTGTATAAAGTCATTGTCATTCCTGAAAAATTAATGCGGCTATGCAGGATAACTTTAACTGGTACAATGCCAGCAGTTAAAGTAGGAAAGTACCTCCCGGAAACCTGCAATACCGAACGAGGATTCAGACAAGGTGACAGTTTGTCGTGTGACCTGTTTAACATTCTGCTGGAAAAGGTCATACGAGATGAAAATGTGAACAGAAATGACACTCTGTGCATCAAACAACATATGTTACTCGCCTACGCCGATGACATCGATATAATGGGTCAAACATTGCGAGCGATAACAACCACCTTTGAACAAATTGAGAAGGAGTCTGCCAAAGTGGGACTGACAGTAAATGGCGAAAATACCAAGCTGATGGTATCAACGCGCAAGACGTCCAGTAGACTCGGACCAACAGGGGCGAGGTAGCTGCCATAAATAAAACTAATGACATCAGTTTTGAAATTCGGAGAAGGATAGTATTGGCTAACAGATGCTACTATGATGTGAGTAAGCAACTCAAAAGCAAGGTCACCTCCCGCCAGACCAAACTCACACTTTACAAGACGCTGATACTACCCGTGCTGTTGTATGGATCTGAAGCATGGGTACTTTCGCAAGCAGATGAGGCAGCTCTTGGAGTGTTTGAGAGAAAAATTCTCCGAAAGATCTATGGGCCGATCTTCTCTTGGCGGTGAATATCGCCGTCGAATGAACCATGAGTTGTACCAGCTATTCTCGGACATCGACATTGTTAGACGTATTGAGCTGCAGCGACTACGTTGGCTAGGTCATGTTGTGAGAATGGATGCCCCAGCCCAGAAGGCATATAAAAGCGAACCAGCTGATGGTTCAAAAAAAAAAAAAAGGTCTTTCAAATTGGATGAGATGCGCACAAGACCGTCGCGCTTGGAAATTCTTTCAAGCTCGGCTTACGGGACAATCGTTCTGGCGTAAGTTAGATAAGTAAAGTAAGAACACTCATTGTTAGACATTTGTAAACCAGTAAAGTTTAAATCTGAACCGATTTTCAGGAAACTTAACACACATACTTCTAGACCTAATTCATTATTCATTTGGTGCACCATTTACATTAAATCGGACGTAAATATATATGGGATCGATATCTAAATCTGAACCGATTTTCACGACCTTTTGCACACATCATTTCAGACTCAATTCAGTACGCCATGCCAAATTTCGTTCAAAACCGAAAAAATGTAGGGGCTTTGGTGCACCATTTACATAAAATCGAAGGAAAATATATGGAAGCTTTTTCTAAATCTGAACCGATTTTCACGAAACTTGACAGACATGACTACAGACACAATACAGTACGTTGTGCAAAATTGCGATGTGTTAATCGAAATATATATAGGGACTTTGGGGAACCATTGACATTAAATCGGACGAAAATATATATGGGACCTATATGTAAATCTGAACCGATTTTTACGAAACTTAGCACACATCATTCTAAACTTTATTCAGTACGTGATGCCAAATTTCGAGCAAATCGAAAGATATATAGGCACTTTGGTGCACCATTTACAATAAATCGATTGAAATTATATATGGGGGTATATCTAAATCTGAACCGATTTTCACGAAACTTAACACACATCATTCTAGACCTAACTCAATACGCTGTGCGAAATTTCGTGCAAATCGAAAGGACTTTGGTGCGCCATTTACCTTAAATCGGACGAAAATATATATGGGAGCTATATCTAAATCTGAACCAATTTTCCCAATTTCAAAAGGGTTCGTCCTTGGGCCAAATAAATGAGCTTTGCCAAATTTCATCCAAATCGAATTATAAATGTGATGACCTCTTAAAATCGATTATAAAGTACCCGCTGTGCCAACAAACATCGAACATGTATGACTCATACCTAAGCTTATAAAAATCTAGAAAACCGCGATGGATGTTTAGCAGTACGAACGTGATGTTGTCATGAGGGTTTTACACATTTATATTTACTTTTCTTCTTCTTCGTTTTCTTTTCCCCAAAAGTCATGTTCTTCTCAAATGTGAAGTTCATAGACAAAAGTAATGGCAACAACAACAATAAAAAAATGAAAAAAATAAAAGAAAATTACCAAGTACAGACATCACGAAGCAAAAAACGCGTAAACACAGAATTCTCGTAATGGGCACATTTATTTATTTACAGTTCTTGTTGTTGTTGTAATTTTTACCGTTGAATTTATGTCATTCAACTTAACAAAGACAGGGAGAGAGAGTGGGAAAGAGATAGAGAGAATCATGTACTACGAAGTACTAGTTCACGTCGGAATTAATAGCCATCGTCACAATTCACCGATACAATGCAGCTATTTTGTGCCCTCAAAATTAACTTGGCAGTAGTAGTGGAGTGGTGTCGTCGTGGTGATAGATGACATGCCCAGATATTTTACTTCGTTATTTCGTTTTAAGGGTTTACAATGAGAATTGAGACGTCACGCAATGACAGTCAATCTAATGCGAGAAATCAACATGTCAACATTAGAAATGGATTTAATACATGCTGTGGCTTTGATTAATTCTAGGGTTGGGCTTTTCCAACTCCAACCGAATCAGGTTAAAATGTCAAAAGTTTTCATCATCGTGAATAAAAAAGGCAACAAACATAAAATGCTATATACATACATAGACACATTGTCTGAATGTTTAGTTAGTTTAGTAGCCAATAAGTTTATGCAAACAAACAAACCAACAGAAAAAGAAACTGTTTATTGTCTGACGAGAGAGTTAAGGAGTCTTGCAAAACAAAAGACTTAGGAAACGAACTGGTTTCTATTAGTGTTCAGTACTTGGGAGTTGTTGACTAAATTCATTCATATGAACGTTTTTTTTGTTGTTTTCCTTTGGAAAAACAATTTGATTGTAAATTCCAAGAATTGTATTACATTTTAAGAGATAATTGCATAAATTCGTATACAAACTAGTTTAAATCATTAAATGTGTATTACCTAAGACAATGAATGCTAGGACACCTGAAATATTTTTGAAAGCAAAAAACGTGAATAAATGGTGTTCATAGCAACAAGTACGAATTTTTAAGAATATATTTTGAAATATAATAATAATAATTTTTAAAGGGTTGTGTAAGCATGGATTTTTAAATATTTTTGATTTTTTTCAAGCCCAAATTGTCGAAGGCCTATTCGAGCAATATGAACATACCCTTTCGTGGTGTGGATGTTTTCAATATTTAAAGAGCTATTAGAGCTATATGCCTGTTTTTATCTAAAATTCTTTCGGAGTTATAAAAGAGAATTGTTTAAATACTTTTTTTCAAGGTAATCGGAGCTATAGACTTGGTTTTTTGTAGACAAGTTTTCCTCAAGTGCTATCAGAGCCATTTATTTGAAGTTTAAATGCTATATTTTTATAAATAATTATCAGAGCTTAGTTTCCGATTGTTTCTAAAGGGCTTCAGAACTTGGCACACAAACAGACCATTTTTCTGGCCAAAAGTCGAATTTCACACATTGTCTTATCACTTATTTTGAGTTACAATCGAGTAAGGAACACTTCAGAACAAATAAAAATGAATTTTGTTTTTACATAATCACTTATACCTTTACATGGCAAGCTGTCAAACGTGAATTATTAAAATATCATAAAAAATGTATTCATTTGGTATGCTACTTGTTAAGATTTAAAGTGGAAATAAAATATAAGTATTACTATAAGTAGAGAATTAATAAGAAAGTATTCGATATTCTTTATCATAAAATGTATCCATACATATGTGTATGTGTAGAAATAGTATTAAAACAAGCGTAACTTTAGATTGATCGCAGAAATTTTTAAACTTTGAGGTTATGAATGCATTAAATCCGTGGGCAACGTTTGGCAATTGAAATTAAAATTGATATTTGTTTATTGAAGCGTGTTTAATCTAAATAACCTAATGTGGTTTTGCGGATTTGTGCGGATTTTTTAGTTATTACCATTTTTGTATTTTAAACCATTTACCGAAATACTGATTAATTTGAATCTGAAATAACTGGAGTAAAGCTAAATCGCATATTCCGCCTCAAAATTATTTTAATTTCATTATTATGTCAGATTTCATTAGATTTAAACATATTTCGAACTTGTTGTTATGAAACGGCTAATTTAATATTGACGAAATATTTCTGGTTGTCCATGACGCTACTGTCCATAAGGTACAAATTCATTCGACGCAAATAATGGAAATTTGTGTACTTCCTTTAGAGGTTCTTGGAGAAGATGCTGCTGAAGCTAGGCATAAATTGTATAAGCCCGAAAGGTTACATCACGCTCGTAAGAGCAGCCGAATGAATAACATCTTAGATATATTTACTAGAGCCTTGGGTACATTAGCTCCTTTAATATCATCAATTAGCTTAATCAAACGCATGCAGTGAAAACGTTAAAGCTTGAAATGTTAAAATGTCAAAATTCTATTTATGAATTGGAATCTTTACAGCCGAATTTAAATCAAACTATTAAAGGTGAAGACAGATCACATGATAAGAGCGATGAGTTCAATGAAGACGGCCTACAACGTATATAAATATTCTTAATGACTTAGATTTAGAAAATGAAACGGACTGCATTTAAGTAATATATGTAATCACAGACGTAGCAAAGTGGAGGGGTGTCCTTGGAGCTTGACGCTTCTCGAATTGTTTTTGTTTACCTATTTTTTTTTGCAACAGAAAAATTTTCATTTTTTTACAACCACCAAACTTATCACATAACCGCCCCTCCCCCCTTCCCTTTTCGAAACCCTGCATACGACCATGTATGCAGTGATATACCATAATTTTATTTATTCACAATAATAAGAATATATATAAATAAAATGTTATGAAATATATGAATTAAATTATTTTTGTCCCCAAAGGGTTAATACATTAATAACTTAAAGGGTTAATTTAAAACAAAAAAATGTTCCATTATTCTTTATGAAGGTTAAGAAAGCTATTCTGGTTGAAATACAATAATTTTTTTCAATTTTATGACTTTTGGCCACAAAAATTGCCAGTTTGACCTATAGTGCAATGTACTGAATAATATAAATTATTGTTTGGCAAGTTTCGTTGCAATCGGTTCAGTTTTAGATATATATATTTATATTTTCGTTCGATTTTAGGTAAATGATGCACGATTGATACGAAACTTTGCACAACGTATCAAGTTGAGACTAGAATGACGTTGTTGTCTTATGTTAAAATTGGTGCAGACACTAACACAGCTCCATAGATATTTCGAACGGGTGTCTGATAGATATTAAAGTCTGTTCAATTTCATGTCAACGTTCCTTCGAAAAGGTGACGTCTGTTAGGATGCATATTTAGATTATACCCAAAGTGGCGGCCCAGTCTGATTTTACTACTTTCCTGATTTTACTTTTCCTTTCTATTGGTTCAAAATATTTTTCTTAAGCGGCTATCACACTATCAGTGAAGGCGTGAGTTGTTTAAATATTGATCTGTCGGTGCTACAAGAGTTTTTTTATGCCTTGTGCTGTAAGAACTTTAAGCGTGGATTTTTTCTCATGGGCTATCAGGGCTATGATGATGATGTTTTTAAATATTTACTTTTTATGGACTGTCAAATGTTCAAGCGTAGATAAAAAATAAGCGTGAACTTTTTATTTACAGCTCTTATAGGAAAATTTGTATGGCATTGTATAGCATTCTGAAAAAATCTACGCAAGTTTTAGTAATAATTACTGAATAAATATTCGATAAAAATTTCGTCAAAAATACGCGAATTTTTTAAAAAAATATTTTCTTTGGTATTATCCTCTTGAGTAACACCTACAAAAATTCAAAAATCCTAAATTACCACACAAATACCCCGTTTTTTAATTTTTCCAATGAAATTATTTTTTTTTAATGATTTGACTTAAATTGAATACCAAATTGTTATTGTGGACAAAGACCGATAAGCGCATTAAAAATTCCATTCAGTAACATTTCTTTTGTTCGTTTGTTTATCTGATGTGTGTGGGTGGGTAGATAGATATGTACATATATCAATAATTTGTAATTACCCACATAACTCACATATAGATGTGTTCAAGAATGCAGATACATTTGAAAAGCAAATCAACTTATGTAGCAAATTGTAATAAATAGTTTTTTTCAGAAAGTAGGTGAACTTTAAACGCAAATGTAGTGAATATAATTAAACAGATTTTTCGTTCGATAAAATAAATATAACCAACATATTTTTTATTAAATTTTTAGTTAAATATTCAATTTCTTTCAAAGCAAAAATCGAATATCCCTTTTTATGATTTTGGAAAATTATTATTTAAAATTATTACTTAGTCCATTTTGCATTTGCAGTTAAAATATTATGTTTTTATTTTATTTATTACTTTTGTTACCAGCAAAAACGTATTAATTTCGTTTTCAAATTCATTCAAACAGATACCAAAAAACAAAAAAATGAAAACAGAAAACAGAAAACCAGCAGAGTAATAAAGGAATGTGGGCATGTCACACCCGTCGTCGATCGTAAACGCCACGATTCGTGATTCAGGCGATGAGTGTTGGCTTCTGTGTAATTACTTACATATACAAGTACACAGAAAGAAATTTCAATATTATTGAGGTCATATATTTCAACAAAACTTTTAAATATATATATATATATATTTTTTTTGAAGGAACATAGATAGACAAGAGACTTATTTAAGGGAATTTCTTCTAGGGCCTTTAATAGTCATAACTGTTTTTAAGTATTTTTCCTAGGGTCTTAAATAGGCATAAATGTTTTAAATATTTTTCAAGGGTCATTCACACGAGTGGGGGTTTTAAAAATATATTTTTCAACGGTTATTATTAGGCGTGTTTTTTTCTAAAAACAAATTTGTTTATAAACATGTATGGATTTTTTAAAAATATCTTTTCAAGGGATATAAATAGGCGTGGATTTTTTAACAATATTTTTCAAGGCCTATTAATAGGCGTGGATTATTTAACAATATTTTTTCAAGGCCTATTAATAGGCGTGGATTATTTAACAATATTTTTTCAAGGCCTATTAATAGGCGTGGATTATTTAACAATATTTTTTCAAGGCCTATTAATAGGCGTGGATTATTTAACAATATTTTTTAAGGCCTATTAATAGGATTGGATTTTTAACAATATTTTTTCAAGGCCTATTAATAGGCGTGGATTATTTAACAATATTTTTTCAAGGCCTATTAATAGGCGTGGATTATTTAACAATATTTTTTCAAGGCCTATTAATAGGCGTGGATTATTTAACAATATTTTTTCAAGGCCTATTAATAGGCGTGGATTATTTAACAATATTTTTTTAAGGCCTATTAATAGGATTGGATTTTTAACAATATTTTTTAAGGCCTATTAATAGGATTGGATTTTTAACAATATTTTTTAAGGCCTATTAATAGGCGTGGATTTTTTTTTTTGAGCTGAGGCAAGGAGCCTTAATAGGGTTGAAGGCCAGATAGTATCTAAAAACGCACTGAAGTTCAGGAAGCCTTTATAAATGACCTGAAGGAGAGGAAGTCTTTATTGACGGGCTGAAGGCCAGAAAGTCTTTACAAAATAGCTGAAGAGTTGGGGACCAGGGACTCTGTACAAACGTGCTGAAGCAGGGTGTCATGGAACCCTCATGGACGAGATGACGGGGACTTTTATAGACGAGTTGGAATAAGGGAGACTTTTTAAACGAGCCGAAGTCAGGAACTATTAATAGAGCTGCTGAAAGCCAGGCAGTCTTTGAAGGCAAGCTGATGGCCAAGGCCATTATAGACGTTTTAAAGTCCGGAGAGTCATGCTCACGCAGTGAGGCAGGCTTTATAAGCGATCTAACTGAAGGCCAGGGTGTCATTATATACGAAGGGAAGTCCATGGAGTTTTATAGACGAACTAAAGATCAAACAGTTTTTATTGAAGATAGATGTCAGGAAGGCATAACAGACGAACTGAATATCAGGGAGTATTTATAGGCTAGCTGAAGATCTGGGAGAATATATAAGCACAGCTCATTCACTTAGCCCAAGAACGAGCCCTATTGAATTTGGTTTACATTTAGAACAAATCGGTTCAGATTTAGATTTAGCTCCTATATATATTTTCGTTCGATTTAAGGTAAATGAAGCTCCAAAGTCCCCATATATCGTTCGATTTGCGCAAAATTTGGCATAGGGTACTGAGTTAGGTCCAGAATAATGTGTGCTAAGTTTCGTGAAAATCGGTTCAGATTTAGATATAGCTACCGTAAATATTTTCGTCCGATTTAAGGTAAATGGGGCACTAAAGTCCCTATATTTCTTTCGATTTGCACGAATTTTGGAAAAAGCCTCCTGAATTAAGTCTAGAATGATGTGTGCTAAGTTTCGTGAAAATTGGTTCAGATTTTGTTATAGCTCCCATATATAGTTTCGCTCGATTTTAGGTAAATGGTGCACCAAAGTCCCTGGAAGTCTTTTGATTTGCACGAATTTTGGCATAGCGTACTAAATTAAGTCTAGAATAATCTCTACAAAGTTTAGTGAAAATCGGTTCAGATTTAGATATAGCTCCCATATATATATTCTTCCGATTTTATTTAAATGGTGCACTAAAGTCTCTATATACCTTTCCATTTGCACGAATTTTGGAAAAGCCTACTGAATTAAGTCTAGAATGATGTGTGCTAAGTTTCGTAAAAATCGGTACGATTTAGATTTGCACGAATTTTGGCATAGCGTACTGAATTAAGTCTAAGTCAGATTTAGATATAGTTCCCATATAGTTTGGCCCGATTTTAGGTAAATGATGTACCAAAGTCCCTGAAAATCATTCGATTTCCACGAAATTTGGTATTTTAAACCGTGCAGCATACCAAATAGCGTGTGTCAAGTTTGCTTTAAATCGATTTACAAAATTTAGCATAGGTTGCAGAATGACATGTGTAGGGATTTATGTTAGTCAGTTTAGAAATAGATAAAGATCACATATTTAAGTTCGTTCAATTTCATGTCAATGTTTCTTAAAAAAGGAGACGTCTGTTAGAATACGTATGTAAAATATACCCAAAGTTGTGAAGGGTATCATATAGTCGGCCCAGTCCGACTTTACTACTTTTCTTACTGGTTTTAGGTACGATCTAAAGGCCAGGGAGTCTCTATAGGCGATATGGGCGCCAGGGAGTATTTATAGTCGAACTGAACGCTGGGGACTATTTATCAGGGAGCATTTTTAGAATACCTGAAAGACATACAGTCTTTATAAGCAAGTATACGGGCAAGGAGACTTATTAGATGGGCAGGAGGCCAGACAGCCTGAACGCCAGGGAGTCTTTATAGATGATCTGGAGGTCAGATAGTGTTTATAGTCGAACGGAATTCCAGAGAGTGTTTATAGACGAGCTGAAGGCTTGGAATATTTATAAATGACCATTTATATACGATCTGAAGCATATACTTTTTATAAGCAAGTTTGTGGCTACAGCCTGAAGACCAGGGAGTCTTTATAGATGATCTGGAGGCCAGATAGTATTTATAGTCGAACGAAACGCCAGAGACTATTTTTAGACGAGCTGAAGGCATGGAATCTTTATAGATGATCTGGAGGTCAGGGAATATTTATAGACAATCTGAAGCTTATACTTTTTATAAGCAAGTTTGAGACTACGGAGACTTCATAAACGAGCAAAAGGCCATGGAACCATATAAACGATCTGTTGGCAAGTCAGTCATTATATACGAGTTGAAGGCCAGGGAGTATTTATAAATAAGCTGAAGGCCAGATAATCTTTATACATAAGTTGAAGCCCAGATCTAAGATGGCGGGGAGCTTTTATAGAAAATATAAACTCCAGGGAGTCTTTATAGAGTAACTGAAATAATTCTTATACGCACTCTGATGAAGACATTATAGAGGTGTTTTTAAAGGCGGCTTGGAGGACATAAATTGAGGGTCATACACGAAATTAAGCTGGGAAGCTTTACAAAGGGTCGTTATATCAAATCTGTATATAATGTTTTTACCTTTTAAATATTTATATACCTGCTGTATTTATATATTTATTTGCTTATAAATATAATCCATCTGCGAAATCTTATCACCAATTTTTTCTCAGTGTATCATTATAAAAAATAACACGATAATATTATTAAAAAACAATTTGCTTGTTTTTTTTCCAGCATGTTATTGTTTTTTCCTCATTGTTTCTGTAACACAAAAACAAAAAATAATTCCGTAGGTTATTGCCTTCATTGCCTCAAATATACAACCACCAACTAATCAACATAAACCCTCTCACAAACACACACATTTTGCACATTGATTGTCACAATTTTGTTGGCTACATTAACACTGGTAGCGGGAAATTCATTTAAATTAATTTTTACAGTAACCCAGTTTGGTGTTTTCATTAAACCACCAAAATGGCAGCTGTTGGAATTTTGTTATGTTCATGCCAAAAAAAGCAACAAACACTGCAATTTTTTTATGAGTTTAGAGTCTGAATTTTTAATTTATTAGATGTTCTTGTTGGTTGTGCTGACATATATACATATATTTGTAAATATTCATAATTATTTTCAGGCAACTTTTTTTTTGTTTGACAATTTCCATGTATCATCGGTATTCGTGTCAACAGATTCTATGGTTCTGTCACTACATTCAGTTTCATTGTTGAGTAGAACACCATTGATACCCACTTTTTTTTCTAAAGAGAGAGTCTTGAAATATTTTTTGAAAAAATTCTTGCTAATGCATACTTCAAGTGAAAATATTATTATTTTTTGAATGAATTCATAAGTTCTGTGCTTTAATTTACATAATAATAATGGGTTTATTGTTATTACGCCCAAACAATAAATTAAAGAACTTGCTTTCCATTTTTTATATACCGCAAATTAACAGTTTCTGTTGTTGTTGTTGTAGACTCCACACATAAATGTCAATAATAGACCAGCCCTCAATGAATCATTTATGAATTACTTTGAAAGTCTCCAACACCAGTGTGGATATGTACATGTATGTGTCTACATGTGCATTGTAAATTATGCACATGTGTGTATCTGTACAACAAAATACACACGTCATGTCAGACAACTCTTTAAGACCCAATTGCACTTTTGCCATCCGGTTTGAAACGGCATTACTCTAATGTTGTTGGCTGGTGGCTGGCTGGCTGACTGTTGCTGCTCTACTATTACCAATTTAAAGTTGGGAATTGGAATTGAGAGCAACAAGACAAGACGAAAAAATGCAACAACATTTGTTTTTTTTTTCTTTTTTGTATTCAATTTGAAAGACTTGCTTGCCTTTTGCTGTTGTTGGTGATTGTGGAGGTTTGTGTCTTAAGTCTTTTGTTTTCTTATTTATCTTCAAGAGACTAGTTTGAAAGAAATAGTATTTTTTTAAAAGCATATTTTATTTTTTCTTGGTAGTTAAACTAGTTGTTCCAAATTCTCACATGACCATTCGATATTTTCAAAATTTTGGAATTTTTAAAGTAAACAATATTAATTGAATTGAGTAAATTATTAATGGAGATAAAATGTTTATACTAGTGAATGGTATTTAAGGAGTTTTAAACAAAATGAAAAATATTACAATCTATTTTTTTAGAAAATATACTGCAGTTATACTGAATATTTACCTTGGTATTTAATATCATGGGTCTTCGATCAATATCTGTAAATAAAAACAAGATATGAAATTAATTGAGAGGGTTATTATATATATTTCAGGCTTAGATACACTAAAAATTTTGCCTGAAGCCATCTGACATTTTCATCAACAACTTTTACATTTGTAAGCATAATCGCATGAAAAATGAATTCAGAATCGTATTTTTTAGTCGAAACGTGTGTTGATATTTTAATAATTCTTTTGTGTTATCACCATTCCGGTTACTCCAAAACGATCAAGATCGCTTCAGTAGTTGCAAATGACATATGAATATTTTTCTATATTCCGAGTTTGGGCAATTAATCGCGGTATTTGCACCCTTTTGAATGATTAAAGGACAACGTCCCCTCGTTCTTACCCTGGCATATTTTCCGAATCATGTTTTCCTAGTGTGAATACTTACATAAAAAAATCGATAAAATGTTTTCTTTTTTGAACCATTACACTGTGTTACAAAACAACACAAAAAAATTTTTCAGGGGTTCTTATGTACCAATTCTGTTTAGTTGGAGTCCCTGGACTACGAATATACCTTTGGTTTTTCTGGGTCACTTCAAAATTAGTTTTATAACGGTAACTGTAGAGAAAAACGTGGTTTCATAGATTTTCACTTTGAAACGCTTATAACTTCTTTTCTTTCTAAAGGATTTATATTATTATTTTCGAATAGTAGAATTTTTTCTTTCAAGCAAGGTATATAATTGGAAAATCGGTTGAGGATTGGTTGAGTTACAGTGGTTGAAATGTGAAAAAATACGCATAAAATGACAAAATTTATTTTTCTTCGGACTGTACGAAGAAATTATGGCATCAAGTCGTATAAGTTTTATTATATTACGGGGAAGAAAATTAAATAAGCTTTCGAAAATGAGAAAAATCAATCGATGAAACCACGTTTTTCTCCACATTTACCGGTCTAAAACTAATTTTCGAAGTGACCAAGAAAAACCAAAGGTATATTCGTAGTCCAGTGACTCCAACTAAACAGAATTGGTACATTAGAACCCTTGAAAAATTTTAGTGTCGCACAGTGTTATTATCAAAACAGAAATTTTAACTAGTTGGCCAGATATCCTAGGTTCGTAACTGCGGCATGTACAGTGTTTAAAATTATAGTTGACTGACGGACGGACTCATATGTCTAGACGCACTTAGCTAGTCGAGATATGATGATCGGTATACTAAAAGGTAGGCTTAGGACTAATATTAGCTCATTTGTGTAAACGCTACGATAACTTATTGAAATATTTCATAATATTCTGACCTAAAGGAGATTTTGGCCAGAAATATTTTTCTTTTTGACCTGCCAAAATATGAAATTGATGTATTCAGTTCAGACTTGGCCACCAATGACGTATTTTTATTCCCTCAAATAAAAAAATGAGTTGTCAAAAATTTTCGACGCCAGAATATGCCGTTAACCATATTTCCGAGATGTTTAAATCCTAATGGAAAAATGCTTCAACAATTTGTTTGTTTATAAATCATCGCGGAGAATACTTTGGAAAATAATAAAGCCATTTTTATGATAAATTTTTCAATTTTTTTTTAGGTCAGAAATTTATATAATAGCCCTTGTATATTCTTAACAATAATATTCGAGGTTTCTTCTACAATTGCATCTGATTGTGTGCAAAGTCTTCCTTCTATAAATACTCCATTTATAGTTCGACTACAAATACTCCCTTCAACTCTTCTACTGAAACTTCCTGACTTTCACCTCGCCAATAAAGTGTCCCCAAGCTTCTGCTTGTCTATACAGACTCTTTGACCTTCCACTCGTCTATAAAGACTCATTGAGTATCAACTCTCCTATAAAGAGTTCCCAACCTCCTATAAAGACTCCATTTTCAGTTTGTCTAAAAATAATCCCTTCAACTTGCTGACTTTCACATCAGTAATTAAGTGTTCCGAAGTTTGAGATCTTCTACAAGGACTCTATAACATTCCACTCGTCTATAAAGACTCATTGAGCTTCAGCCCTCCTATAAAGAGTTCCTAACCTTCATCTTGTCTATAAAAACACTCCTGACCTTCAATTCGTTTATGAAGACTCCCAACTTTTAGGTCTTCTATCAAGACACCATTTAGCTCATATAAACCAACCTTGTTCATTTCGTTTCTTAATTTCGTCTATAAATACTCCTTCAGATTTTGTTTGCATATGAAGCCACCCTGGTCTTCAGCTCGTCAATAATTACTCACTGCTCATATGCTCATAGCTCATATAAACCGACCTAGTTCATTTTCTTTATTAAGACATCGTTCATTTCGTCTATAAATACTCCTTGAGCTTCTGTTCGCATATAAAGCCACCCTGGTCTTCAGCTCGTCAATAATGACTCACTGCCCTTCAGATCGTCTATAAAGGTTGCCTTGTCATTAGCTCGTCAATAATGTCTCTCTGCGCTTCAGCTCTTCCAGAAATACGCCCTAGCCTCCAGTTCGTCTATAAATACTAAACAGACTTCGTTCATTTCGTCAATTAAGAAATCTTGAGCTTGTAAAACTTGAGCTATAAAATTCTTTGGGATTCGGCTCTTCTATAAAAGCCCGCTGGACTTGAATTCGCCAATGTAGACAATCTCACTTTAGCTCTTCTGTAAATACTCCCTGGCCTTTATTTCGTCTATAAAGACTGCCTTGTCTTCAGCTTGCCAATAGGCAACTCTGCACTTCAGCTCTTCTATAAATACATCGTGGTCTTCATAATATCTACAAAAACTCTCTGATGTTCGTCTATAAAGACTCCCTGGACTTCAGTGTCTATAAAGGCTCCTCGGCCTTTATCTTGTTCATAAAGTCGTCCTGGACTTCTTCAAGACTCGCTTCAGTTCACATAAACAGATTTCGTTTATTTCATCAATTAAGACGTCATTCAGTTTGTCTATAAATACTCTATGAGATTATGTTCGCCTATAAAGACACCCTACCTTTCAGCTTGTCTATAAAACTCCTTGCCCTTCAGCTCGTCAATAAATACTTCCAGAATTTCTAAAACTCCTTGTCCTTCAGATTGTCAGTAATGACTTCCTGGACTCGGGTCTTAAGGTCTTAAATAAAAACTCCCTAGCCTTCAGCTCATATAAAAAACTTCGTTGATTTAGTCAATTAAGATATTGTTCAGGTCGTCTACAAAGACTCCGGTCAGTTCATTTTGATTCTCTGTTCGCCTATATAGATTCCCTGGTATTAAGGTCACATATAGAGGCTCTTTGAGTTTCAGACAGCGTTCTGTTCATCCATAAATACTCCGTGATTCTCTGTTTGCCTATAAATACATTTTGGCCTTCAGCTCGTGATCTTTAATTCGCTTATAAAGACTTCCTGAGCTTCAGATCGCCTTTAAAGACTTCTGATCTTATGAGCGACACTATAGAAAAATATTTGGATATCAAATATCTCGCCTGGAGGTAATTAGAAACGATATAGAATTATGAAATGTCCTACAGAATTATTCCTTATTTCATTTGACTGAAGAAATGTTTACCAAAAGTTGCCTGAAATAGCTACATAACTCCAGAAATAACTACAAAACTTGACGTTTGGCGCTGAGCTCCATTTTGTCGCATAGTGTTATTCAAACAAATCATTTCCAACCGGATTTCTCTAATCATTGCAAATCAGTGTGAATACAACCAATCTCTACACGTTAAAATAAAGAAGCTCTTTATGAGTAGAATATGACTAACTCCATTGATTTATGAAACATTTTTTCTCATAGTTATTCTAATTTATTTATTATTCTTAAAAAATGTTGAAAGAAATTTGATTTAAGCTTGTATTGGTTTAAAACATGCTTGGTGGTGACACAATGAAATGGGTAACCTTCGGTTTTAAAGAAATGTTCTGTTCTTTAAAATCTTTCAAGTTTGCATATTTAAAACATATAACATATTTTTCTAAAAATATATCCATTTTATAAAAGGAATTAAGAATTGAAACTACTACAGGTTAATCTTCTGCAGAGACTCCCTGGATGATTGTTCATTTAAGCTTGTGTTATTTTTAAAACATGTTTGATCCGAAAGAGGTAACCTTGGTTATATAGAAAAATGTTTTCTTCATTCAAATTTGCATATTTTTTAAATATAAAATATATTTTTATAAAAATAGATATAGATATATAAAATAGATATAGATATATGAATTTTTATTGTGGAGTAAAAATTAAATAATAAATACAAAAGGTTTATTTTGAATTTTTAATTCAATTCATTCTATATTGCGGTGACTAATTCAAATGTTTTGTTTCTTTCTTTTTTGTTGTTTAATAATTTTCATTCAGCAACATTCACTTGTTTCATTATTATATTTTAAAAAATTCTTTATGGCGGTGTTATTAAGAAATGCCGCATAAAATTTTGGTTAAAAATAATGGGAATTTTTAGTATAATTGTTGAAATACAAGAAATGCCGCATAAAATTTTGGTTAAAAATAATGAGAAAAGAACGCTTGTTCGTGATTGAAAAATACTCTGGTATATGTATAAAGTATATATATATATATATTCTTAATCAGCGTAAAATTCTATGACGATATAGGCTGTCTGTTGTAATCACTCTAGCCTCTAAAAAAAAATTGAGATAGATCACCAAAAATTTGCATAGAGTCGTCTTTTGTCTACAGACAGGTCAAGTTCGAAGATGGGCTATATCGGTCCACGTTTAGGCATAGCTCCCATATAAGGGCACCCCCAATTTTCTGTATTTTGAGGTACATTGGGTTATTATGGGCTACCAAATTTGCCCACTAAAAATTATAAATATAGGTCCACTTTTTCTGATAGCCCCCCATAAAAGAGTACCCCCCATTTTCAGTATATCTACATCTGAACGGATTTTCTCGAAACTTAACACACATCATTCCAGACTTAATTCATTATGCCATGCCAAATTTCATGACAATCGAAAGATATACAGGGATTTTGGTTTACCATTTACTTTAAATCGGACGAAAATATAAATGGGAGCTATATCTAAATCGGAATCGATTTTCACGAAACTTAGCACACGTCATTCTAGACTTAGTTCAGTTCGCTATACCAAATTTCGGGATTTTTGTTCACCATTTATATTAAATCGGACGAAAATATATATGGGAGCTATATCTAAATATTAACCGATTTTCTCGAAACTGAACACACATCATTCTAGACATAATTCATTACGCTATGCCAAATTTCGTGACAATCGAAAGATATATAGGGACTTTGGTGTGTCATTTACATTAAATCGGACGAAAATATATATGGAAGCTATATCTAAATCTGAATCGATTTCTCAAAAAGAACAAACATATGCACAAAGACATAATACCCTGTGTCGCAGTGTGCTAAAGGGTATAAAAAATTACAGTGATGTTATTATCTGATTAGACCTCCCATTTTTTGATGGAAATAAAAATTAAGTAGTATATTAGTATAGCCTTGTCCATAAATTCAAATCACGATATAGATCGTGTACGTTTACCTCAAACGGAAATCGTTTTCCAACCAAAATGGTTGCAATTTTGCAGGAGGAGTGATTGACCTTTAAATTGAAATCAATTATATTGATATATGTATTTAAATGGCGGATTTATATTTTACTATTTACAGGGGCCTACGTATTTTAATATTATTTACGATAATACGTATTATAATTACCACTCTAGAGGTAGGAAATGTATTGATGATAGGATATTGTGCATGGAATTACGATTAGGGGCAAGGACGACACCTATAGTTCTCTTGGACAACAACTGTATTTTTGTTTGTTTTTTAAATCGAGAAGGGTATCTGACCCTGTGGAATAAGGAATAAGCATGATTGTTTTGATGAAGATCGGAAAATATTTAACAGGTCAAAGGATCCAGACTTTTGTTTAAAATTACAGGAAGACATAATCTAAGTGAGCATCAAACATATCCAAGATTAGTTTAGTGGATGGATTATGTACTCGTATGTTAGAGTATACATATTAAATATTTGCAGGGGTCTAAATATTCTAATATTCCTATCTAATATGAACCTTATCGCACTTTTAAATGTTACGCCAGTCTTTAGGAAATTTTCTGGATGTTGTTTAAGAATATCACCTATAGTTTTCGGTGATGATCAGAACAATTGATCAAAAACGTTATTTTTGTCTCATTTTCTAATCGGATTTACTGTCTGACTACACTGTTCCGATTACTGGCTTTTACTAGTTTTTTGTCATATTTTACGATAAATTCCATGTTATTTTTATCATTAGAAGCTTTAGAAGAGCCTAATGAGGAAACTTCGTATACAATAACTATTCTGCAGATTGAGACTATGTACATAAAAATGATCGGTAAACTAATATTTTTAAATTATTTTGTTTCTTTATCATTTATCATTAAATTACTAAGTGAGGCACAATATTCCAAAGATTTAATTTTTTCTGCCATATTGAATTTCACTACACATGTTTTTGAATGATACACATTTATGTTCAAGTTTGACATCAAACCGAGCATAAATTTCCGTATACAACTTGATGAAATCAAAACTTTATTAAAACCAGTAAGGAAAGTAGTAAAGTCGGACGGGGCCGACTATATGATACCCTTCACCACTATGGGTATATTAAAAAGGACTATTAACATGAAATTGGATGAAATAAAATATGTGATATTTATCTAAATGTAAATCTTAGATCTATCTATAAAGTATGTAAATTGACTTCAAACAAATATAAATAGGTCATCCGTTGGTCTATGTCTGTACACACACACAAAACGCAACTACGTAATTTTTGCTCAATTTTTTACGCTGTGCAAAATTTGATGTCAATCTGACTAACATGAGGAATTTGATGCCCAATTTACTTGAAATCGGGCGAAAATATATATGGAAGCTCTATCCAAATATTAAGCGATTTCAAACAAACTTGTCACAGGTTAGGTTATACTAATTTCAGAACGTTTTGTTCCTATTGGTTCTTTGGTGCGTCAATTACTTAAAATCAATCTATAATAAAAGGGAGCTATATCTAAATCTTTACCGATTTTCACGAAACAATTCAGATATCACTATAGGCTCAATTCAGTACGTTATGCCAAATCTCGTGCAAAAAAAGATATATAGCGACTTTGGTGCACCATTTACATGAAATCGGACGAAACTATATGTGGAAGCTATATAGAAATCTGGACCGATTTTCACGAAACAAGGCAGACATCACTCTAGGCACAGTTCAGCACGTTATGCCAAATTTCGTACAAACCGAAGGATATATAGGGACTTTGGGGCACCATTTACATGAAATCGGACGAAACTATATATGGGAGCTATATCTAAATCTGAACCGATTTCCATGAAACTTGGCAGACATCATTCTAGCCTCAATTAAGTACGTTATGCCAAATTTCGTGAAATTCGAAGGATATATAGGGACTTTGGGGCACCATTTGCATGAAATCGGACGAAACTATATATGGGAGCTATATCTAAATCTGAACCGATTTTCTCGAAACTTGGCGTACATCACTCTAGGCTGAATTCAGTACGTTATGCCAAATTTCGTGCAAATCAAAAGATATATAGGGACTTTGGGGCACCATTTACATGAAATCGGACGAAACTATATATGGGAGCTATATCTAAATCTGGACCGATTTTTACGAAACTTGGCAGACATCGTTCTAGACCTAAATAATTAGGCTGTACCAAATTTCGTGCAAATCGAAAGATATATAGGGACCGTTTACATTAAATCGGTTAAATATATATATGGGAGCTATATCTAAATCTGAACCGATTTTTCCCAATTTCAATAGGGTTCGTCCTTGGGCCAAATAAGTGACCTATGCTAAATTTCATCCAATTCGGATTATAAATGCGACCTGTACTTTGTTTACAATTTTACATCGACAGACAGACGGACGGACGGACGGACGGACATGCATAAATCGCCTCAGAAAGTGATTCTATGCGGTACATCTCAAAAGGAACCATGTGTCTATCTCGTTTCCTTTTGCCTGTTACAAACATATGCACAAAGACATAATACCCTGTACCACAGTGTGGTGAAGGGTATAAAAAACAAATATTATCAACACTTAAAAGGTTTCCATTAAAAATGCACTTTAACGCTTCATTACAGTCATCGAGAGGAGTTGTTAAATAACTCAGCATTTTGTTGATACTTATATTAATTTACAATTATTAAATTTAGTGTTGCAACGTTTTTTACTTCTACTTAATATCGATCTCAACACCAGCTACACACACACACCATAACTCACTACTTTTTCTCATCCACTCATACACTTTTTTCCGGAGACTAGGTTAAATCAATTAAAAATCATGATTTCTTAGAAAATAGAAAATAAAATAATTACCAGCAGCGAACATCAAACTTTCGACCTAATCATCGTCGTCGAAGCTACAAATCATGATCTTAGATAAAGTTTAACCGAAAAAAGGGGGAAAAAAATAACACAAATTCCAAATATCGGCAGGTTAAAAGCTACCAAAAATAAATTTCACACCAATTAGTTGAAGAAAAGAAATCATCGCCATCGCTATTTTAGGGGCTGTTTCTAAATGAAGTTAAATTCTGAGGATTGGTAAGCTAATATTTAACGGTTATGGTGTTGAGGAATTTAGAAGAAGAAGAACAGAATTAGAAATTAATAAACATTTTTTTTTAAATTTTGTTTGGTTAGAAGCATATTTCATTAATTTTTTATTATGTATGGAGGAGCCGCACCCATGGGTAATTATTTCTTGATTTTCAGTTTATCACATCAATAAATATTGAAAACAGGTAGACATCCAACAATTATGAATTTTAAGTATGTTTGTTGTGAGCATGTGTGGTATGTTTAAAAATTTATTAACTTTCACAATTATTTTTTTGATAAATAATTTTTATGTAGAATATCCACATGTTTCATTAATCTAAAGGCGTTGCTTACACCTTAACACTATATTCATAGTAACAGGTTCGTTGCTTAAGTCTTTTGTTCTGTTACATACATCTTTAAGTTAGTGTGAGAAATAATTTGAAATATTTAAAGTTCCTAATAGATAGGTTAATTTGTAGGAAATTAAATTGATCCATACCTTTATTTTTCTCAGTTTTTCTGGACGCCCTAGAGATCAGAATTGTGACCCAAACATCACGAAATTTTACACGGAGAAGGAATTCAGGCCAACGAATAAGCATTGCTCCTTTAGCGGGTCAAATGAAACCAAGACTAGTGTGTTAAAAATGAAAACTTTATTTTGCCTGTCTTTTGTCTAGGTGCTCTATAGGTCATAATTATAATCCGAACATTAAAAATTGTATAAGCGGAAAGGGTATTTGCCCACCTATATTTATATCTGACTATTTTGATACTGATGGGTCAATATTTTGCGGTTCAATAGAAGTAAGACTTTTTTGCATAAAATCTCAAAATTTGCTTTTCATTCCTTGAAAACATGATCCTGAAAAATTGCCAGTGTAAGATAAAAAATCTGTTGATATTTAATCTAATATCAGATTTATTGATGTTAGAGGACGGATATGGTTGAAGTATTAAAAAAAATTATATTATTTAAGTATTTTTTGTGTTACGATTTTCATTCTATCGGGTGCAAATATCGCAAAATATGGGCCAGGCTCGAGAAAAAGTGAAAGTTCTGCAGGTTATTATATGGTAGCATCTGCCTATACTGCTCCTCTTACTGGTTTTATGAGTGGCTATAATTCGTGGCATGTATTGTGATATATGCTCTATACAAAGGTCCAGCCACATATTAAGTATTTTCATTCTCCTAGATGCATTTTTAAACGAAGTGGCAATAATTTGGCACACTCGGATTTTGGTGGTTAAAACAACTTCTCAAAAATTTTAAGAAAATGATGTAAGGTTCAATGCCCTAAATTAATTTTTTCAACGTTTTAATTTTTTTTGTAAATAATTTAAAAAATAGAGCCATGCTTCGTTATAACATCCACATAAAAGACCCGCCCAGATTTCGTTAAAATAAATTCCGTAATTTTATACCCTTCACCACACTGTGGTACAGGGTATTATGTCTTTGTGCATATGTTTGTAACAGGCAAAAGGAATCGAGATAGACCCATAATTTGAAATATGCATAGACTCACTTTCTGAGTCGATTTATGCATGACCGTCCATCCGTCTGTTGATGTTAAATTGTAAACAAAGTCAGGTCGCATTTATAATCCGATTTCGATGAAATTTGGCACAGCTCATCTGTTTGGCCCAAGGACGAACCCTATTAAAATTGGGAAAAATCGGTTCAAATTTAGATGTAGCTCCCATATATATTTTTGTCCGATTTAATGTAAATGGTGTACCAAAGTCCCTATATATCTTTCGATTTGCACGAAATTTGGTATATCTAACTGAGTTCAGTCTAGATTATGTGTGCTAAGTTTCGTGAAAATCGGTTCAGATTTCGATATAGCTCCCATATATATTTTCGTCCGATTTAATGTAAATGGGTCACCAAAGTCGCTATATATATTTCGATTTCCACGAAATTTGGCATAGCGTACTGACTTGAGTCTAGAATGATGTGTAAAATTTCTTGAAAATCGGTTCAGATTTATATATAGCTCCCATATATATGTTTGGTCGATTTAATGTAAATTGTGTACCAAGGTCCCTATATATCTTTCGATTTGCACGAAATGTGGCACAGCGTACTGAATTGAGTCTAGAATGATGTGTGTTAAGTTTCCGGAAAATCGGTCCAGATTTAGATTTAGCTCCCATATATACTTTCTTCCGATTTAATGTAAATGGCGCTAAATTTGGTATAGCGTACTGAATCAAGTCCAGAATGATGCGTGTTACGTTTCAGGAAAATCGGTTCAGATGTAGATTAAGCTCCCATATATATTTTCGTCCAATATAATGTAAATGAAACACTAAAGTAATGCCAATTAAGCATGGCGTACTGAATTGAGTCTAAAAAAATGAGCAAAGTTTCGGGAAAAATTTGTCCGATTGACACACAATTTTGCACAATGTACTGAAGTTCATATAAATGAATCTCTTGCAATTATCGTTAAAATGGGTTCAGATTTAGATATAGCTCTCACATATATAATTTCGTCCGATTTAGGTAAATGGTGCACCTAATGTTTGTCCGATTGACACGAAATTTTTTCACAACGTATCAAATTGAGACTAGAATAAAGTTATTGCGTTTTGTTGAAAGTGGTGCAAATGCAGAAATAGCTACCAAAAATATGGCGAACGGGTGTCCGATTGGAATTATATTTCGAACATTGCGGCTTAAGGAATAGCGTGTATGAAGTTTGCTTTATACGGATTTATATAAATTTATCCATTGTACGCAAACAATTCTAAATCTGCCCGAATGAACGACGGTTGCAGAATAGCTAGGTTTGCAGAATGGTATATATATGGATTGATGTTAGTCGGTATATATGTCTATATGTAAAGATAAAGATCACATATTTAAGTTTGTTCAATTTCAAGTCAATGTTCATTCCAAAAGGCGACGTTTGTTTAGATACAAATGTAGAATATATCCAAAGTGGTTAAGGGTATCATATAGTCGGCCCAGTCTGACTTTACTACTTTCCTTACTGGTTTTATATATATATATATAAATATACAAGTCCTGAAGAAGGCCAGCGAGATAGATTTCATGTAAATGATATTACAACCTGTACCACAGTTTGATGTAGGGTATAAAAATTACCAACAAACAAACTATTATCATATGACTCACTCACCCAAAATTTCCAAAGTAAGAATTCACCACTTGAATTCTTATCTTACGAAAAAAAATCCCCCTAATTAACAAACTAAAAAAATTAAAATTCTTTGAAAGAATTCAAACGATTTTCGGAAATGTTACCATAACTAAACATCGGAAAGAACTAATATTTTAACACAATTCTCATGCTAATTAGTTGAATACAAATTAATGCAAAGCCGCAAAAATAAGCTACAAAATCATAAACTGAAAACAGGTTTGTAATGGCTAAAAAAACAAAACACACACATGCATAATGTCCAAAAATATATTGACGAATACGTTAATCGATACTACATCGTAGACCATCTTCAGTTGCTTCAATTATTTTGGCCATATTTTTGTTTTTCTTGTAGCTTAGAGTTCATTAACCGACTGAGTAGAGGTGTGCACAAGTTGTTGTTGTTTTTTGGTTACAACAAACATTTTCACATACATACATTACAAACAACCCCAATTATGGTATTCTAAGTGTAGACATTTTCGGTTGTGGCTTCACTGTTTTTTGGCGCTTAATTTGTTCAGTTGTAACGGTAAAATTTACAAAACAAATGGGTTCAGGGTAAAAGAAATTCATTAATTATTTTTCGAGGTGGCTCGAAGGAAATAATTGATGAAATAAGCAAATAATCGAAGGTACGCTAATGAGTAATAGCTATCAGTAAGTTAATGCTTAATAATGTTTTAAAAGTAGCGAACCGAAAAACTCAATTTTCGGGCTTGATCTATGATTTAGAAAAAACATAGCACTATCCTGTTGTACTGTGATAAACAAGTTTAATGAATTCGCTCAAAGACATAGGTCTTCCGTTGAACCACAAATTATTACGTGACATGGACCACCATATATTCCATATGTCGTGAACATCAGGCTGTAAAATGGGGTTATTCCCTTTAGATTCCACACAATTTGTTCAATAACTCGTGTCGATTTGTGAAAAGACATTTTGAAACTCCTGTGCGAGGAGCAGTGTAGTCAGATGGGGACCGGCCATATGAAAAGACTACAAAACTATCACTGATCTTTCTGCAGATCTATATTCCGAGCCTGGTCAATATTTTGCCAAGGTAAATAATACTAAAATATGTGGGCACTTTAACATACTTTAGCATTCCTGCCATATCCGACCTCTTCCATCAATAGAATTGACCTTAAGATGCAAATTTTTAGATTTTCCCAAATACCCTTCACAGTGTACAATTTTTAATGTCTGTTTTATAATTGTGGCCTCTATAACGACTAGAAAAATGAACTAAAATAAAGTTTTCGGTACATTTCATGTCCAAAATGATATCTGGTCAACACCGAAAACTATAGATGGATCATAATCGGAACTTCATGTACATTTTTATAGCGATTAACTTGAAATTTCCGCCAACTAGTGTGGTAATTGTAAACAACATTGGAATAAATATACCCCAGTTCATATTTATGTACAATTCCCACATCGAATACATACGTCAACAAAAATTGGTTTCAATGTTAAGGTCTATACAGTCAACTTCTCCATTTTTCACACAAAAGCTTTAGTTAATTTGAGAAGTTTTATATCGGGTCGAGATAACTTTTTATATGAATATTTATATCCCACATAACTATGTTATCAGGATATTGTAGAGTCGTGCAGCCCCAAGAGTTTGTAACGCCGCAAAATATTGATCCTAGACCCACCTTTACGTATAGCGCAGTTATGGACCAATCTTCACGAAATTTTGCATGTAGAATAGGTTCTGGTCAATGAAGCCCTCTATTGCTTTTGCTAAAGATCGCTTTATATATAGGGGATGAAATGGACCAAAAACTTTATTTTTGTCTGATTTTCTGGTCGCTCCAGAGGCCGCAATTATGGCCCAAACATCGCGAACTTTTACATGGAGAAAGGAATCGGGCCAATGTATCAGTCAATGTTTAGCGGATCAAATTGACTCTGTCGTTTGCGTGAAAAATTACAAAATGTGTATTCTATAGCGTATATATTTACCCCTGAAGGACATAGACCCGGGAATTTGATGGTATACCCAAGAGGAGTGGTTGACCTTTAAATTGATACCAATTATATTGTCGTATGTGCTCGGATGTGGGAGTTACACTTAAATATTTACATGATAATCTAATAATTATATTAGGATGAAGAGGACTTAATTTTTTGTGTTTTTTTCGAGTATATCTATAGGCCACAATTGAAAACCAAACAAGTAATTAGAAGGGCTGTACTGAATATTAGTAATATTTGTTGACCTCTAGTCGGTCAAGAGGGTGCAAATATCGCGAAATATTGCCAAAGCTCAGAATATAGAACCACAGAAAGTAATATTTTCGTGGAAGTTGTGTAGGGTATCATATGGTCGGCCCCGTCCGACTATACTGCTCCGCTCACTGGTTTTAAAATCGGGGCTATGTCATAGTAAATTGCGGTCTAGAGACACACTAGGGACTTTCAAGGGGGTACCGGACAGCATATTGGTCGCAGGGTCATGGAAATAACTGGTCATGTACCATGAAAATTCGACCTCTCAGTCGTTCTTTTTGACCAGCAAAGAAAATTCGACCTCTCTGTCGTCCTTTTTGACCAGCCAAGAACTTCTAACTATTTCTTATAGCTTTCACTTGGCATGGTGATTAATTTTTTCCCTCACATAAAGAAAAGCAATAAGGAAAGTAGAAAAATCAGACGGGGCTAACTATATGATACCCTTCATGACTTTGGGAACATACAAGAGACGCTACTAAGATTTTTATTGTAACAAACGTAGTATTTTTGAAGGACAATGACATCAGACGAAATTAAATATTTAATTTGTGCCAATCGGATATGGGAGCTACATCAAATTCTGAACCGATTTCAACAAAACTCCAAATACGTTAATCTGCACTTAATTGAGTACGCAGTGCAAAATTTTGTCTTAATCTGACAAATATGGGCAGTTTAGTGAACCATTTACATAAAATCGAACGAACGTATATATGAGAGCTACATTTAAATCTGAACCGATTGCAACAAAACTTCACATAAGTCAATCTCTATCTAAAAAATCTCTATCTTTACATTTCGAAAAATGTTGTTTGCCTTCCTCATAACCTGTACAACCGTATTTACGTTTTTTTGAATACAAATTTTCGCTTTCGTTTATTAATTTTTTTCATTCCCAGATTTTTTTGCAAACCTCTCGACTTTTTCTCACTGACCTACAATGATCTCACATTACGAAGCCTAAAGTAATAATTCTTGAGGCTATAGAAATTTGTTTAAGAAAATAACACGTTTTACATTTTTTTCTGTTTTTCAAAACTCTTATATTAGTATTATTAAATTTCTTTAAACGACACGACAAAATGAAGATGATTTCGCTTTCAAAGTCATTATTTTTTTTTGCATTTTTTCAACACTCATCATCACATTAATATGATGTTGAAGAGACATCAACAACAACAAAATTGAATTATGAACGATTATGTTTTGTTGTTGCTGTTGAATCATATTTATCTTGTTGTTGCTGCTGTTTGTTTGCTACTCTTAACTTAAATATTCGCATAAAGTGAAAGAATGAAAGTAATAATTTGTTTTTTTTTTCGTTTGCCTGTTGATGGATGGATTGGCTTGGCTGTGGCTGTTGTTGTTGACTGTGACGACTACCCAGTGTTCCATTGTCAGATGACTGTCCATCAACAGCATTACAAAAAAATCTCTGTTGACCGATCACTTGGTTAACATAGAAAACAACAAAATGTTGTGTTGTGTTTGCTAAGTGTGTTGGCATGCATGTGTATTTGTTTTGTACTATCACACACACACACATACTGGAGTAATTGATGTGTGAAAGTGATTTCATTTTCTGTGTTTCTTTTAATTTTCTTTTATTTTTATTTTTTTTTTTTAACCAAAAAATTCATCCACTTGTGATTGAAGATGAAACAAATGGAATACGGATTTTTTTAATTAAGAAATTTTGTTTTCCATTCAAAACATTTATTTTTAAGAATATATTTGTGAGGAATATCCCTCTTAGATGTAGATTTTTTGCCAGGATTAGCAGCCTCTTAGGAGTGGATTTTTTAAACTATATTTTTGGCCGGTTCAGATTTAGATATAGCTCCTATATATATTTTCGTCCGATTTAATGTAAATGGTGCACCAAAGTCCCGAAATATCTTTCGATTTGCACGAAATTCGGCACAGCGTAATGAATTAGGTATAGAAAGATGTGTTTTAAGTTTCCTGAAAATCGGTTCAGATTTAAATATAGTCTCCATATATATTTTTGCACAGCGTAATGAATTAGGCCTAGAATGATGTGTGTTAATTTTGCTGAAAATCGGTTCAGATTTAGATATAGCTCCCATATATATTAGGTAAATGGTGTACCAAAGTCCCTTAATATTTTTCGGTTTGCACGAAATTTGGCACAGGGTAATGAATTAGGTCTAGAATGATGTGTGTTAAATTTCCTGAAATCGTTGAAATCGGTTCAGATTTAGATATAGCTTCTATATCTGACCAAATGAAAAAAATTTAGTATAGGTAGCAGAATGACTTGTTTATGGATCCAATTACATTTTACTTTAGGATTAATCTGTTGAATATCCACAAAGTGGTGAAGGGTATCATATAGTCGGCCCCGTCCGACTTTACTACTTTCCTTACTGGTTAAGGAATATTTTGGGAGGACTAACAGCCCCTTTGCTGTGGATGTTTGATGAATATTTTGGCAGGACTAACAGCCTCCTAGGCGTTGATTTTTAAAGAATATTTGGGGGTCTAACAGCCTCCTAGGCGTGGATTTTTAAAGAATATTTTGGGAGGACTAACAGCCTCCTAGGCGTGGATTTTAAAAGAATATTTTTAAAGGACAGCCGTTTAGGAGCGGATTTTTAAAAAAACAATTTTTAAAGGACAGCCGCTTAGGAGCGGATTTTTAAAAAACAATTTTTAAAGGACAGCCGCTTAGGAGCGGATTTTTAAAGAATATTTTTTAAAGGACAGACAGTTGCTTAGGAGTGGATTTTTAAAGAATATTTTTACAGGCCCAAAAGCCTCCTAGGTGTGGATTTTTAAAGAATATATTTTTCAGAACTAACAGCCCCTTAGGAGTGGATCTTTTAAGAATATATTTTTCAGAACTAACAGCCCCTTAGGAGTGGATTTTTTAAGAATATTTTTTTGAAATCCTACCATAGATTTTTAAAGAATATTTTTTTGCAAGTCTAGCAGCCTCTTAGGAGTGGATCTTTTAAGAATATTTTTTTGGAATCCTGCCATGGATTTTTAAAGAATATTTTCTGCATGCCTAGCAGTCCTTTAGACGTGGATTTGTAAATAATGTTTTTGGCAGGACTAGCAGCCCTTTAGGCGTGGATTTTCAAATAATGTTTTTGGCAGGACTAGCAGCCATTTAGGTGTGGATGTTTATACCCTACATAACTATGTCGTCAGGGGATTACAGCTTTGTGCAGCCCCAAGAGTTTGTGACGTCGCGAAATGTTGGCACTAGACCCACCTTTGCGTATACCGATCGTCACATCTCGACTAGCTGAGTCGATCTAGACATTTGTGTCCGTCCGTCCATTATAATTTGTAAACATACGATACAGGCCACAGTTATGGACCAATCTTCACGAAATTTTGCATGTAGGATGGGTTCTGACCAATGAAGACCCCCTATTGTTTTTTTTTAAAGATCAGTTAATATTTAGGGCATAAAATGAACCAAATACGTTGTTTCTGGTCTCAACAGAAACCTCAATTAATTCTGAACCGATTTTAACAAAACTTCGCAGACATGAGTCTGGACTTAATTCAGTACTCTGTGCTAAATTTTTTCCCAATCGGACCAATATTGGGAGTTTGGTGCATCATCTGATGAGCCGCTTAACCAACGGCGAAACGCGTCGCATAGTGGTGGGAAATCATTGCAACGATCATGTAGCTCATCTCGAAAGAGAAATTAATAAAAAGCAGACATGAGTCTGGACTTAATTCAGTACTCTGTGCATAGTATGCGAAATTATATATCGACGTCGACATAGTATGCTAGCATAGCATGTTTTAAAGTTCTTTACGTTTTTAGATACTACGGTCCTTAATTTACATTCACTGAAATTTTGGTAATCATCGTCCAATCCAAACCAAAGTTATGAGCAAAAATGTACTTAGCATGGTACGTACGATTAAAGGAACTTCCATACTTTGAAATATTGGGAGTTTGGTGCATCATTTACATAAAATCGGATATGAGAGCAATATCGAAATCTGAACCGATTTTCTCTATTTCAATAGGGTTCGTCCTTAGACCAAATAAGTAAACTGCATCAAATTTCATCCAAATCGGATCATAAGTGCGACCTGTACTTTGTTCACAAAAATACATGGACGGACGGTCATGCGTAAATCGACTCAGAAAGTGATCCTATGCATGTTCTCAAAAGGAACCATGGGTCTATCTGGATTCCTTTTGCCTGTTATAAACACATAATACCCTGTATCACAGTGTGGTGAAGGGTATACACATTGGGATGAAGTGGACAGAAAACTTAATTGTTTGCGTTTCGATTTATAGACTACAAGCAAAACATCACAACAAAACCCACGATGAAGCGAATCAAGTAATTAGAAGGTCTGTACTGAGTTGATGTCTAATCAGGGCAAAAAAGGTGCAGATATCACGAAATATTGCCCAGGCTCCAAATAAATATCCACAGAAATTCCGTTCTATTTGTGTAGGGTATCGTATGATCGGCCCCGTCTGACTATACAGCTCCGCTAACTGGTTAAATAAAGTTGATGGCAGTTTATAACATCAGGAAATAATGGTCCTAGACCCTAACCCTTTTAGTATATCGAGCCTTAATGTTGATTCTGACCACGGCCTTTACGCATAGTTTTTGGTCGTTTTATATTTCTTTTAAACTATTTTTCAAGTCTCTCTATAGGACACAATTATGAGTTCCAACCCGGAAATTGGTCATAGGGAAGAGGATTTGACAAGGCGATGACGTCGATCAATATTTAGAGAGTAAACCGATCCTTTAATATTGTGTGTAGAATTACGAAAATGCCATCACAATGGTCCAGTGGTAGTTGTGTAGGTTTGGGTCGATCCCAATCAACTATACTACTTTGCTTAATGATTTGAAATATATCATTTGCAGATCTCTTTGAATGTTATAAGAAAATTATAATACTAATAAAAAATTGTCTACTTCAGTTCACATAGTATTTTTTTTATTATTTTATTTATATTTATTTTCTTTTATTTCCTTCATTGTATTATTCTGTTTCCCTTATGCAATAAATAAATAAATAAACTTATTACATACGTCCGTTGGTTTCATAACGCTGACCCTTATTAGGAAATCGCGTGTGTAAGAGTTTGGCAAAAAAATACAAAAATATTAACCTTTTGGCAAAGAAATAAAAACAAAACGGAAGAGCAAAAGCAATATTTTCTAATATGTCTTTCTTTCACTAACAAAAAATTGCCACAATAAAACCATAATTGTGAATAGTTTTTTTTTACTGACAATTGGCACCGGCATTGGATGTTATTTGTTTTTGCACAGGAAATTTTGCCCATTAAAATGTGCAGTGTGTTTTTGAGTGCGAATTTTAAACAAAGATATGGTCATACCACACATTTAGAATATAAATAGTTGCTATAACTTATTATTGTTTAATATTATATAATGTTGGGTTTTCACATGAATTAAGATATGAAAGTTAAATAAGAATTAGTTTGGTAATTTAGAATTCCTTTCGTTTGCAGATGACTATTTGATTTAATTATATTTAGCATTTCGTGTTATTAATGTTAATTGTGTTAATGCAGTTGATGGTGGTATTAAAAATCATATTAGAATATTTTCAGCTTGCAGGTAATTAAATAAAAAATGTTTTTGATTGCAATAGCAAAGTGTGATAAAGATTTTCGAAGAAGTTTTTAGAAAAATTAAAGAGAAAAGAAATTGACTGATTCTGGCTGAAGCTAGAATCTTGAAATTTGGTGTGAGCGTCACTCTTAGTTCGAAGTTGTCAGATAAGGCTGGGATTTTGGAAATGCATACTAGAACAGCACGAAAAGTTCTAAATACGGTAACTGAAAAATCAAATCAGAACCAATTCGATAGGCCCAAAGTAAGTAAGGAAAGTAGTAAAGTCGGGCTGAGCCGAGGATAGGATGTTGGATATATCCAAATATGTATCCTAACATCGAGGGAAAATTGATATGAAATTTAATAAATTTAAATATGTGGTTTTTATCTATAAGTGAACCGACTAACACCAATCCATCATTCGGGCAGGTTTAGCGTCGTTTGCGTACAGTGGAAAAAATTTAAGTAAATCGATTTATAGCACACTTGATTCACGCTATTCGGTATGCTGCACTGTTCAAAATTTAATCATCTGCACCAATTAAAAAAAAAAAAAAACAGTAAGGAAAGTTTAACACTTGGACGGGGCCGACTATATGATACCCTTCACCACTTTGGGTACATACAAGAGATGTTAATATCTACAATATCCTGCAGATAGAACAGACATAAAATCTTTGGAGAACCATTGAGATGGAATCGGGAAAAATTTAATGGCTATCTAGATATGGAGCTAGCTCCCCATACATGGAGCTATATCTAAATCAGAACAGATTTTAACAAAAATTCGCAGACATCAGTTTGGACCTAATTCAGTACTCTATGCAAAATTTTGTCCAAATCGGACAAATATTGACAGTTTAGTGCATTATTCGCATAAAATCGGACGAGACTATATATGGGAGCTATATTCGATTCTATGGGAGCTATATTATGATTAAGCTTCACCTTATGCGGCATTTTTCTATTAAAAAAATCATGTCTCAGTTTCTGAAGCATTTTTCTTAAAAATAAATAAGCCCTGTGTTTAAGGCCATTTTTCTACATAAAATCGGTTCAGATTTAGATATAGCTCCAATATATATCTTCGTCCGATTTTATTCTCCACAGAGGACTGAATTATGTCCAAACTGGTGTCTTCAAAGTTTTGTTAAAATCGGTTCAGATTTAGATACAGCTCCCATATATAGTTTCGTCCGATTTTTTATGAATGATGCACCAAACTCCCAATACTTTTCCGATTGGAACAAAGTACTGAATTAGGTCCAGATTGATGTCTGCGAAGTTTTGCTGGAATCTGTTCAGATTTAGGTATAGCTCCCATATATAGTCTCGTCCGATTTTATGCGAATAATGCACTAAACTGTCAATATTTGTCCGATTTGGACAAAATTTTGCATAGAGTACTGAATTAGGTCCAAACTGATGTCTGCGAATTTTTGTTAAAATCTGTTCTGATTTAGATATAGCTCCATGTATGGGGAGCTAGCTCCATATCTAGATAGCCATTAAATTTTTCCCGATTCCATCTCAATGGTTCTCCAAAGATTTTATGTCTGTTCTATCTGCAGGATATTGTAGATATTAACATCTCTTGTATGTACCCAAAGTGGTGAAGGGTATCATATAGTCGGCCCCGTCCAAGTGTTAAACTTTCCTTACTGTTTTTTTTTTTTTAATTGGTGCAGATGATTAAATTTTGAACAGTGCAGCATACCGAATAGCGTGAATCAAGTGTGCTATAAATCGATTTACTTAAATTTTTTCCACTGTACGCAAACGACGCTAAACCTGCCCGAATGATGGTTGGTGTTAGTCGGTTCACTTATAGATAAAAACCACATATTTAAATTTATTAAATTTCATATCAATTTTCCCTCGATGTTAGGATACATATTTGGATATATCCAACATCCTATCCTCGGCTCAGCCCGACTTTACTACTTTCCTTACTTACTTTGGGCCTATCGAATTGGTTCTGATTTGATTTTTCAGTTACCGTATTTAGAACTTTTCGTGCTGTTCTAGTATGCATTTCCAAAATCCCAGCCTTATCTGACAACTTCGAACTAAGAGTGACGCTCACACCAAATTTCAAGATTCTGGCTTCAGCCAGAATCAGTCAATTTCTTTTCTCTTTAATTTTTCTAAAAACTTCTTCGAAAATCTTTACAATTCTAATAAAAATAGAGTTTTTGTTTTTCAGACGTGACATCACACTTTGCTATTGCAATCAAAAATATTTTTTAATTAAATAATTTTAATAATCATTTTGCACATCATAGACATCACTATGGACCTAATTTAGTACTCTGTGCAAAATTTTGTGCCAATCTCGACAAATATTGGAAGTTTGGTGCATCATTCACATAAAATCGGACGAAACTATATATGAGAGCTATATCTAAATCTAAACCGATTTTAACAAAACTTCGCAGACTTCAACCTGCACCTAATTCAGTGCGCTGTGCAAAATTTTGAGCCAATCAGCCAAATAGGATCATAAACGCCACCTGTACCTTGTTCACAAAAATTCATGGACGGACGGACAGACGGAGATGCGCAAATCAACTCAGAAAGTGATTCTATGCATATTCTCAAAAGGAACCATGGGTCTATTTCGATTCCTTCTGTCTGCTACAAACATATGCAAAAGACATAATACCCTGTATCACAGTGTGGTGAATGTTATAAAAAGGAAGCCTTGGCTTTTGAGATATTTTGTCTAAAGAAAATTATCAAGCCAATGTTAGTGAGACATTTTTTCTCAGTTTATAAGACATTTTTTGTATAAAAAAATCAAGCCTCAGTTTATGAGGAATTCGTTTCTATAGCAAAAAATCAGGCCTCAGTTTGTGAGGCATTTTTTTTTAATAAAGAAACAATCAAGCCTCAATTTATGACGATTTCTTTCTATAGAAAAAAATGTATGCTCAGATAACGAAGCATGTTTTTCTTCACACCATTAGCTGTTTTTTAATTACTTCTTAATACCATAAACTGAGCTTACTCCAGTTTACCCTGAAATGACTTTATTGTTTACCCATGACAATCTTGTTTTCAGATATTATTCATTCATATATTTATGTGCATACATATATATTTTATCTGTAAACAAAAATGTTAATACTTGTAACGAATTGGCAGCACCTTGACTGAAGGCAATACAAAAAAATGTTAAAAAATAAAATTGAAGAAAAAAACGACAATTCCAAAGTAACAGCTCATCACTTGACAACAAAATTATTTATGGCTTTAAATTATCTTAGCGAAAAAAACAACAAAATATTTATCTCATTTTAATTACTGTGTATGTAAAATTAATTATTAACCATTATAATACTGGAAAACATCATTTGTTTATGGAATGTTTGGTAGAAAAGCTTAGCAAAAGCTGTGGCGTATCTGGGGGAGGATATGCAGGTTTTAGCTGCATCACTGATAATACACACACACCTACAAATATTAATACAATTTGTAAACGATTTTATTACCTCTTGCTGTGAATAAACAATGACGTTGTTATCTACTCGAATGGATGCTGCTGCCGACGACTGTCATTGTTGTTGTGATGAACAATGAAGATGATGATGATTCCACTTTGTTTGTCTTTTTGTTTGGGGTGTGGTTTTAAATTTCATTATTGTTATTTATACAATTTATGTTTTTTAATTAGTCATCTTTTTATTATTTTTGTTAATAAATATTGTATACAGGTTTCATTTGGAATTGTTATTATAAAAAATTTGAATATTTAACATTTTATTCAAATGATTTTGACTATAAATATTCTAAAGTCATAGATCACAGGTTTCTAATTCAGCATTGTTTGGTTAATATTTTTTTATTTTTATACCCTAAATTTATAATTCCGGGCTAGATTTCAGATCAAGCTAGAATTTTTTTCTATAGAAACAAATGTCTCATAAACTAGGGCTTGATTTTTTCCTGTAGATAAAATGCCTCATAGACTGTGGCTTGATTTTTTTCTATAGAAAAAAATGCCTCATAAACAGCTTGATTGAGGCTTGATTTTTTTCTATAGAAAAAATGCCTATAGAAAAAAATGAGGCTTGATTTTTTTATAGAAAAAGTTTATGAGACATTTTTTCTATAGAAAAAATCAAGCCTCAGTTTATGAGACATTTTTTTCTCCAGAAAAAAATCTAGCCTGATCTGAAGTCTAGTCTGGAATGATAAATGCCCCATAAACTGAGGCTTGATTTTTTCAAGCCTCAGTTCATGGGGTATTTTTTCTATAGAAAAAAAATCTATCCTGATCTGAAATCTAGCCCAGAATGATAAATGCCTCATGAACTGAGGCTTGATTTTTTTCTATAGATAAAAATGCTCATAAAATGAAGCTTGATTTTTTCTTTAGAAAAAATGCCTCATAAAATGAGGCTTGATTTTTTTCTATAAAAAAACTTTATAAAACTAAGGCTTAATTTTTTTCTATAGAACAGAATACCTCATAAACAGATGTTTGATTTCTTTCTTTAGAACAAATTACTCACTGAACTGTGACTTAATTTCTTTCTATAGAACTGAGGCTAAATTTTTTTCTGTAGGAAAAAATGACTCATCGAACTGAAGATTGGTTTTTATACCCTTCACCACTCTGTGGTACAGGGTATTATGTCTTTGAGCATATGTTTATAACAGGCAAAAGGAAACGAGATAGACACGTGGTTCCTTTTGAGAATATGCATAGAATCACTTTCTAAGTCGATTTATGCATGTCCGTCCGTCCGTCTGTCCATGTTAAATTGTAAACAAAGTACAGGTCGCATTTACAATCCGAATTTGATGAAATTTGGCATAGGTCACTTATTTGGCCCATGGACGAACCCTATTGAAATTGGGAAAAATCGGTTCAGATTTAGATATAGCTCCCATATATATAATCGTCCGATTTAATGTAAACGGTACCTATATATCTTTCGATTTGCACGAAATTTGGTACAGGGTAATGCATTAGGTCTAGAATGATGTCTGCCAAATTTCGTGAAAATCGGTCCAGATTTAGATATAGCTCCCATATGTAGTTTCGTCCGATTTCATGTAAATGGTGCACCAACGCCCCTATATATATTTCGATTTGCACAAAATTTGGTATAACATATTGAATTAATCCTAAAATGATGTCTGCCAAGTTCCATGAAAATTGGTTCAGATTTAGATATAGCTCCCATATATAGTTTCGTCCGATTTTATGTAAATGGTGCACCAACGCTTCTATATATCTTTCAATTTGCACGAAATTTGGCATAACATTCTGAATTAAGCCTAAAATGATGTCTGCCAAGTTTCGTAAAAATCGGTTCAGATTTAGATATAGCTTCCATATATAGTTTCGTCCGATTTTATGTAAATGGTGCACCAAAGCCCCTATATATCTTTCGATTTGCACGAAATTTGGCATAACAGACTGCATTGAGCCTAGAGTGATTTCTGCCAAGTTAAGTGAAAATCGGTTCAGATTTAGATATAGCTCCCATATATAGTTTCGTCCGATTTTATGTGAATGGTGCACCAAAGCCCCTATATATCTTTCGATTTGCACGAAATTTGGCATAACATACTGAATTAAGCCTAAAATGATGTGTGCTAAGTTTCGTGAAAATCGGTCCAGATTTAGATATAGCTCCCATATATAGTTTCGCCCGATTTTATGTAAATGATGCACCAATGTCCCTATATATCCTTCGATTTGCACGAAATTTGGCATAACATTCTGAATTAAGCTTAAAATGATGTGTGCTAAGTTTCGTGAAAATCGGTCCTGGTTTAGATATAGCTCCCACATATAGTTTCCTCCGATTTTATGTAAAAGGTGCACCAAAGCCCCTATGTATTCTTCGATTTGCACGAAATTTGGCATAACAGACTGCATTGAGCCTAGAGTGATGTCTGCCAAGTTTCGTAAAAATCGGTTCAGATTTAGATATAGCTCCCATATATAGTTTCGTCCGTTTTTATGTAAATGGTGCACCAAAGCCCCTATATATCTTTCGATTTGCACGAAATTTGGCATAACATACTGAATTAAGCCTAAAATGATGTGTGCTAAGTTTCGTGAAAATCGGTCCAGATTCAGATATAGCTCCGATATATATTTTCATCCGATTTATTGTAAATAATGTACCAAAGTTTTTATATTGCATAGCGTACTGAATTTAGTCCAGAATGTTTCGTCCAGAATGATGTGTAGTCCAGAATGTTTCGTGAAAATCGGTTGAGATTTAGATATTGCTCCCTTGTATATTATCGATTGATTTTAAGTAACTGTCTCACCAAGGGACCAATATATGGCTAAGAGGAACAAAACATACTGAAATTAGTATAACCTGGATATAGCTTCCATATATGTTTCATGTTAATAGTCCTGTATATATATGGGTATATCAACCCATAGTGGTGAAGGGTATAATATAGTCGGTCCAGTCCGAGTTTACTACTTTCCTTACTGGTTTCTATAGGAAAAGATGCTTGATTTATTTCGTTAGAAAAAATGCCTCATCGAATTGAGGCTTGTTTTATTTAACTGAGACGTAATTTTTTATATAGAGAAAATGCTTCATAGAACAGAGGCTTAATTTTTTCTATAGAAAAAATATTCCACTTATTGTGTAGGGCACACAAATATCAATCCAAACTTATGTTTTTACCTGACTACAGAAATTTTTTTTATTGTTTACCTCACTACAGAAAGTTAATTCCTTTGCCAAAGGGAACTCGTCTATGAAGAAAAATGCCTCATTGCTCAGAGACTTCGAAGACATTTTGATAGGAAAAAATAACCTTGTTCGTTGAATTTTTCTTACGAATTATTTTTATATTTATAAAATCTGTAATACCGACATTTCAACACTATTAACCAAATATTATAGGCCTTTCAACGAAATGTATTTTTTTTTGTTTTTTTATTTCTTTTGTTTACTGAAACAGTTGATACGTAATTACCACAATATTTGAAAACACTTAAAATAATTAACTGAAAATGAACGTATGAATGAATGAATGAAAACTGCCATAAAAAACAACTACAACATGCTGTAAACAGCTCATAATTGCTGAGTCGTCGTGGTCGTCATAACCAAGTTCAGCTCATGGCTACCGTAGCGAATATTCATGGCAGCCGATTGGGGGAAAAATTATTGCTGACAGAGATATTTAAACTTGCCGTGACCCTAAAAATAAATGTAATATTCAAATATAATGAACGGTACGATACGATACGATATGAAATGAATGTTCATATGTGGACTGGGTTAACAGTTTTCTTGGTGATATCAAACAGTAGTGGAGATTATAGCAACAACAAAAATAAAAATCTGTAACAACAAAAATATTTTTTTATGGTTTATGCTCTGTTTTGGTTTTTAAAAGCCACCTATACAAAAATCGGGTATTAAATAAAAAATAATAAGAGTAAATGTTATGTGTGTGTGTGTATTTCAATGTACATATGTATGTAATTATTATACCATGTGCGATTTGTATTTGTATTTTTGTTTTTGTTTTTTTTGTTTCTTTATTCTGTGACCTTGACAATTTTTATGTTTAATTACCATAATTAAGAGCCGCCTCATGGAATGTGGAAATAATTTTGGATTTAGAACGTATTACTTTGATCTTGGTTGATTTTTTGAATGAAACATTTCCCATTGTTGTTTTTGCTATATGACCTACAGCATGCAGTACCTTGTGAATGACAGACCGTGTCTTTTGGCAATATTTATTCGCAGAATGAGTTAAAAGATAAAGAAAAATAATGGCATTTTCTCTACAAAAAATTATTTCCTCAGTACATCGAGGAATTTTTTTTCGTACAGAAAAAAATAAAAATTAGAAAATATAGGCCTCAGTACACCGAGCATAATTTTTTTCATATAGAAAAATATTTATGAATCTTTAGAACACGTAGGAATTGTTTTTGCATAGAAAAAAATTCCTAGTACACTGAGGCATTATGTATGGGAGCTATATATAAATTTCTGCTAAATTTCGAATTTATGTAAATGTGGCCCTTCGGTGCACCACGAAAATATATATAAGACCAATATCAAAATCTGAACCGATTTCAAGAAACCTTATCACGCATCACCGAACGAGGATTCAGACACGGCGAGAAGACCTTGCTGATGGTATCAACGCGCCAGACGCCCAGTAGACTCGGACCAACTATGAACTTGAGAACTACAGCTTCGAGGTTGTCAAAGATTTTATATACCTTGGCACCGCCATAAATAAAACGAATGACATCAGTTTTGATATTCGGAGATGTATAGTGATGGCCAAGCGGTGCTACTATGGTCTGAGCAAACAACTCAAAAGCAAGGCCACCTCCCGCCAGATCAAACTCACACTCTACATGACGCTGATACTACCCGTGCTGTTATATGGATCTGAAGCACTTATGCAAGCAGATGAGGCACTTATGCAAGCAGAGGACAATATGACCGAAAGTGGTCTTCAAATTGGAAAAACTGCGCAAAACACCGACACGCATGGAAATCTTTTCTAAGCTCGGCTTATGGAACGAATGTTCTGTCACAAGCCAGCTAAGTAAAGTAAGTACCACGCATCATTTTTCCTCAATTGCATTCGCTATGCAAGTTTTGCCCAATCGGACAAATATTGGGAGTTTGATGTATCATTCACAAAAAAAAAAAAAAAAAAAAAAAAAACGGACGAAACTATATATGGGAGCTATATCTAAATCTGAATCGATTTTAACAAAACTTCGCAAACATCAGTCTGGACCTAATTCAGTACTTTGTGCAAAATGTTGTCCCAATCGGAAAAATATTGGGAGTTTGGTGCATCATTCACATAAAATCGGGCAAAACTATATATGGGAGCTATACCTAAATCTGAACCGATTTCAACAGAACTTTGCATGCATCAATCTGTACCTAATTCAGTACACAGTAAGCAAATTTTGTTTCAATCGGACAAACAGTGGGTGTCTAATTCAGTACTTTGTGCATTTTGTCTCAATCGGACAAACATTGGTGGTTCACCATTTAGATAAAATCGGCCGAAACTATATATGGGAGTTATATCTAAATCTGAACCGATTTTCCCAAAACTTACCACACATCATTCTAGACCTATATCATTAGGCTGTGCCAAATTTCTTGTAAATCGGAAGATAAATAGCGTCATCGGTGCCCCATTTACCTTAAATCGGACGATTTTCAATAGGGTTCGTCCTTGGCCCAAATAAATGATTTGTGCCAAATTTCATCCAAATCGGATTATAAACGCGACTTGTACTTTGTTTACAATTTAACATCTACAGACGGACTGACGGACATGCATAAATAAACTCAGAAAGTGATTCGTTGCATATTCCCAAAAGGAACCATGTGTCTATCTTGTTTTCTTTTGCCTGTTACAAACATATGCACAAGCATAATACCATGTTCCAGAGTATGGTGATGGGTATAAAAATTCGTGAGGCCTAGGTTCACCGAGGCAATTTTTCCCCTGACGTAATTTTATCGTATAGAAAAAAATTCGCGAGACCTTAGTTCACTGAGGCAAACTTTTTCTACAAAACAAAATCGTTAGCCCTCAGATCTCTAAGGCAAAATTTTTCTATAGAACATAATCGTCAGACATCAGTTCGCTGAGCCAATTTTTTCTAGAGAAAATTATTTATGCAGCCTCAGATCGTAAGGCCTCAGGTTACGAAGGAATTTTTTTTACTGAGTCATTTGTTCGTATAAAATAAATTTGTGAAGTCTCAGACCAATGACCGATTTTTCCGTTAAAAAATCGGGAGGTCTCGCAGGAATTATTTAAATAGAAAAAAATCGTAAATTCAATTTTTGTATAGAAAACAATAGTGAGGCTTCATTTCAATGTGGCAAGGTCAGTTTACTAAGGTAATTTTTGACTTAGAAACAATTTTTGAAACTATTTTTAATAAAAAATTTATGTCATCTAAATAAAAGAGAACAACGTTTGTTCTATAGAAAAAATATGTAGAAAAAAAAATAACAAAATTGACTGCAGGAATTCCAATCAACGTGAATAGGAAACGGGTTCCGACAGAAGCATCAAAAAACTAGTTGCCACCACTTATTGGTGACGACGACCCAGTGTTGATTCGCTTGTTGTTGGCTGTACAAGTGAGTTAGTCATCGCGCCAATAAGAACACAGACTAAATACCAATGGTAACCAGTCTCAAAGCAAAGCATCGCCATAACCAAAAACAACAGGGCAAGAATGTCTAGAACAAAACATAGAAAAAGATGCGGATAATAAGCCAACAACAGCAAGAACAAGAACAACAACATCAATTTCCAATGTAATAGTAATGCCATCGAGGAAGACACTGTCTACAACAATATGGCACAGATGACTGAAACTGTTGTGCTTGTCTATTTTGTTCCGTTTTGGCTGTTCTCCCAACTGAATTGAGTTCAGCATGGACCCTTCCAGTCAAAAGATATGTGAACAAGTGGAAGAGAGAGAATAGAAGAAGAAAACTCTTCGCCATAGGGAAGAAAGAAGGTTGAAAACATAAAAACAAAGTGGCTGGCCAAAACTACATACAAAACCCAAGAGAAAGAATATCCGACTGGAAGAGACGCTCGTTGATGGAAGATCTTTGACCCAACTAGAGAAAAAAAAAGGCAACAACAAAAGATAGAAAACGTAGTAAAAAAATAAGAAAATAAGTAAACGAAATTCAATGATGATGCTAAAGAAAATTTCCTGTGTGTCATTGCTATGGAAAGAGGTCAGAAGTAAAATTATTTTTTTGTAGTACTTTACGATTATTTTTCTATAGGAAAAAATGCATCGGAGAACTGAGGTCTATCTAATTTTTTATTATAGGAAAAAAATTGGCTCAATGAAATGCAGCTCCTCGAAAAAATTGTCGACGGCATATATAGAACAATTTATCTCTGTGAACTGAATATTGTTTCCATAGGAAGGCAAATGCCTCAGTGAACTAAGAATTCGTGGTTTTTTATAGGATAAAAAGTGTCCATATCAGTTGTCACCTTTCGATTAAAACAATGCCCAAGTTATCTGAGGATGAGTTAGGGTTCTTGACATTTTTTCTTTAGGAAAAAAATTACCTCAATGTACTGAGTCCTTCCATTTTTTTGTTATAGGAAATATTTGCCTCGGTGTATTAACGTTTCACAATATGTTTCTGTATGAAAAAAAATTGACTCAGAGAACTTAGGGCCTAGAGAATATTTTAGGTATAGAATAGACCCCTATCAAATTTTTGGTGAAGACTCAGTGAATGTCTCAATGAACTTCACCAGAAGGTGTGGACCAATGGGTCTCATCTTCGGACTTAATCTTGGTTGGTAAAAATATTGCGATTGGATTACATCAGACATCCCATTAGCTTAATATAGGATTAAACAAATTTTAAAATGTTGACACTTTGAAGGGGAGGTACCAGAAGGAGTGGACGGACGTGTCCCACACCCCCCTCACAAAGACCCTGAAATAATATTCTTTAAAAATACACATCTAAATTCAGGCCCTGAAAATATTCCTTAAAACCTCAAGACCCTGGCCGAACTACAGCTTTGGAAAATATTCTTTAAAAATAGACCCTATATTCAGAGCCTGAAAATATTTCTTAAAACCTCTTGACCTCTTTAAAAATACACCCCTAACTTCAGACCCTGAAAATATTCCTTAAAACCTCATAACCATGGCCGAACTATAGCTTTGGAAAAAATTCTGTACAAATACACACCTATGTTTAGGCCCTTAAAATATTCCTTAAAACCTCATGTCCCTGGCCAAACTATATAGCCTTGGAAAAATATTCTTTAAAAAAATACACGCCTAACTATAGCCTTGGAAAAATATTCGTTAAAAAAACCTCGCCTAACTGTAGCCTTGGACAAATATTCTTTACAAAAATCCACGCCTAACTATAGCCTTGGAAAAATATTCGTAAAAAAAACCTCACCTAACTGTAGCCTTGGAAAAATATTCTTTACAAAAATCCACGCCTAACTATAGCCTTGAAAAAATATTCTTTAAAAAATCCACGCCTAACTATAGCCTTGGAAAAATATTCGTTAAAAAAATCCTCGCCTAACTGTAGCCTTGGAAAAATATTCTTTAAAAAATCCACGCCTAACTATAGCCTTGGAAAAATATTCGTAAAAAAACCTCGCCTAACTGTAGCCTTGGAAAAATATTTTTTAAAAAATCCACCCCTAACTGTAGCCTTGGAAAAATATTCTTTAAAAAATCCACGCCTAACTACAGTCTTGGAAAAATATTCTTTAAAAAATCCAAGCCTAACTACAGTCTTGGAAAAATATTCTTAAAAAAATCCACGCCTAACTGCAGTCTTGGAAAAATATTCTTTAAAAAATCCACCCCTAACTACAGTCTTGGAAAAAATATTCTTTAAAAAATCCACGCCTAACTGTAGCCTTGGAAAAATATTCTTTAAAAAATCCACGCCTATCTATAGCCTTGAAAAAATATTCTTTAAAAAGCCGCGCCTAGCTATAGCCTTGGAAATATATTCTTTAAACAAATCCAAGCCTATCTATAGCCTTGGAAAAATATTCTTTAAAAAATCCACGTCTAACTATAGCCTTGGAAAAATATGCTTTAAAAAATCCATGCCGAATCCGATCGATTTTAGGTATTTGGAATGACTTATGGTTTAGCGTATAAAAGTTCACGCGATAGAAATTAAAGCCGTTTTATCTTATCTATAGGGACAGATGTTAGTCCAAAGTCGGTTTATTTACCCCCATATAAAGGTCCCGACCGAGTTTAGGCATTTTGAATGGTTATGGCAAAGGATATAAAACATGGACCCGGCAGTACGCCGTTATTAAATGTTCATAGGGACAGCTGCTTCTATTTATTTGCTCCTCCCTTTCTTCTGGTGTCGTGGAAAACCAGTGTTTAGATGGCAAAAAAACCAACAACAAAACAAGTTGTCAACAAACGGTTGCTTAGCTGGATGGCAATGACGGTACTGAAGATGATGACAAAGATGTGTAACACACACACGAAAACTGGTAAAACAGTTTTCATTTAAATTCTCATGGGGTTATTTGTTTCTATAATAATTCTACTGGGAAGGCAACAACATGTTTGACACACACACAAACACAACAAATGTGACAACAAGAAGAAAACACATCAACAACAACAAAATGCGTAAAGTAGAAAATAACAGTTAATACCAGTTCACTACTGGCTAACAACATGACTTCTCTCCCGAAAAGAAAAAAAAACCAAGAATAGGAAAAAAATATACAAAGAAACGAAAATTAAATTAATGTTTCAACAACAACAAAATTATGAGAAGAAAGACCACCAAAATAAATTGTGTTTCCCTGTGCTGTGGTAGGGTGTTGAAATTTTCAAGTTGGATTTTTTAATTCTTCTGTTTGGACAGTAGTTGGCCCAGACTTAGGTGGGGTATGGGGTGAAGTTAACACACAACATAATTACATTAAGAAGAATGATTGTTGGACCAAAGCAAAACAGAAAATGGGATTTTACAGAAAATATACCTACATGAGAAGCAGAACCATTAGAAACGGAAGAAAATGGATAATATGTGGAACTATGCTCTAAGGAAAGTAGAAGAAAGAAAAAGCCAGGTAACATAGAATCGGTTTGAAATGAAAAAGTTTTTTTATTTGCTTGTTGCTACTTCTTTCTATTCTCCTTCTATGCTAAGGTAGTTCTTGCTGCTGTCATAACGCTATCTGGGTAACATCTGTGTTAGATGTGAATGAACCAAACAAACACTGGGGGTCTTTCTTGTAAAGCTACAACTTTTGAATGGCGTTATACCACATAGTATTGTTGTTGTTGTTGCTGTTTTTTAATTTCCCTTCTTATTTTGTTTTGGCGCATTTTCTTCTCCGGCTGCTTCTGTTGCTCAGGGATTTTCTATTTGATTTTCTAATCGCCAAGATGGTGTTAGGACAGATAAGAAGTTTTTTTCATCGGATTGTGTTTGAAGGTTCCATTGCAGCTCACAACATCAAACAACTTAACTCAACAGGTGTGTTTTGAGAGTGTGTGTGTGTGTTTGTGTTTGCCTCCAACAAGATGAAACCTATTGGTTGTTGTTGTTCTTCATTTTTGACACCAGCTTACTAATGAAATGCACATTTACATTTTAGTTTCTTTTTAAGAAGTTCATTAATTTTATGTTTGTTTTTTTCAAGTTATGTGCATTGGTATGTGTGTCTTTGGGAAGATATTCCGTAACCTAGTTAAGGTGGAAAAATTAAAATTTTAAATTTTGAAGAGAAATTGTTTATGATTTTTATTTAAGGAATGCATCTGAAAAATTGGTTTATCAAATAATATCGGGATTTTTATATTCATGGGAATTGTACTAGTTGATATTATTACAATCATAACATGGACCTAGATAATGAACTTTAAATTTCAAAAACCTGATCTAAAATTTTGGTAATATAATAAAAGTCCTATGTGTCGAAGAAAGAACGTTTAATTGGCGAAAGATTACCCAAATACCGCAATGAATTTTTATAGCATGGAAAAGAGTTTTAATAAGGGGGAAATGGACCAAATACTAAATTTTTGTCGGTTTTTCTGGTCGCTCGGGCCATGGAGAAGGGGATCGGGAGAATAAGCATGCATGTTTTGATAAAGATCGGTCTATATTTAGCGGGTCAAATGGACCCTGACTTTTGTGTGAAAAATGACAAAATTTGTATTCTATGGCATATATATTTACTCCTGGAGAATGTAGACCCCAGGAGTTGATAGCATATCCAAGAGGAGTGGTTGGCCTTTAAATTGATACCAAATATAGTGATGTATCTACTCAGATGTGGGAGTTACAGTCAAATATTTACAGGTGCTTACGTATTCAGATATTATTTAGTAACCCATTACCACATTAGAGGGAGAAATATCGCGCTGATGGCTTTGAAATTGTTCATGAGGTTCCAGTTATGGTCAAGAACAACGCCTATAATTTTCGGTGATGATCAGATTAAAATTTTGGGATGAAATGGACGGAGAATATAATTTTTTGTGTGTTTTCGAGTAGAGTATAATCCAAAAATCACAACACAACCCACCGTGAAGGTAATCTGGACAAGTAATTAGAAGGACTGTACTGAATATTCGAAAATAGTAAGGAAGAGGTGTTGTTAACCTCTAATCGGACAAGAGGGGGCAAATATCACGAAATATTACTCAGACTCGGAATAAACATCCTCAGAAAGTTAGAGTTCGTGGTAGTTGTGTAGGGTATCGTATGGTCGGCCCCGTCCGACTATACTGCTCCGCTCACTGGTTTTTATATATGTTTATACTCCTTGTGGCTAATAAGGGTATATACACTTCGATGCGGCAAAAATATGCTTCAACCCCCCATGTTTCTTTGGACCAAATTGGTTTTAAACAATTTGGAGTCGATTTAAAAAGTCTCTCCGCTTGTCTGGCCGGCTGGTGCGCACGGTAACTCTCGAAGGCAGTAACCGATTTCATTCAAATTTGAGCATGGTAATATTTATTCGAAACTTAGATCAAGTTCGAAGATGGAGGATATAGGTTCACTCCTTCTGTTACCTCCCCCTCAAAATGGTGAAAAATTTGCTCAAAAATTTATGGGACCCGTCGTTCCACTCCTTCTTGTACCTCCCCACAAAATGGCCAACATTTGACTGAAAATTAAATTTATAAAACCACGCGAATGGATTTCTTGAAGAGTGGAAAATATAATTACAGAAAATGTCCAAATTAATTTCATCTTAAGGTGTATCCTCTATATAACGGTCAATTCGTCGGTATATTGGAGGATTAGGCCACATTATTCAGTGGAAATGGCTGTAACGTGACATTTCGTGTTCATTGAGGCGAAAATATCTTTACTCACAATTTTCAACGTAGGTCTATGTTTAATCCCCGGTCGATAAAGTAGTCTTCACATAAAATTGTCATTGTAGGTTCATGTTCTGACGTATGCTCTGAATAAAGACCACGACATATTTGGGGTTCTTTCATGGCCGTAGGTACATTTTTCAGATCATATGGCTATAGGGACCCACTTCGATTATTTGGAGGATAGATTATATAACTTGGGATTTCGTTTTTTAGAGGATAAAAAACCTTCAGGAAGAGTATTTACAATGTCGTAGCCATTATATAATTCTTATTTTTTTTAAGTCTACGCTTGAATATTAAAAAAAAACAAAAACTTTTTTAAAAAATCTACGCTGTAATAATTTCATAAAAAAAGTATTGTAAAACGCACGGGTATTATAATTTTGTGTGACCAAAGAGTTTGTAACGCCGCGACATATTGGTCCTAGACCCAACTTTAAATATACCGATCCTCATATATCGACTAACTGAGTCAAGCTTGACCTGTGTGCCCGTCCGTCTGCTCATCTGCCCATTATAATTTGGCTATAGTTATGGCCACGAAATTCTGTATGTAGGTTTGGAAGAAGACCCCTAATGGTCCATTAATAGTTAGGGAATGAAATTTACCAACAGCTTTATTTTTGTCTGTTTTTCTGGTCGCTCTAGAGACTATAACTTTGACCCGAACATCAAGGAGTTTTAGACCGAGCAAGGGATCTGACCAAGGAACAAGCATGGGCCGTATTCTGATATGGTTTAATATTACCATTACCGGAAATGTAGGAAATTGTACACGAGGTTCTGGTTAAGGTCGAGGCCTATAATTTTCGATGATGTTAAGATGATATTTCGGGCATGAAATGGACCAAAAACTTTATTTTTTCTAGTCTTCTAGTCAGGCGATCTGACAACTAATTCGAATGGCTGTCTTGAAGGTCAATATTTAGGGGGTCTAATGAACCAAAACTTTTTTTGTAAAATAACAAAATTTAAAAAATATGGAGTAAATTTTCAGTTCGGGAATACACGATTCAGAGCTGTTGACCTCTAATCGGTGAAGAGAGTGCAAATATCGCGAAATTATTCCTTAAGAAATACAAATTTTCCATGGGGAAGGCGATCTGAACAACTGATTTGAATGGGTATGTTGAAGGTCAATATTTATGGGGCCAAATGTACCAAAAAATTTTGTGTAAAACAACAAAATTTAAAAATTATGGAGTAAATGCTTCAATATCTTCAAAATAATAAAATTCGGGTGGTACTGCTATAAAAGTTATAAACATGAACCGATATTCGTACTTCTGTAAAAAGAATAATGTGTAACTATAATATCGCATCAAACATCCATTTAAATTATTCGAATAACTACGAATTTCTTATCTCAAAGCAGAAAATATTTCCTGACAGAATATTTTCAATATATTCTGGTTTCTCGTGATTTCTTTTGAGAATATGCATAGAATCACTTTCTGAGTCCAGGTCGTATTTATTATCCGATTGTGTGAAATTTGGCACATTTTTATTGAAATCGGTTTAGATTTTGATATAGCTTCCATATATAGCTTCGTCCGATTTTATGTAAATGGTGAACCGAACTGCCAAAATTTTGCACAGCAAAGAATCGAGTCAAGATTGATGTATGCGAAGTTGTTTAAATCGGTTCATATTTAGATATAGCTCCCATATAAAGATTGGTCCAATTTTATGTGCATGGACCACTAAACTCCCAAAATTTGGCCGATTGAGACAAAATTTTCCAGATTTATGTATGCGAGGTTTTGTTTAGATCGGTTCAGATTTGGGTCGGTTCAGATTTAGATATAGCTTCTATATATATTTCCGTCCGATGTTATATAAATTGTGCACCAAAGTCCATGCATTTCTTTCGATTTACAAAATTGTGCACAGGGTATTGAATTGAGTCTGAAATGAGGTTTAGATATAGCTCCCACATATAATTTCATCTTATTTTCTGTAAATGGTGCACTAAACTGCCATTCAGACGAAATTTAAAATACCGTACTGCATTGAGTCTGAAGTGATGTGTAAATAGTTTCTTAAAAATCCAGATTTAGATATAGCTCGAATATAAGTCTAAAAAAATGTGTTAATTTTTTTGGAAATCGGTTCAGATTTGGATATAGCTCCCATATATACTTTTGTCCGCTTTTATATAAATGGACACCAAACTCCTGTGGTTTGTCTTGTTTGATTCTATAATAATGTGTGTTAAGTTTTGTAAAAATTGGTTTAGATTTAAATATAGCTCTCAAATATACTTTCATCCAATTGTATGTTAATGCAACACCAAACTCCAGAAGATTTAAATCTGTTCAGATTTGAATATAGCTCTAATATAACTTCAACCGAACTTGAAAATTTGAATAGACTTACAATGTAAGTTTAGAATGTCTTTTTTCGTGTGTGTATTGAAATGAATATAAATTTCATTATAACTTTCATATATATAAAATTCTTGGACCAAAGGGTAAAAATATTGTCGGCCTTTTTGATTTTGGCAACCAAATGACCAGTTTCGGCCCAGTCAAACTTTTAAGTTTTTCTATTAATTTTTTGTTAATCTTTATATTTCGGCAAAAAAAAAAACATTTAAAGAATTCCCAGCAATGACTAACCCATCCCTTATCACTTTAATTAATATTAAACCCATTAAAAAATAAGAGTTTTGAAATATAATAATATCTGGCAATGAATGCGGTTTTTCATAAGAAAAGAAACAAATAAAGTATCATTTTGGGACTTACCAAAGGTAACTCATAAAAAAGATATTTCCTTTTTGTCAGTTTGCAGCTAAAGATATTATACTGCCAGCCAGTCAGTCAGCAAGTCAAGATACTCTCCGTTGCATTTAACACCAATCAATACCACGCACTTTAACACATTTATATGCACAGGCACACACTCGCTTGCATACAGACAGACACCAACAATTCAAACAAATAAAATCTGGATGATTAATTCGTTTCAAATTCAATTTCCTTGATGATGATGATGGTGGTGGGGTATTTTTTTAATGCATGTGGTTTTTGAAGAACACTAACACATACATGATTTTGGAATTCAAAAAAATATTTTATTGATTTTTATTATTTTTTAAAATTTGCATAAATTCGTCGATGCATTCCTGGTTTCACAAATTTCTAGAATACATGATGTACAAATAGAATAACCACAGCGAACAGAAAAATACAATAAAAAGGAAGCCAAAAACTCTGGTGTAGATACAAACAACAAGAATAGAAAAATACGCGTTTTTTGCTATACGTTTTTTCAGCCGATTTTGCCTCAGGCACTTGTTGTTTTTGTAGAGGAGGAAGGGGGTATCCGAGGGATTATTGTGGGCAAACCGTAAAGCCAATAAGCAATGAACTTTGTTTTGAGTTGAGTATAGAGGGGGGAACAAGAGACACGACACTGTTAGAATATCAGTTACACTTTTTTAAATATTTTTATAACTTTTTTTAAAATATATAATTTTTTATTTTTATATCTGAACAACAATTTTTGGAGTTATATTTTTAGATTTCCAGTTGAGATTTGTGATTTTTTTGTGTGTTTGCTTTACAAGATGGAATTAGAACGGGCTGCGCCGTGCGCAGTTTAGTTTTTCGAATGACCAACGTGTTTAAACTCTCTCCGCATACTGAACTTGGCCTCTGACGCCATCTTAGCCAAAGGTGGTAGACTGGTTAATACACAAAAATTCCAGTAAATGAGTTAACATAAACAATTCAAATTGGAGAGTAGACTCAGAGAGGAGAGCGAGATATTGGAATGATCATCAACGCCAAGGAGATACCAAAATAGTTTATAAAATAAATATAAATAAAAATTATTAATAAATATTTCTTATATATATATTATTTTAAAATTTTTTTATTATACCCTACACAACTATGTTGTCAGGGTATTATAGCTTTGTGCAGCCCCAAATGTTTGTAACGCCGCGAAATATTGGTCCTAGACCCACCTTTAAGTATACCGATCGTCATATCTCGACTAGCTGAGTCGTTCTAGACATGTGTGTCCGTCCGTCCGTCCGTCCGTCCGTCTGTCCATTATAATTTGTAAACACGATACAGGCTACAGTTATGGACCAATCTTCACGAAATTTTGCATATAGGATGGGTTCTGGCCAATGAAGACCCCTATTGTTTTTGGAAAAGATCAGTTAATATTTAGGGGATGAAATGGACCAAATACTAAATTTTTGTCGGTTTTCCTGGTCGCTCCAGAGGCCGCAATAATGCCCCGAACATCGTGAAATTTTGCATGGAGAAGGGGATCGGGCCAAAGAATAAGCATGCCTGTTTTGATAAAGATTGGTCAATATTTAGCGGGTCAAATGGACCCTGACTTTTGTGTGAAAAATGACAAAATTTGTATTCTATAGTGTATATATTTACCCCTGAATGACATAGACCCGAGAAGTTGATATTATATCCAAGAGGAGTGGTTGACCTTTAAATTAAGACCAATTATATTGTTGTATGTGCTCGGATGTGGGAGTTACACCTAAATATTTACAGGTATCTCCGTATTCGTATATTATTTAGTAACCCATTATCACTCTAGAGAGCAGAACTATAGCGATGATCGCTTTGAAATGTTCCATAAGCTTCCAATTATGGTCAAGGACAACGCCTATAATTTACGGTGATGATCAGATAGTAATTTTGGAATGATGTGGACCGAAAACTTAATTTTTTATGTTATTTTCGAGTCGATATATAGACCACAAATGAAACCCGAACATCACAACACAACCCACGGTGAAGGGAATCTGGACGGAATAAACATCCGCAGAAAATTTGAGTTCCGCAGTAGTTGTGTAGGGTATCGTATGGTCGGCCCCGTCCGACTATACTGCTCCGCTCACTGGTTTATTTTTTTATATTTTGTTTTTATTTTTAATAATTTAAATTACATTTTTTATAACAAAAATAAATTCCAGTATGGCAATGTCTTTATTTCTCTCTCTCTCTCCTACATTTTCTCACCGTTTCCCGCTCTTGCCAATTGGAAATAAACCATCATGGCTAATACCGCATTCCATTGAGTAGAGCGAGTTTTGGCCAACATCATTCATGAAACCGAGTTTCCTATTCAGTTTGTGCTGAGCGTTTATAGTGTTTGGACGTGTTGGATATTTTGATTTTGGTGAAAGACGGACTCCACGCTAGTTAGGCTGTGGTGGTGGTTTAACAATTAAACTCTCAACAGACTCAAAATAAAAATCGAGCGTGGAGAATATTTATAGAAAACTAAAACACCCAAGAGAGAAAGAGTGACAGAGAGTGTAGAGCGGAACTCAACTAATGTGTATTTGTTACACCTGTATGAATACCGTGTGAAATGGAATAGAATAAAACAAACCAACAAACAATTTGTTTATTGGTGTCTGTGAGAAAAAAAGCAAATTTTAACAAAGAAACGGTCAAAACAAAAACGCCAAGAGAAAGAAGAAGAAAATAATAATAAATAAAAAAATAAAGAACAAAAACAAAACAACCGCATCATCATTTTCAACGTAACCGAAGCAGGCAGTCGCGGCACGTTATATTGACAGTGAACCCAGAACATTTTGATATGAAAATGATTGGCAGTGATTATGTTTTGGAGGCTCATAATATTTTTCACACCACCGAGGTCAGTTTATAATTAGTTATTAAGAGAAAATATATGAAATTGAATTATTTTAAAATAATCCATATTATGTTTACAAATCATGTGAATGTTCGTGTCTTAAGTCTTTTGTGTTTTTATACCCTACACAACTATGTTGTCAGGGTATTATAGCTTTGTGCAGCCCCAAGAGTTTGTAACGCCGCGAAATATTGGTCCTAGATCCACCTTTAAGTATACCGATCGTCATATCTCGACTAGCTGAGTCGATCTAGACATGTGTGTCCGTCCGTCCGTCTGTCCATTATAATTTGTAAACACGATACAGGCCACAGTTATGGACCAATCTTCACGAAATTTTGCATGTAGGATGGGTTGTGGCCAATGAAGACCCCTATTGTTTTTGGGAATGATCGGTTAATATTTTACCCCTGAAGGACATAGACCCGAGAAGTTGATATTATATCCAAGGGGATCTTTAAATTAATACAAATTATATTGTTGTATGTGCTCGGGAGTTGAAGTTACACCTAAATATTTACAGTAATCTCCGTATTCGTATATTATTTAGTAACCCATTATCACTCTAGAGAGCGGAACAATTGCGCTGATCGATTTGAAATGTTCCATGAGGTTCCAGTTATGGTCAAGGACAACGCCTATAATTTTCGGTGATGATCAGATAATAATTTTGGGATGAATTGGACCGAAAACTTAATTTTTTGTGTTATTTTCGAGTCGATCTATAGACCACAAATGAAAGCCGAACATTATAACACAACCCACGGCGAAAGGAATCTGTACAATAGCTGTACTGAATACTCGTAATATTCGGAAAATTTGTCAGTGTGAGGAAGAGGTGCTGTTTACCTCTAATCGGGCAAGAGGATGCAAATATCACGAAATATTGCCCAGACTCGGAATAAATATCCGCAGAAAATTTGAGTTCCGTGGTATTTGTGTAGGGTATCGTATGGTCGGCCCCGTCCGACTATACTGCTCCGCTCACTGGTTTTAATATCTGTTTGTGTCTTAAGTCTTTATATTTAAATATAAACCATATTTTCAGCAAATTAAAAATGCTTTCATTATTTAATTCATTATTTAAATTGTAGCATTTTTTTAAGCACAATAGTCAAACGTTTTGGCAAAATAGTCGAACACTTTGTTTTTCACGAATATAAAGAAGTTATGTGTATACGTTTAGCTGTAATTACAATCGGTGATTTTTAATTTTTATTCATTTCTGATAATTTTAAAATAAAAATATTCAATGTCGGGTAATGTGGACCACTATAAAAAAGTGGGACCTTTTCATGAGGACGAGTTCGAAACATGGGCGCATTTAATATGCGAGGAGGTATCTGAAAACTCAATATGCGAAATTACAGGTGCTTCGGATGGATAATGATGCAAGGACCTTCAAAATACCGCAAATGGGGCGGTATCCTTAAATGGGGGCTATTCCAAAACATAAACACACATATTTTTGCATTCATTGTTACCCAAGAGTGCAATAAATTGAAATTTGTCACAACCAATCCACAACCTACGTTTAACTTTCTGATCCTCATTACCCACACATACTGGTCTACATTATCCGCCAAGTTATTTTTATTCGCAGTTTAGAGTTTTTTTGAAAGATAATGCTATAACATTTTTATAGAGAAATATATATAATGTTCGCCCTGGAATATATTTACCCAACAAAACTACTATGTTATGAAAACAATTTGTTTTTATTTTTTACCATTGTTACGCCCACAAGACGTCGAATTCTGCAACCTATACTAAATTTTTCATTTTTTCAGATATAGAAGCTTTATCCAAATCTGAACCGATATCAAAACTTTTCACATTTCAAAACTTTAGTACGTTGTGCAAAATTTCTGTCAATTTTGTGTAAAATCGGACGAAGCTTTGTAGAAGCTATATCAAAATCTGAACCGATTTCAAGAAGAATGACATAGATTAACTTATATTAACTACAGATTCTTGTACAAAATTGTGTGGCAATGGGATAAATTTTGGGCCTTTAGTGCACAATTTACATAAAATCGGAAGAAAAAATATATAGGAGTTATATATAAATCTGAACCGATTTTCAGGAAACTTTACACACATCACACCAGACTCATTTCAGTACACTATGCCAAATTTTGTGCAAATCGAAATATGTATAGGGACTTTGGTACACCATTTACATTAAATCGGACGAAAATTTATATAGGAGCTATATGTAAATCCAAACAAATTTTCACGAAACTTAACGTGCACTACTCTAGACTTAATTAAGTACGATATGCCAAATTTCGTGCAAATCGAAAGATATATAAGGACTTTGGTACACCATTTACATAAATCGGGCGAAAATATATATGGGAGCTATAACTAAATCTGAACCGATTTTCAGGAAACTTAACACACATCATTCGGGCAAATCAAAAGATATATATGGACTTTGGTACACCATTTACCTTAAACCGGACGAAGATATATATGGGGCTATATCTAAATCTGAACCGATTTTCAGGAAACTTAACACACATCATTCTAGACCCTATTCGTTGCGCTGTGTCAAAATTCGTGTAAATCGAAAGATATATAGGGACTTTGGTACACCATTTACCTTACATCGGACGAAGATATATATAGGAGCTATATCTAAATCTGAACCGATTTTCAGGAAACTTAACACATATCATTCTAAACCTAATCCATTTCGCTATGTCAAATTTCGGGCAAATGCATAAAAAGATATATAGCATATTCTCAAAAGGACTTTGGTACACCATTTTTACCTGTTACAAACATATGCACAAAGATATATAGTGTGGTGAAGGGTATAAGAAAATGGTGTCCACATTTTCAGGAAACTTAACACACATCATTATAGACCTAATTCAGTATAGTCTATAGGTTAGCGTGATATATCGATATAGAATGTTGCGCTGACTTAGAGAATATGGTGGAGGGTATAACCAATAAATTATGCGGCACCAAATTGTTTACATACTCCAAACTGAGATGGGAATTCAAAATTCAAGATGGGAATTCAAGTTGTTCGAGTTCCTTATATGGCGCTATGACAAAGAATGGTGGAATTATTTCAAAGTATGGACCTTCATATATTAAACATGTTCGACAAATATGTTTTCGACTTAAAAAAAATCGAATTTATTTGGGATCTATCCCAAAATTATAGTTGGTTGGTCATTCATCCAATTTGAAAGACCAATTTCGGAGATGTTGTCTTCTACTTGATCTATCCAACGCATTCGTGGCCTTCCCCGTCTGCCTGAACCATCACTTGGCTCGCTTTTATATGCCCTTTGAGCTGGTTTCTCCTCAACCATTCTCACAACATGGCCTAGCCAACGTAGTCTCTGAATCGATCCCTCCTTCTATGTCGATGTTCCAAAATAGATGTTACATGATACATCTCTTGGTTCATTCGACGATAATATTCCCCGTCGACGCAGATCGGAGAATTTTCCTCTCAAACACACCAAAGGCTGCCTCATTTGCTTGTGCAAATACCCATGCTTCGGATACAAAGATTAGCACGGGTAGTATCAGCATCTGGTAGAGTGCGAGCTTGGTCTGGCGAGAGATGGTCTTGCTTTACTCAGACCTAGTGATTTAATTTCCGATTTTAAATGTTGAAAATATGCCAGTTAAAGTTGTCCTGTATATCCAAATTGTACTAATCACCACCGACCTTCAATAGTTCGGCTAGTAATCCATCGGCACCTCGTGCTTTATTATTCTTCAGTCGATTAATTGCTATTCTGACCTCATCTTGGTTAGGGGGCATACAATCAGTGGCATACAAGAATTCGTTTATTACTTTTCAGACTGCATGAAAATTGTCTATATGAGTCACAGTAAGGTATAGTCCCTATATAAAGATTACCGCACTGTTCAAGGTTTATGTCTTTTTATTATCAAAATACCTTTTTGAGGACATAGGGGATATGTATTTGGTTACGAATTGGCTCTAATTTGATATTTTGGGTTCTCATTGGATATCAAATGTTAGAGCTATGTTTTTAGACAGCCTGATTTCAGGCTAATGTGTATATACATTAAATATATAAAAATGGGACTCGGTTTGGATCATGTCCGTTTAATATCCCGAATTGTTGGGGATATTTCAAACAATTATTATAAATAACTAATAAATGTAACTATTAAATATAAATTTAATTAATATTGACGGTTATATTTCCAAAGGTTTAGGCATACCAAAATAGTATACACAAATCAGGATAAGAGTATAAAACACATGTCATAGGCTGAGGGTTTATATCTGTCGTCGGTACACTGGCACTTTTCACTTGTTTTTTTCTAAATAAACAAAATAAAGTTGGCAATAATTATGAATTCTGTATCACTGAATTCATAATTAGAGATATTCATATATTTTCCACAACGGTATCTTGACCACAATTCATGTCCCACATAATATCCATATAAGTTATACTAAGTCTGTGAATTTTTAGACCACGTGTGCTTATTGTGCACTTGATGAACTTGGAATTTTAAATTTTTTTATTAAAATAAAATAAACTAAATAATAATTTCATGAATGCAAATAAAAAACCCCTTTTCTTAAAAGTTTTTGTGCTACTTAAGGTTTGTGTCTTAAGTCTTCTGTTTGCGATTCCATGAAATACTTAATATTCATGTTTTTAATGCAGTTTATTAATATTTTTTCTCTTATTATTACTGCACAAGTGCATTTTTTTGGTTTTATAATTTTTACCACGGCTTTTGTGTTTAATTGTTTCTCCCTTTTCTGTTATTTTAGGTTGATGGTGGTGGTTGCTTCAATGGAGCCGGCAGTTCTGCCTTAGTCTTAAAAGGTGTTAATTTAACCGTTCACAGTGGCGAAGTTATGGCCATTTTGGGTTCTAAAGGTAAATTGTTTTTTTCTTTTATGTTGCCATTTCATATTTATTCATTCTTATCTTCTACCAATTTGACATTTTTGTTATTTTTCTGCAGGCAGCGGTAAACGTGCTCTGCTCGATGTCATTGCACGCCGCGCCGAGGGTTCAACGAGAGGTCAAGTTTTGTTAAATGGTTCACCATTGACCAAGGCATTATTTCAACAACGTTGCGGTTATGTTACACAGTCGTGTACATTTATACCAGGTTTAACTGTTGCTCAAACCCTCCACTACACACCCACCATTGTAAGTTGGTCAATGCGTAAATTTCTTAGTATTTTTTTGTTTAATTGTTGCTGTTGTTGTTGTGTTTTCATTATTATCAGCTTTCTGGCTATTTGAAGAGTTCAAAAGTACGACAAGTGTTGGCCGATTTGGCATTATCTCAGGTGGCTCATAAACGTGTTGAATATTTAAATATGAGCGAGGCGAGACGTTTATCGATTGGTGTCCAATTGGTTAGAGATCCGGGTAAGTGAAAATACCAATTTTGTTGTTTGTTTGTTGTCTTTTTGAGGTTAGAAGAAATTTTCGAAGAGAAAGTTATGGTGTAGTAATGTAGAATTTTACAAGACTTGAAAATTTGCCAGAATTGTGAGGGAAATGTTAATGAAGATGGTTTCGATCAATTTATTATAAAGGATGATCGGTGGTTGAAAATTTAGTATATAGGGGTTTTACGAATTGATTATAATTCAGAATTCTTGCATAGTTAAATAGTTTTTTTAAGGAGGTTATTTTAAAATAGGGTGTAATTGTCCCATATTATTTCTGGTTCACTTCAGCTATTTCTCTGGCCAAACTAAAGTTGGGAAAATAATTTGGAAACTATGCCGGGGTAAGCAATCGGAGCTGTTGACCTCTAATCGATTAAGAAGATGCAAATATCGCGATATATTACCCAGACTAGGAATACAGATCTGCTGAACAATATAGTTCGGTGGTAGATGTGTAGGGTATCATATGGTCGCCCCAGTCCGACTATACTGCTCTGCTCATTGGTTGTCAAATCGAATTTTATGCATTTCGAGTTCCCGGGTGTAAAAGGTCACCTGACAGAAAATATTCTACATGTTTTGGTATAATCTTCATTTCAAAGTTCAAAATTTTGACATAGCTCCGTATATAATGGATCCGCCACATCTTAGATGTGTTGAAGGTCATAGCCGCATTTTTTCAACCTAGTTAGCTGTAATAGACCCGATATTTTCTATGTCATGACCGAATTTTTTATGTAATTTCTATTATTCTTCTACCATGACTTGCGATTTTAATTAATCGTATTCTCCAGCTGATGTGCCGTAATTTGGTATTTCGGGTTCCCAGAGGTTAAAGGCATCATCGAAGAAACGTTTATATTCAGGTCAACGTTTTGACATAGCCTCCAAAAAGGGGTCTCGCCTCATTTTCGGCATTGCACACATTTCTGTAATTCGCAGACACCGACACCTCTGCTTTTTGGCATTTTAGAGGCCGCAGTGACATTTTCAACCGAAGTACCTGCAATGTGGCATATCGATTTCTCAGAGAATAGGAAACCTTCATGTTTTGACAAAACCTCAAATATGGATGCTGATCGATATTAAATATTTTAAAAATCCCAGCCCGCTTTTAAGATATTTTTCTGCACTAAGCAACATGGGGGTTTCAGTATATAAATAATCCTCCTGTGGCAATGTTGGGACATAACGCTGAAGTCGGGTCCTAATCGACATTAAATATTTTAAAAGTCAAAGCCCTCCATAATGATATTTTGAGGCCATAGTCACATTTTCTAGATCCAAGGCCTCCTTTAAGATCGATATTATACATTTTGAAGGTCCAGCACCCTCTTTATGACATTTTAAAGACCCTAGCCGTATTCTTCAACAGAAGTAACTGCAATTTGGCACTACGTTTTCTGAGAGAACAACTTCCAGTTGTCTATGTATTGGCATAAACGTAAGGGTCCTAATTGATATTAATTATTTTAAAGGTCCAAACCCTGCCTTTATGGGCTCTAAACCGATCGAAGTATCTAATATTTGACATTTCGGTTTCTCATAAAATAAAAAACTACGGCTTAAACAAAACCCGCATTTTAGGGTCCCAATCGAAAGATTTGTTTTAAGATCCCTACCAACTTTTAGATATTTTGAGTCCCCTAACCGTATTTTTCAATCGAAGTATCTGAAATTTGGCAATACAGTTTCTCAGAGAATTAAAAAAAAAACACCCTAATCGATATTAAATGCGTTGATGGCCCACGCCCGTTTAAATACATTTTAAAGGCCTTATACGTGTTTTTCTAACGAAGTGGCACAAAATATAAAATCATCCATTTAATTGGGTCCATATTTTGGTATATCCCCCTTTATCGATATTAAATATTTTGATGGCCCAAGACCGCTTTTAAGACACTTTGTAGGCCTTAGCAGTATTTTTCTATGTGGTACAAAAGATAAACAAAATCCTCACAGATAGTTCTTAATTGAGTCCATATTGGTATATCCCATCCCGTCCCAATTTTAATTACAATTCTATTTTCTCTAATATGATATTTCGATTTCTCAGGGAATCTTTTTTAACATAGCTCATTCAAACTCGCCACAGTTTAGATACTTTGAAAGGTTTCCAGGCGTACAATTTTTAATGTAGGTCCATGTTTGAATAACCTCAAGCAGACTATTTTAACATTTCAGGTTTTTAGAACAAAAATTGCAATAACAAAACTTTTGAGGTGTGGGTGTGATATCGGAATACGAAATATAGCTGCAATGAATCACGATTTTTTTTTGTTGAGTATCTTAAAGCTTTTATTATTATTTGTTTCATTTTATTTGTTCATTTCAGTCATGCTACTTTTGGACGAGCCCACACAGGGATTAGATCCACTAAGCGCCTATTTGCTCATTTCCATATTATCGAATACGGCCAAGAAGACGGGCTGTGGCATTTTGCTGTCTTTGGAAAAACCCCGTTCGGATGTTTTTCCATTTTTAGATCGTGCTTTATTCCTATGCCTAGGTGGTGTTGTATATTCTGGTGGCACTCGTGCCATGCTAGAATATTTTCATGGCATTGGTTTTCCTTGTCCCCAATTGGAAAATCCTCTAATGTACTATCTATGCTTATCGACTGTTGATCGTCGTAGCCGTGATCGTTTTGTTGAATCAAGTCAACAAATTGAAGCTTTGGTTGAGAGATTTTCACGTGAAACGCCGTTATCAGATGGTCCGGTTAATAATATGGGCAGTGGTAAGGTACCATTGGCCTATGGTAAACCCGGCGAATTGAAGGTCTGGGTAATGTTGTATTTGTAAGTATGAGGAATTTCTTATTGTGTGTGGAGTTGTTATTAATATAAATTATTGAAAATTGTTTGTAGGAAATTATTGGCCTCAACATTCTCTTGCGGCACTTCGGGCATGAAAACGCTGTTCTTACGTTTATTTATTCTCCCATTGGCGATGAGTTTAATGTGGCTGTTCTACACTAATGTTGGGGTAAGTATTTAAAAAAAAATGTCTAAATCAGACTGCGCCGACTATAATATATCCTACACCGGTATGACATTAGAAAAGACATACTCCAAAGAGTTTGTGAGTACATAACACTGTGAAAAACTGCTTCAATGACTTCAATCGTGGTGGATGCTCCCTCAATGCAGAGCTCCAAAATCGGTCGTTGCGTCACATAGACACTCTCCATCTATAAATTACAGATACTTCGTATGAAAAACTGGGCTAGGAACTTGGCTATGTCAAAACATGAAGGTTCATCGAACATCTTCTGCAAATGTTTTTCATCTTTCAAGAAACCAAAATGCCAATCAAATCCGTTGGTTGGAAAATGTTTCTAAAACCTTCAAAACACCGACAAAGAGTGGACCTTTATATGTCAAATCGTAGACTAATTTTCAGCAATTTTGGTTTTCACTTTCCAAGATAAGTGGAAAAATGGAGCTTCATCCTTCGAAATGCATAAAGTGGGGCCGGACATTTCGGCTATGACAAAATGCAGACTCATTACAACTTTTTTTTAGTAAAAAACCAATACCAATAAGAAAAGATCACACCAATAAATCAATAACCAAACCAATATCCTGTATATAGAAAGACATAGCATCTATGGAAGACCATTGAAATGGAATCGGGCAAAAAAAAAAATTGTGATCTACATAGATATTTGAACCAATTAAAATACCATACACATACCATATAGCTCTCATATATATATATATATATATATATAAGAGCTATATATAAACTTGAACCGATTTCAACAAAACATCACTTGGTGCATCATTATATCATTATATCTAAATCTGGACCGATTTCAACAAAACTTCACAGACGTTAAACTGCACTGAATTTAGTACGCTGTGCTAATTTTGTCTGAATCGGACTGGGCCGACTATATGATACCCACAACACTTTGGGTATATTCTACACATATCTCCTAACAGACTACGTCTTTTCGAAAGAGTTGAACGAACTTGAATATGTGATATATATGCCTTTCTGGAACCAAATTAGAGCAAATTGACACACGCTATTCGGTAGGCTGCACTCTTCAAAATTTAATCTCAGTCAGACACCCGTTATAATATAATATATATAAATGCTGTGTCTGCATCATTCTCTCAATTCGATAAGTTGTGCAAAATTTCGTGCCACTCGGTGCACCATTTACCTAACATCGGACGAAAATATATAAATGGGAGCTATATCTAAATCTGAATCGATTTCAACGATACTTCCCAAAGATTAAATTATTTTAACTTCAGTACATAGTACAAAATTATGTGTTAATCGTACAAACTTTGGGTCTTTAGTGCTCAATTTACATAAAATCGGAGGGAAATATATATGGGAGCTATATCTAAATTTGAACTGATTTTCACAAAGATTAGCATACATCATTCTAGACTTAATTTAGTACGCTATACCAAAATCGTGGAAATCGAAAGATATATAGGGACATTGGTGTACCATTTACAATAAATCGGACGAAAATATATAGGAACTATATCTAAATCTGAAGTGATTTTCACGAAACTTAGCACACATCACTATAGACTTAATTCAGTACACCATGCCAAATTTCGTGAAAATCGAAAATATGTAGGGACTTTGCTTACTATTTACATTAAATTGGTCAAAAATTGGTATGGGAGCTACAACAAAATCTGAACCGTTTTTTCTCTATTTCAATAGGGTTCGTCCTTGGGACAAATAAATGAGATGTTCCTATTTCATTCAATTCGGATCATAAATGCGACCTGTGCTTTGTTTACAATTTAACATCAACAGACGGATAGACGGACGGACATGCATAAATCGACTCAAAAAGTGATTCTATGCTTATTCTCGTTTCCTTTTGCATGTTACAAACATATGCACAAAGACATTATACCCTGAACCAAAGTGTGGTGAATGGTATAAAAATTTACCTACATTGAATATTTATGCACAGATATTCACCACACTCTAAAAATCCAGAATGCACAATTACAGCCCTTTCAGTTGAAAAATTCAGAACCAAATCCAATGAATTTTGTTCAATGATGAAGCAATTCCGGTGAGAAAATTCAGCTTAAGTCTTCAAATACCTAATATGTAAAGGTACCGTGCTATGGGAGCGATAACAAACCGTTAATTGACATTGTTCATTTTGCTAGGAAGATTTGATATCCCTTATTATATGGGGGCTGCACGGAAACATGAGCCAATGTTGATAATTTTTGGTAGGAACATTTCAACTTAATGAGAATCCAAAGTATTTGATTGCTCTCAAATTGGTTGAAACTCGTGCTTAAGCTCCCAACAAAAAAAAAAAATAAAAAAAAGGATATTTGGGGTATAGCTAAATATAGAAAAATTTTTAGTAGGAAGATATATCGACGCCTCCGAACCATAGTATGCTAAGTCGACTTAGCATGTTTTAAAGTTCTTCACGTTTTTATATACTACGGTCCTTAATTTAAATTCACTGAAATTTTGGTAATCATCGGCCAATCCAAACCAAAGTTATAAGCAAAAATGTACTTAGCATGGCACTTACGATTAAAGAAACTTCAATACTTTGAAAACTTCTACTGAAAAACTCACTTTTCAGACTTAGCATACTATGGTTCGGAGGCGTCGATATTACCATACCACTACCCTAAAATTACAAATAATACTCCGAAACATAGGCTAATATTTATAATTTTCGTAGGCGGTTCTGATAGTCGAAGTGAATCCAAAATACCAAGGTTTGAAAAACGTGTCAAAAATCACCATAATTACCGATGTAGTCAGACTTGTGTCACACGGTGCTCGACCCACAACAGATTATATCTCGTATATTTTACGTTAAAATATATATTTAATACCCAAAGTGGTATAGGGTATCCAATATAGCAAAAAATTAAAAAAATCCATCCAACAACAACTAAAACTCATATTTTCCTATACAACAGCTCTTATTGAATTCTTAAATATATATTCACAATTAACAATATGCAATTTGTTTCCTTCAGGATGATTCGCATGGCTTTTTCAGTAAAAATGGTTTAATTTTGAACGTCCTAGGCATGGCGTATGGTTGTGGTATTTTAAGCACAATAACGCTATGTAAGTATTCATATATGGCATGAAACCGTAAGCACATTGATTATTATATATTTCTCTTTCCATAGTTCCCATTTGGCGTAAACGTTTTTCCCACGACACTCCAGAAGGCCTATATTCAGGAGCCACTTTGTTGATAGCCTACAATTCAGTATCGATACCGTTTTCATTGATTTCATCTGTAATGGCAAGTTTGGTGTTATATCCGTAAGTTGGAATATATATTTATATTACTGGTATATTTTATAAAACTATTGTTTCCTAGATTATTATTGGATTCCAAATTACCCAATGGTACCACATTTGCTTATCTGATGGTGGCGTTATGGTCCAGTTTCGTATTGGCTGAACAATTGAGTATTTCATTTTTGTTGGTTGTTAAAGTTCCATACAATGCTGCCATTGCTGTTACCTATATTTTGGTCATCTCCATTGCTTTGGCTAGTGGTACTGTGCGGTAAGTTTGAAAAGGAAAAATATGATTTTTTTGTTTTATTATTATTTTTTTTTGTTTTTTATCCCTTTCAGTTCCTTCAAAGGCTTGCAACCTTGGTTACAGGACAACACCAAGGGCACCCATACACGTTATGCCTCCTCTCTGCTGCACAGCATTACATTCCAAACACGAAACATGAATTGCACTCCGACTGCTTCAGTTATATGCCCAAAACCAGCAGATTTCCTGCACGAACGTTTGGGTTTAGCTGATCCAGATGTAAGTCCAAATATATCCAAAGGATATTAACAAAATATTCATTTATTCTTATATTTTTTTTTAAGGAAACTATCGATGTTGTTGCCTCATGCGCTTTTGCAATTGGCTTGGCCGCTTTCAATATGCTGCTCTATATGTTCCCGATGCCACGTTGTGTTAGACAAAAGTTTCGAGACTGATGAAATAAAAATGAAATGCTCTGAAATGCTTTTGCTTCAAATAAATGTATTTTTAATATTTAATTTTAAGTTAAATTAAATATAAGATTATTTAAAAAATAAATAAAAATATTAAGTACTTATTAATGTATTTGTTTTGTAGGCCGAGATGAACTGGGCATTCCAGTTGGACATTCAAAATCGATCGGAATATATATGTATGGGGTCTAATCCATGGTAAATTGCAACCATGAGGATTTACTTTAAGAATACGAATTACCAGACACTTAGGTTGGAGCATTGGGCTAGGATGTTATATTGTAAACGATTTGTGGGATTTGTATGAGTGTTTATAAAAACATTAATACCCAAAAACCAAATTACAGTAAATTCGGTTAAAAAGCGTGCCCAAAATCTACAAAATATCGAAGATTCTTTCATATCGAAACTATTGTAAAATGTGGATGAATATTGATAATCCAACAAAACTACAGCCTATTCTGTTGAAAACACCTGCCCATGCCCCCAGAATACCTAGATTGGGGAGGTACTCGTACTGCCATAGAGGGACTATCCTAAAAATTGAACAAATATTGAACATTTTCAGATTCAGAAAGATTTCATACACAATGAAAACTCAAATATTTGGTATTTTGAGTTTTCATTGTGTATCAAACCAATTCAGTTGAAAAAGTGACAGAAATCTATAAAATTTCGAATATTTTGGGGTACTGTTGTTATATGGGGATATAGTATAACGTAGGTTGGGGAAAAAGAAATCCATTATGAAAATGTCGATAAAATCGGAGAATTGATCGAAGTTGACTGCCATGTTAGGAGCCCAGGAGCTAAAAATCGACATTAAAACAGTTTTAAACCATTTGCACAAAGCTCGATTCAAAAAGAAGCTCGATGTTTCGGTGTCACACCAATTAACAGAAAATAGGATGGATCACATTTCCATCTGCGAAGCCTTGGCCAAACGGAATGAGATAGACCCATTTCTTAAACGGATGGTGACTGGAGATGAGAAATGGATCACATGCGATAACCCTGTGCGAAAACGATAGTGGTCAAATAGCGGCGAAGCACCTCAAACGGTGGCCAATCGAGGACAAACGGCCAGGAATGATCTGCTCTTCTTTTGGTGGGACTGGAAGGGGATTATTTGTTATGAGTTGCCTCCATATGACCAATCGCTAAATTCTTATCTCTACTGTCTACAACTGGACCGTTTGAAGATAGAAATTGACCAGAAGCGGCCAGAATTGGAGGTGTCGTGTTCCACCAGACCAACGTTAGGCCACATAAATCTACAGTGACTCGCCAGAAACTTCCGGAGCTTGGTTGGGAAGTTTTAATGCATCCGCCATACAGTCCGGACTTGGTACCAAGCTATTATCATATTTTTCTTGCATTGCAAAATTTCTTTAATGATACACCAGTGAGCGGAGCAGTATAGTCGGACGGGCCGACTATATGATACCCTACACAACTTCCACGAAAATATATCTTTCTGTTGTTCTTTATTCTGAGCTTGGACAATATTTCGCGATATTTGCACCCTCTTGACCAACTGGATGTCAACAAGTATTATTAATATTCAGTACAGCCCTTCTAATTACCAGACCAGATTCCCTTCACCGTGGGTTGTGTTTTTATATTCGGCTTTCAATTGTGGCCCATAGATCGACTAGAAAATACACAACAAATTAAATTTTTCACACAAAAGGAGGGTCCATTTGACACGATTAATATTGACCGATCTTTATCAAACATGCATGCTTATTCTTTGGCCCGATCCCCCTCTCCATGTAAAAATTTATGATATTTGGGCCATAATTGCGGCCTCTGGAGCGACCAGACACACATCTCTAGATTGACTCATAACAATTAGTATGAAGGAAGGATTGTGAAAATTGACTACTACAGTCTTTTTGCAAATAGAGAGCAGGGCTTCTATAAGAGTGGCGTTATGAAGATCCATTTAAAATGGCAACAAATCATATAACAAAACGGTGCATATTTGGTCCAAATCGGACATTAAGAAGCATGTTAAATAAAGTCCTACAGTTCATATACATATAATGGATTTCTTTTTCCACCAACCTAATATATCCCAACCACCCTAGTGAAAACAATTTATTTGCAAACACTCAAACCTCTATCATAAATATTGCGTGCTCTAAAAAATTTTAGTTTAAAAAGCATAAAATACGGACTTACCAAAACATGCGAATCAGGCCATTGATGTTTCTTATTATTTTCCGCCTGGAAGTATGCTTTAATTGTATGTTTTGATAATATTGTTCTATGCATGGTAATACCTTTAGATAGGGATGTCGATAGAGGCAAATGTTCTGTAATACCAAAGACAGACGACAGTCTTAATTTGCATTAAATAGTTCTTAATTTGAATTAATATTACCCCTGACAGACGAGAGTTTCTGCATTTATGAACCATTTATTTTTTTGGGTTTCAAAACTATTGTTTGTCTGTGTGTAGGAAGAAAATATTGAAATTTTTACAATATTTTTTAGGATTACATCTTTATGAAAACGATACACGACAGACAGGACGAATAACAGCTATAATGATGATAAAACAGCGCCCAACTCGAGGGAATGTTGTATTTTGCCTTTATTTCGAATTTTTATTTTCATAAACGTAAACAAATTTGACAATAATCAATTTATTTTCTACAGCATTGCCATATTGAAATTGCTTAATTCAGTATAAATTCAGTTTGATTTTGTGCATTTACAACACATAAAAATGAGGATAATGTACAAATTAATTTGAATTAAGGCTGTTAATGCAAATTAAGGCTGCCGTCTGTCTAGGCTATAAGTCGCACAATGAAATGTAAGTCAACAAATGTAAAATTCATTCTTTTTTGCCATTTTATGTTCAAAAATTTGGTACAGCAGGTTGTGGGTTAACGAATAAAAATATAAACATAAACTTTGGTATAGCAATTGATGAAAAGAGATGAAAGAGACTAGCAAGCTTACCTAACCATATCAATTAATATTATTCAAATTTTTTTCTTCAGGATGATTCGCATGGTTTCTTCAGTAAAAATGGTTTAATTTTGAATGTCTTAGGAATGGCGTATGGTTGTGGCATTTTGAGCACAATAACACTATGTAAGTATTAATATATGACATTAAACTGCATGCACATTGAATATTACATATTTATCCTCCCATAGTTCCCATTTGGCGTAAACGTTTCTCTCACGACACTCCCGAAGGCCTATATTCAGGAGCCACTTTGTTGATAGCCTACAATTCGGTATCGATACCGTTTTCATTGATTTCATCTGTAATGGCAAGTTTGGTGTTATATCCGTAAGTTGGAATATATATTTTCATTACTGGTATATTTTTATAAAACGATTGTTTCCTAGATTATTATTGGATTCCAAATTACCCAATGGTACCACATTTGCTTATCTGATGGTGGCGTTATGGTCCAGTTTTGTATTGGCTGAACAATTGAGTATTTCCTTTTTGTTGGTTGTTAAAGTTCCATACAATGCTGCCATTGCTGTTACCTATATTTTGGTCATCTCCATTGCTTTGGCTAGTGGTACTGTGCGGTAAGTTTGAAAGGGAAAAATATGATTTTTTTGTTTTATTATTATTTTCTTTGTTTTTTATCCCTTTCAGTTCCTTCAAAGGCTTGCAACCTTGGTTACAGGACAACACCAAGGGCACCCATACACGTTATGCCTCCTCTCTGCTGCACAGCATTACATTCCAAACACGAAACATGAATTGCACTCCGACTGCTTCAGTTATATGCCCAAAACCAGCAGATTTCCTGCACGAACGTTTGGGTTTAGCTGATCCAGATGTAAGTCCAAATATATCCAAAGGATATTAACAAAATATTCATTTATTCTTATATTTTTTTAAGGAAACTATCGATGTTGTTGCCTCATGCGCTTTTGCAATTGGCTTGGCCGCTTTCAATATGCTGCTCTATATGTTCCCGATGCCACGTTGTGTTAGACAAAAGTTTCGAGACTGATGAAATAAAAATGAAATGCTCTGAAATGCTTTTGCTTCAAATAAATGTATTTTTAATATTTAATTTTAAGTTAAATTTAATATAAGATTATTTAAAAAATAAATAAAAATATTAAGTACTTATTAATGTATTTGTTTTGTAGGCCGAGATGAACTGGGCATTCCAGTTGGACATTCAAAATCGATCGGAATATATATGTATGGGGTCTAATCCATGGTAAATTGCAACCATGAGGATTTACTTTAAGAATACGAATTACCAGACACTTAGGTTGGAGCATTGGGCTAGGATGTTATATTGTAAACGATTTGTGGGATTTGTATGAGTGTTTATAAAAACATTAATACCCAAAAACCAAATTACAGTAAATTCGGTTAAAAAGCGTGCCCAAAATCTACAAAATATCGAAGATTCTTTCATATCGAAACTATTGTAAAATGTGGATGAATATTGATAATCCAACAAAACTACAGCCTATTCTGTTGAAAACACCTGCCCATGCCCCCAGAATACCTAGATTGGGGAGGTACTCGTACTGCCATAGAGGGACTATCCTAAAAATTGAACAAATATTGAACATTTTCAGATTCAGAAAGATTTCATACACAATGAAAACTCAAATATTTGGTATTTTGAGTTTTCATTGTGTATCAAACCAATTCAGTTGAAAAAGTGACAGAAATCTATAAAATTTCGAATATTTTGGGGTACTGTTGTTATATGGGGATATAGTATAACGTAGGTTGGGGAAAAAGAAATCCATTATGAAAATGTCGATAAAATCGGAGAATTGATCGAAGTTGACTGCCATGTTAGGAGCCCAGGAGCTAAAAATCGACATTAAAACAGTTTTAAACCATTTGCACAAAGCTAGATTAAAAAAGAAGCTCGATGTTTCGGTGTCACACCAATTAACAGAAAATAGGATGGATCACATTTCCATCTGCGAAGCCTTGGCCAAACGGAATGAGATAGACCCATTTCTTAAACGGATGGTGACTGGAGATGAGAAATGGATCACATGCGATAACCCTGTGCGAAAACGATAGTGGTCAAATAGCGGTGAAGCACCTCAAACGGTGGCCAATCGAGGACAAACGGCCAGGAATGATCTGCTCTTCTTTTGGTGGGACTGGAAGGGGATTATTTGTTATGAGTTGCCTCCATATGACCAATCGCTAAATTCTTATCTCTACTGTCTACAACTGGACCGTTTGAAGATAGAAATTGACCAGAAGCGGCCAGAATTGGAGGTGTCGTGTTCCACCAGAACAACGTTAGGCCACACAAATCTACAGTGACTCGCCAGAAACTTCCGGAGCTTGGTTGGGAAGTTTTAATGCATCCGCCATACAGTCCGGACTTGGTACCAAGCTATTATCATATTTTTCTTGCATTGCAAAATTTCTTTAATGATACACCAGTGAGCGGAGCAGTATAGTCGGACGGGCCGACTATATGATACCCTACACAACTTCCACGAAAATCTATCTTTCTGTTGTTCTTTATTCTGAGCTTGGACAATATTTCGCGATATTTGCACCCTCTTGACCAACTGGATGTCAACAAGTATTATTAATATTCAGTACAGCCCTTCTAATTACCAGACCAGATTCCTTTCACCGTGGGTTGTGTTTTTATATTCGGCTTTCAATTGTGGCCCATAGATCGACTAGAAAATACACAACAAATTAAATTTTTCACACAAAAGGAGGGTCCATTTGACACGATTAATATTGACCGATCTTTATCAAACATGCATGCTTATTCTTTGGCCCGATCTCCCTCTCCATGTAAAAATTTATGATATTTGGGCCATAATTGCGGCCTCTGGAGCGACCAGACACACATCTCTAGATTGACTCATAACAATTAGTATGAAGGAAGGATTGTGAAAATTGACTACTACAGTCTTTTTGCAAATAGAGAGCAGGGCTTCTATAAGAGAGGCGTTATGAAGTTCCATTTAAAATGGCAACAAATCATATAACAAAACGGTGCATATTTGGTCCAAATCGGACATTACGAAGCATGTTAAATAAAGTCCTACAGTTCATATACATATAATGGATTTCTTTTTCCACCAACCTAATATATCCCAACCACCCTAGTGAAAACAATTTATTTGTAAACAATCAAACCTCTATCATAAATATTGCGTGCTCTAAAAAATTGTAGTTTAAAAGGCATAAAATACGGACTTACCAAAACATGCGAATCAGGCCATTGATGTTTCTTATTATTTTCCGCCTGGAAGTATGCTTTAATTTTATGTTTTGATAATATTGTTCTATGCATGGTAATACCTTTAGATAGGGATGTCGATAGAGGCAAATGTTCTGTAATACCAAAGACAGACGACAGTCTTAATTTGCATTAAATTGTTCTTAATTTGAATTAATATTACCCCTGTCAGACGAGAGTTTCTGCATTTATGAACCATTTATTTTTTTGGGTTTCAAAACTATTGTTTGTCTGTGTGTAGGAAGAAAATATTGACATTTTTACAATATTTTTTAGGATTACATCTTTATGAAAACGATACACGACAGACAGGACGAATAACAGCTATAATGATGATAAAACAGCGCCCAACTCGAGGGAATGTTGTATTTTGCCTTTATTTCGAATTTTTATTTTCATAAACGTAAACAAATTTGACAATAATCAATTTATTTTCTACAGCATTGCCATATTGAAATTGCTTAATTCAGTATAAATTCAGTTTGATTTTGTGCATTTACAACACATAAAAATGAGGATAATGTACAAATTAATTTGAATTAAGGCTGTTAATGCAAATTAAGGCTGTCGTCTGTCTAGGCTATAAGTCGCACAATGAAATGTAAGTCAACAAATGTAAAATTCATTCTTTTTTGCCATTTTATGTTCAAAAATTTGGTACAGCAGGTTGTGGGTTAACGAATAAAAATATAAACTTAAACTTTGGTATAGCAATTGATGAAAAGAGATGAAAGAGACTAGCAAGCTTACCTAACCATATCAATTTCATAAAATCTTGCATAACTAAATCGCCAAGTGGTTCCCCTGTGTCCTCGAAAGCCACTCAAATTCTATATTTGCAAATTTTATCGTCACTGACCTTATCTTTCATGTGACCCCAACTCGGTGATCACCACACTGTGGTACAGGGTATTATATCTTTGTGCATATGTTTGTAACAGGCAAAAGGAAACGTGATAGACACAGGGTTCCTTTTGAGAATATGCATAGAATCACTTTCTGAGTTGAGTTGTGCATGTCCGTCCGTCTGTAGATGGTAAACAAAGTACAGGTCGCATTTATGATCCGATTTGGATTAAATTTGGCATAAGTCACTTATTTGGCTCAAGGAAGAAAATCGGTCCAGCTTAAGATATAGCTTCCATATATAGTTTAGTCCGATTTTATGTAAATGGTGCACCAAAGTACCTATATATCTTTCGATTTGCACGAAATTTGGCATAGAGTACTACATTAGGCCCAGAATGATGTGTGCTATGTTTAGTAAAAATCGGCTCAGATATAGACATAACTTCCATATATATTTTCGTCCGATTTTATGTAAATGGTGCTCCAAAGTCCTATATATCTTTACATTTGCTTGAAATTGTACATAGTGTACTGAATATATCTTCCGATTTACACGAACTTCTTCATAGCATACTGAATTAATGATGTGTGCTAAGTCTCGTGAAAATCGGTTCAGATTTAGATGTAGCTTTATGGGTGCCTGATTGATATAACATTTTTAACAGTGAAGCATATCATATAACGTGTGTAAAGTTTGCCTTAAATCTATTCACAAAATTTAGAATAGGTTGCAGAATGGCATGTGTTGGGATTGATGTTAGTCGGTGTACTTATAGATAAAGATCACATATTTGAGTTCGTTCAATTTCATGTCAATGTTGCTTCAAAAAGGCGACGTCTGTTAGGATAAATATATGGAATATACCCAAAGTGGTGAAGGGTAACGTATGGTCGGTCCAGTACGACTTTACTACTTTCCTTACTAGTTCTGAATTGTGTTAATCAGTTTATGCAAGCAAATTATAGTAAAAGACACATCGTTTAAAAAAATGGGTCGTGAAAAACATTGTAGTACTGAAAAACGAGAAATGATTCGCAAATTTATATCAGAAGGCAAATCGTAATAAATTGATAAGAAATGCCATAGCATTTAAAGAAAAACCAGAAACACGCCCTCGAAAAAGATTCAAATTTGCTGACCAAGCGTTTAGTCCGTCAAGCCAAGAAAGAACCTTTCAAGTTAGCTACGGAGCTGAAAAAGGAGTTAAATGTACTTGTAACAGTGCAAACAGTTCGTCATTACCTTTCAATAAATAGTTTATTAGCCTGCAGCCCCATGAAAGTTCCACTTTTAAGTGCTAAGCACGTTCCTAAGCGTATTGATTTTGCCAAAGAATACTCAAATTGGCCATTGGAAAAATGGAGGAACATTTTATGGACAGACGCGAGTAAGATAGTGCTGTATGGGGGAAAAGGTTCTCGAGCAATTTGTCAGACGACCACTGAATGCATAATATGATCCAAAATATACGATCAAAACGATTAAACATGGCGGCTCAAGTGTAATAATATGGGCATGCCTTTCGTATTATGGGGTTATACATAATATTAAAACTGTAATGGATCAACATGTTTATGTTAATATATTGGAAAAATAATGTTTCCGTAATGAGACTACGAAGTGCCATAGAAATGGTTTCAGGACAATAATGTACACGTTATGTAGTGTCCAGCGCAGTCGCCAGAACTTAACGCAATCGAACATTTATGGACTGACTTAAAAGAGGGAGTAGCAGTTGCCAAACCGACAAGCAAAGAGACGCTTTGGAATATTGTCAAAGAGGCCTGGACAAAAATTCCGCTAAAGCGATGTAGATTCACATTTATATAAATATCACATATTTTATTACATCCAATTTCATATTAATATACTGAAATTAATATACCCATAGTGGTGAAAAACAATTGATCTCATATCGTTTTCATATTTTTAACTGGACATTTACGTTTTTATATATATTTTTTATTTATATTGATTTAATATATATTGATTATATTGATTTAAATATACATTCCGAAATTCTTCAAATTTAAAAACAGTTTTAAACACCTTTCCAATTATTGCTTGTAATAGTGGTGCTATTTTATTTTTCGCAACTGTATGAATTACTTTCAGATTTTATCAAAATGCTGCACCAGAGGCCCTAAACAAATTATATTTTAACGATTAAAATAAATTCAGATTAGTTTTTATTTTTTTATTAAATTTATTTTTCTTATTTATTATTTACAATACAAGAAATCATCTTACAAGTTAAATGAATGAAAAAAGTAAAGAAATATAAGAACATTTTTTAAATATATGTTTTTGTTGTTGTTGTTGCTCAAATGAAATAGAATAAAGTACAAAACAAACAAAGGTAAATGAAAACGAACAAAATGATAATGTGAAATATAAAAGTATTCATATACATATGTATATTTTGTGGCAGATATGTTTATAAGAAATATTGTTATTATAATTGTCTAACGACTAAAAAACATTATTGTATGTTTTTGTTTCAATTTAAATAACTAGAAATACATTTTCACAATTTTTAGTTTTTTTTAAGTTAATTATTTATGGATTTCTTTTATTATATTCTGTTATTTAAATATTGTTTTCTATATAAGAAGTAGTGGCAAAATTTATTAACGTTTAATTTTGATCTATGTTGCGAAAAAATTATAATTTAACAATTGTAGAATACAAATAAAATCGATTTTTGTGGGGAGTAATTACTAAATGATTTTATTTAATTTTAGACACTGGTCAATCAAATGTTGAATATATGTTATGAGCAAAATTATTCTGGGAATAATGTCTAAATTTTACCAATGAAATTGCTTTATTTTGACAAATTTTAAACTCTAAAGGTCAATATTGAAAATATTGAAAATAGGGACGTGCCGTTACATGATCAATCCTAATTTTTATATTGGAACAAATGTTGACTAATATAGAACCTAGGAGTAGTAGCAATGTGTGCGCAAAATTTTGTAACGTTATCGTGATTTCAAAAAAGTGCGAGGCGGACATGGTTAATTTTTTACAGAATTTACTCCGATCAATTGGAAGGGTCTTCGGAGAGGTGTTCAATTAAGTTTGAATCCTTTAAATTTTAAATATTTCAATTGGAAATTTGTATTAATTAATTTCGACCAGTGTCCTGTAAAATATTTAAACTTTTTTGTTGCTACCTTAGAAAACTGCATATTTTTGTGAAAAAATGTCTGTATGTTTGTGACCATATTTGTGTGTAGGTGGATGTATAAATGATTTTTGTGTATGTGTGTTTTCAAAGTTTAACTATTTTCACATTAATTTTTTCGTGTCTTCGTAAATTCCTGTATTTCATATTCAGGATATTCTTGTGGCGATTCACTCAGAGTATCCGTATCGTAATAGGCATAATCGTAACTGGTATCCTCATCGGCATGTGGTGGCCTCTTCGAAGTTTTCTTTTTGCTGTCATTCTTTTTTGGTTTTTTATCGGCATGTTTACCACTTTTGGTAATGTTGAAAGGATATGGAGTTGTGGTGGTCGTAGTCGTGTAAGGTGTGGTGGTGGTAGTGGGTCGTCTTGTGGTGGATGTAGTTGTGGTGCTACTGCTTGCAACTGCATATGTGGTGGGTTTTTGTGTTGTTTGCTGTGTAGATGATGATGACGAATATGCGGGATATGTAAAATAGTTTGTGGTACTTGAGGTTGGTGTTGCGGCTGTTGTAGTGGTCGTGGTTTTGGGACTAGTCAACGAATTCAAGGGATTATAATGGGAATTATATTGCTGTGATGTCTTTTCAGCTTTGATAATATCGGCCCGCAATTTATTTATACTGGCTGCCCCAAAATTCAATGATTGCGCGGTATTGAAAAGTTCATCTTCATCACTGAAATCGTTGCGCTGAGCCGACTGTTCCTTTTGGAAGGCTGTTTGTTGTTGACTCTTCAAATGGGTAACGGGATTTTGATAAGATTTTTGTTGCTGCTGCTGTTGATAGTAGGGTCTGGGTGTGGTTGTTGTTGTAGTCGAACTACTAGAACTTGTTGTTGTACTACTGGAACGTTGCAAATTAAATTTATTGCGAGGGAAATCGATTTCGTACAACTCAGGATGATATTGACCATCATCTTCATCGATGTTGTAATAAGGATTTGCTGTGGTATAGGCTGTGGTTGTGGATGGTAGAGACTTGGTGGTGGTACCGCCGGCTTTGTTTGGTTGTTTATTTTGTGGTCTTACGGTTTGTTGTGACTGATAGATGTTATTTTCATAGGATTTCTTATAGGTTGTGGGTTTAAATGTGGTGGGGTCATATTTATCCTTTGGCACCAATGTGGAGAATTTCTTGTAATTTTGAGCCGAAACTGTGGGATATGTTTCACTGTTTCTTTGTGTTGTGGCCTTGTAATTAATACTTCCACGGCTGACAAAACCTCGTGGCTTCTCTGGGTTGGCTAGAGATTTCTCTTTAATACTCTCCGGTATAATCGTTGTTGTTACTCTGCTATGGCTAGCCCTGGTGGGTGCTGTTTTAAATGGCTCCGGTTGTCTTGGTTGTCCCCGTGATCGATAAAATTGCGGTTCTACTTCAGATCTTTTCGGCGCTTCAAACGTTTTCGCTGGGGCCTTAGGTTGGAATGGTTGTGGTGGCTGTGGTCTAATTTTGGCAAATTCACTAAATTCATTTATGTTGGCATAACTGCTGTTTTGGGCTGGCACTTTTTGTTGACTTTGTTCGAATTTCTGCAGTTTCTTGTTGAAGGCCTCATTATTCACCGTCTTATCTCCTCTATTCAATTCGCTGCTATATTTTGGTGTAGATGATTTCAAGCGATTTGGATTATAGGTTGTGGGTTGAATATTCAATTGGGTCTGATAATCGTTAAAACCAAACGAGAAACGATTTACTGGATTGTGTGGTGCTGATTTGGGTGTGGTTGCCGCCACAGTACTGGGTGGTGCCGAAGTGGTTGAGGCCGTTGTCGTGGATTTATATTGCGAATAATCATAGAAATCAGTATTATAATAGGGTGTTACCTTCTTGGTAGTCTTAGGTGCAGCTGTAGTTGTGGTGGTACTAGCCAAAGTGGTAGTTGATGGTGTTGTTGGTGGTCGCCTGGATCGGGTTGGGGTTACACGTGACTTACCACCAATGGTGGTGCTGGACTCAGATTTCTTGGAGAAATCATTGAAGTCATTGGGTTTTTGTTGATTACGCACCGGATGATCCACAAAATCATCTTCTCTTCCTCCATTGCGATTGGAAAAGAAATGAGAACTGTGCGATCCCTTGAAGATATCATCTAAATCCTCTGGAGAAAGAAACAACAATAATAAATTAAACGTATTTTTTTAATAAATAGTTATGAAACATGGAAAAACATCGAACTTAATGTGGCGATTATTTCATGTGATGGGGAAAAAGGAAGGGAATATTGGACCAAAATAGGATTTGTAGGTCCTAAAATAAATCTATAATAGAATGGTGATGTGGGTTCAAAATATAATTGTTATCATTTGAGAAAGCGAAATACCAAATTAAAGACAGTTATGATCGATAAATTCGCTTAAACCTAAAATACCCTTATGTGAGGACAAAATAGTATTTTATCCTCTTAAATGTCAAACAAAAATGTCAATGTTCAAAAATTCGCCTAGGACCTGATACATACCTAAAATGGGACCGAGTCCTTTTTATGGGGGTATGTCAAAACATAGACCTATAATGAATATTTTATGCGAAGAATTTTACTACTTCGACACCAAAATGCAGCTAGGACCGTGAAATTACCTACACTGGGGGCGGGACCCTTATGTGGGATTAAAACCAAATTATTCGACTAGGTCTTAAAACTTACCTAAAATTGTGCAGAGTTTTTATATGGAAGCTATGTCAAAACATAGACCTATAATGTGAAATTTCTGCGTAGAAGTATTTTACCCTCTAGAATGCTAAATTCCACCCATGTAAACCATGAAAATACCTAAAATGAGGCAGCACCCTAAAGTGGGGACAATGTAAATTTTTCCATCAAATGGAAAAAGATCTTTATATGGGGGCTATATCAAAACATGGACCTATAATATAAATTTTCAGCGACTTCGTCATGCGCCTAGGACTAAAATATGACGGAATGCTTATATGAGGCATATGTCAAAACATGGGCACATATTCAACATTTTCTATGAAGAGGTCTTTTAAACTTCTGAAATCCCGAATGTTCACATATGGCCTAGAGCTATCAAAATACCTAAAATTTGTCAGGATCATGTCAAAACTCGAAGACGTTTTTTAGCCACCGTTTCTTAATCCCGAAATGTCAAAATATAACCACTTCAGTCGAAAAGTGTGACTCGTCCCATCACTATACCTAACATGGAACGGTGCAAAGCCTGGACCTATACCGAACATTTCTGCAATGATTTTTTTACCCAGCAAGTTCACAGAATTCATATCGAAATATGTGCTTATTAATAAAATAATTTGGGATCTTTATTTAGGGCATTTTGTAAAATTGGTCCCATATCGACCTAGAACATGGAATATCAAATTACAGCCATTTTGATTGAGAAACTCCTGCGTCGAAATTTTTCAAAATATGTAAACATTTTTGTGATAAGGTATTTATTCCTCTTCAATCCTCAAATGCCCACTTATAGTCATATCACAGGAAAATTAGGTTAGAGCCATCAAATTAAGTACCTTATATGTGGGTCAGCCTGGACCTATATGCCACGATATTTTTACCAACCTAAATCCTAGAATGCCAAAATATCGTCATTTCGGTTGCAAAAATCTTCCTGGTATAATCAAAAGGCTAAAATGGGCGGGATTAGACACGATTCGGTCTAGAAACGGACCTGCATTGATTTTATTTTCTGGCAAATTTTTTACTCACAAAGTTGTCGAAACGCCAAACTCAAACCCGTTTCATTGAAAAAATTTTCGAGAGTCGTCAAAATACCTGAACATGAACATGATATGGACGGAACATGAATATGGACGCTATTTACCGACAATAAAAATTTGCCTCATACATGGTGCGAAAACGCCAGTAAGGCCTTCAAAATGTCACAAAAACGGCAGTACCAATATATTGGGACTATCGCACTATATTATTAAATTACACACCCTTCGGTTGGAAAAAACAGATAAAACCTTAATAATCCAACATTCGGCATTGATTTCTGATGTAGAAAAAGATACAGGGTCTTCGACGAATATTTATATGTGCTATATTTTATATATACCCCCTATTGTGCTGAAAGGGTATAACAATTATAAAAACAAAAATCTTACGCTTTGAATCATCACTGCCGACATAACGTTCCGTTGTCGTACTGGTGGTGGTCGGTGTATAATAGCTCACAATTGGTTTCTTGCTCACTTCCGTTTTGATTTTTTTCTTCGATGTCTTCTCCACTTCATCGTTTGGCAAATAGTTATGATTACTGTGATGTTGCTGCTGCTGATTTTAAAAGAATATTTATGAGGACCTATCAGAGTTGTAGGCGTGGATTTTTAAAAGAATATTTATGAGGACCTATCAGAGTTGTAGGCGTGGATTTTTAAAAGAATATTTATGAGGACCTATCAGAGTTATAGGCGTGGATTTTTAAAAGAATATTTATGAGGACCTATCAGAGTTATAGGCGTGGATTTTTAAAAGAATATTTATGAGGACCTATCAGAGTTATAGGCGTGGATTTTTAAAAGAATATTTATGAGGACCTATCAGAGTTATAGGCGTGGATTTTTAAAAGAATATTTATGAGGACCTATCAGAGTTATAGGCGTGGATTTTTAAAAGAATATTTATGAGGACCTATCAGAGTTATAGGCGTGGATTTTTAAAAGAATATTTATGAGGACCTATCAGAGTTATAGGCGTGGATTTTTAAAAGAATATTTATGAGGACCTATCAGAGTTATAGGCGTGGATTTTTAAAAGAATATTTATGAGGACCTATCAGAGTTATAGGCGTGGATTTTTAAAAGAATATTTATGAGGACCTATCAGAGTTATAGGCGTGGATTTTTAAAAGAATATTTATGAGGACCTATCAGAGTTATAGGCGTGGATTTTTAAAAGAATATTTATTTAGGACCTATATAACCGTACATTAAATTATTCGAATATTTTCCCACGGTGCCTATCACAAAAATTTCATAATTTTCAATAGTAATAAGAAATAATACAACAATTAATATTCAAGAAGATCCGATTGCAATGAAATTCCGCAAAGGTTAATTAACTTTAGTAACGTATAGACCAACGTGTTGCAGGAATCAATTGATTGGTGCAAAAATGAATCTTATCATAATTGCCGCTCAAAAAATAAATTAACCTGTTGAAGGTACTGTTTCTGTTTCTATTTATTTTTTCTGAATTCGTCTTCGGTAAAAATTGTCTTTGTCGTGAATAACGTTGCTGATGCTGTTATTGTATGTGATTATTTTAAATTATTACTTGTAAATTAAAATTAATTTGATTTAAACAAATGATAATTGCAAACAAACAACTGCAACAGCAACAACGTGAATTTACAATGCAGTCGATGAAGAAGAAGAAAACGTCGAAGAAGAAGAAGTGGTGGAGAATGATACTCCATGAACCGGAACAACCACATAAATTGATCCCAGGTATTATTATTTTTATTTGCAATTGAACTCTGATATTTTATGGCATGACAATTTATGCATTTATGTGCTCACATTGATTCTGACTTTGAGAACGAACGAAGGAAAAAATCGAAAACAAACATCTAAAGTCAATTCAATTGTCAACGAACATGAAATCATGTAAACAGGGGAACAAAATTCAGCACGGATGCTGTTATTTAGAATCGGCAAGGTAAACGACACAAGTTGGAGTTGGTAGCCAACATAAGAGGCCTTGCATCCACTTATCTACAGAAGTTCTTAAACAGCGGCAAAATTGAAATTAAAATAAAAAAAATAATTGTCAAAGTGACTCGACATGCAAAAGAAGATTGCCAGTCTGATTGCAACGTCGAATTATTCTAGGTTTTTGTTCTTTAATTTTTATATTCTTTTTTTTCGATTTATTGCTGCATTGTTCCATGTTTCGGGTTTGTTTTTGGGTAGGGAAAAAGGGTTTGTAGTTGACATTTATGGACATCTAAATGTATATGAAATTGTTTCATCCAATGACATTTTGTCGGGATAGAGGCATTAAAGGAATACATTAAAGGAATGGTCGGACGGATATTCGGATTTTTATAGTCTTGGATTTCTTAAAGAATATTTTTCAACAGTTTGGATTTTTTAATTTTTTTCAACAATTATCCAAACTATAGGCCTGGATTTTTTAAAGAATATTTTTCAACAATCATCCAAACTATAGGCGTGGATTTTTTATACCCCTCACCACACTGTGGTACAGGATATTATGTCTTTGTGCATATGTTTGTAACAGGTAAAAGGAAACGAGATAGACACATGGTTCCTTTTTAGAATATGCATAAAATCACTTTTTAAGTCGATTTATGCATGTCCGTTCGTCCGTCTGTCTGTCCATGTTAAATTGTAAACAAAGTACAGGTCGCATTTATGATCCGAATTAGATGAAATTTGGCATAGGCCACTTATTTGGCCCAAGGACAAACCCTATTGAAATTGGGAAAAATCGGTCCAGATTTATATATAGCTGTCGTATATAGTTTCGTCCGATTTAATGGAAATAGTGCACCAATGTCCCTACATATCTTTCGATTTGCACGAAATTTGGCAAAGCGTACTAAATTAAGTCTTGAATGATGTGTGCAAAGTTTCGTGAAAATCGGTTCAGATTTAGATATAGCTCCCATACATATCTTGGTCCGATTTAAGGTAAATTGTGTACCAAAGTCCCTATATATCTTTTGATTTGCACGAAATTTGGCACAGCGTACTGAATTATGTCTAGAATGATGTGTGCAAAGTTTAGTGACAATCTGTTGAGAATTAGATATAGCTCCCATATATATTTTCATCTGATTTAAGGTAATTGGTGCACCAAAGTACCTATATATCTTTCGATTTGCCCGAAATTTGGCATAGTGTACTGAGTTGCGTCTAGAATGATGTGCCTATGTTTCATGAAAATCTGTTCAGATTTAGATCTTGCTAACATATATCGTTTCGCCCGATTTTGGGTAATTGGTGCACCAAAGTCCCTGGAAATCTTTTAATTTGCACGAATTTTGGCATAGCGTACCGAATTAAGTCTAGAATGATGTGTGCAAAGTTTCGTCAAAATCGGTTCAGATTTATATATAGCTCCCATATGTATTTGCATCCGATTTTAAGTAATTGGTGCATCAAAGTCTCTGAAAATCATTCGATTTGCACGAAATTTGTCATAGTGTACTGAAATCAGGCTAGAATGACGTGTGCTAAGTTTCGTGAAAATCGGCTCATATATATTTTCGTCCGATTTTATGTAATTGGTGCACCAAAGTCCCAATATATATTTCGATTTGCACGACTTTAGGTATAGGGTACTGAATTAAGTCTAAAATGATGTTGCTAAGCTTCGTGAAAAGATCCATAGCTAGGCTGATTGACACAACGTACTGATGTAATATAAATTAGTCTCTGGCAAGTTTCCCTGAAATCGGTTCAGATGTAGATATATAACAAAAACGCGTCGTCTGTTAGGTTACATATGTAGAATATACCCAAAGTGGTGAAGGGTCCCAGTCCGACTTTACTACTTTCCTTACTGGTTTAAAGAATATTTTTCAACAATCAGCCAAACAATAGGCGTGAATGTTATATCTCAGATTTCTGACTTCTGGCCCAAAATGCCAGCCAAGGCAAACCAAGGATTGTTATATGGAACAATAATTCTATAAATATAATTAAATGGAAGGACATAGAAAGGTTTACTATCATGGAATTTAATATTAGGTTGGTGCATACCGACAAACAACCTCATATTAAATTTCAAAGTAAATACCCCCAAAGCCATTTATGGTTAGTTAAAGGTCATTTAGGCGAATACCTTGGCTTGTTAAATGAAGCAGCAAACATTTAGTTATTTATTTTCCAACAATGTTTGTCTTTGTTTTTTTCTATGAACAACAAAAACAATGGATATTTTAAACGACCGAGAACAACTAAGCCGCTGGCACGCAAACATTCTGTGTGAGTTTTATTTTCTATTTTTTCGAAGACGTTACAAGTCACGACATAAGAAAAAGTCCCACAACATGAATAGCTAATAAAAAAAGACAAACAAACAGACAACATTGTTCGGTAGAACTGCATTTGGTAGTCCATACAACTCTACACATGAACATAATAATAATAACCGGCACTTCGTTGTGCAGGATTATTGTTTCTTGTTTATTGATTCTCCAACAAACTTTAACATTTAGAATTTAAAACTTGATTACTTATGGATCTTTTGTTCTGGCTTGGGAACAAATGTAGAAAAAATTGCCCCGCAGTTACAAACAAAGAGAATTACAAAAAATATTAACATTACCAGACGACATGCAGTACGTACGACACGAACACAACGAAGTTAATCAATATAATTCTTAAATAAAATAAGATGCAAACAATACAAAGGAGTAATATTGACAATATACATGAAATATCCACGAGGTTGGCTTCTAAATATTTCGATTATTCTATCGCGCTAAAAAAAGAGATGGTTCTAGAAATTTATTTTAAAAAATCCACGCTTCTGTAAAATGGCTTTTGAAAAATAATCTTTAAAAATCCACGCTTATAGAAATGTTGGTTCTTGAAAAATATTCTATAAAAAATCGACGCTTATAGCAGTATTGGTTTTTGAAAATTGTTCTTGCAAAATATTCTTTAAAAAAAGAAGAGGTGGATCTTGAAAAAATATACTTTAAAAAATTTAAGCTTATAGAAGTGGTGGTTGCAAAAAAATATACTTTAAGAAATTCGCGACTAATTATGTCTTTAGTTTGGATGATTCTTGTGTTTAAAAAATCCATGCTTATAGTTTAGATGATTCTTGAAAAATATTGATTAAAAAAATTCTTTTAAAAATACTCGGATATAGCTTTGATAGTTCTTCAAAAATATGTTTTTTAAAACTCCACTGCTATAGCTCTAATGGTACATGGTTATGTCAAGCCATGGACCTGTAAAGAAAATTGTCTGTTAATAAGATGTTTGCCTACCAAGATTCCGGAATAAGAAACTGCAATAATTTCGATTGGAATATTCGGACCTTCATGGACGTATGTTAAAGATTTTCTTAATTTCGAAATCCTAGAAACGTTTCGAATATGGGTTGGCACTCGTCTCTCTCTTGGTAGTATTTGCATTAACCTACCATTACCCTAACGAAGCTTTGAAAACAACTGGATGTGCTTCATGCGACAGGATCAACTTCTTGGTAGCCGATAGTAGCTTCTCCGACGACTTCAACTTCTTTGCAGTCGGGTGTAGTGAGAGAGAATTCCAAGGTGGAACATCAACCTTTGATTAATCACTCGAATTTGCTGCTCTATTTAAAGATGACACTGCTTTCCGTTCCATTGAAGGTGATAATAGTTGTTTCCTTCGCGAGGCGATTATTTATTGCGTATGGTTTGGGTCTTTGTCAACAAATTGATGACAATTCGCTTCCTATAATTCACGCTGTGGGTAGTTTATTATAACTATGTGCATTTATATGTAAGATGCAGAAGGAAACACGACATTGTTACCTTTGAGGATATACCTAAAATGTGTTTTCCTGACGAAGATGTTTTCAATATCCTTAAGGTCCATGGGTTTGGGTTTTTAATATATATTTTTTATACCCTCCACCATAGTATGGAGGGTATATTAGTTTTGTTTTTCCGTTTGTAACGCATCGAAATAATCATTTCCGACCCTATAAAGTATATATATTCTTGATCAGCGTAAAATTCTATGACGATCTACGCATGTCCGTCTGTCGGTTGTAATCACTCTAGCGTCTAAACGAAAATTTTGCATAGAGTCGTCTTTTGTCTGCAGGCAGGTCAAGTTCGATGATGGGCTATATCGGTATACGTTTAGGCATAGCTCCCATATAAGGGTACCTCCCATTATTCGGTATTTTGAAGTTCTTAAGCGTGTTTTTCAACCGAATTCGCCACGAATTCCACTTTTTCTGGTAGCCCCCATATAACGGTACCTCCTAATTTTCGGTATTTTGAGGTTCTTGAGCGAGTTTTTCAACCGAATTCGCTGAAATTTGGTACATTGGGTTCTTATTGGGTACCAAATGTCCCTACTAAAAATTATATATAGGTCCACTTTTTCGGGTGCCCCCATATAAGGGTACCTTCCCATATCCAGTTTTTGGGGGGTTCTGACCGTATTTTTTCACCGAATTGGCTGAAATTCGGTACTTTGAGTTCTTATTGGGTAGCAAATCTTTGTTCTAAAAATTATAAATATAGGTCAATTTTTTCGGGTAGCCCCCATATAAGAGTACCCCCCAATATTCGGTATTTTAGAGATCTTGAGGGCGGTTTTCAATCGAATTCGCTGAAATTTGGTACATGGGGTTCTTATTGGGTACCAAATTTCCCCTCTAAAAATTATAAATATAGGTCCACTTTTTCTGGTTTCCAGTTTTTCGGGGGTTTTGACCGGATTTTTTCACCTAATTGACTGTAATTTAGTAATTTGAGTTCTTATTGGGTAGCAAATCTCTTCACAAAAAATTATAAATATAGGCCAATTTTTTCGAGTATCCCCCATATAAGGGTACCCCCAATTTTCGATATTTTGAGGTTCTTGAGCGCGTTTTTCAACCAAATTCGCTGAAATTTGGTAATTTGTAGTCGTATATGGTAACAAATCTCCCCACCAAAAATTATTAATATTCACCGCTTTTTAGGGGTAGTCCCCATATAACCCCCCTTTTTATATTAAAATAGTTTACTGATTTGTTCCGTGTGTTGCGGTTGGTTAGTCGTTACGGGGAATAGTCAATTTTTACCCTACAAAGACTATTTAGCCATCTGTTGTAAGCATTCCGCCTTCTATAGATATTGTGATAAAAAAACTCAAACATGATGATAATGAAATATATCGGCAGACATTTAGGCATATCCTCAATATCGTGATACCTCCTGAAGGAAAGAATTGAGATAAACAATTAAAATATTTGGTTCAAAATTGGCATATACCGGTCATTAATTAGGCATAGCCCTCATATGATGATATCCCCAAATATTCACTATTTCCTACACTATGTAATCAATATTGGTCCCTCTTTAGGCATAGCCTCATATAACTTTGTAATCTAAATTACAGTAGTTTGAGGATTTCATACTCTACAATGCGTTATCAATATCAGTCCACTTTTTGGATCATACAGATTTTAGGAAAAATCCCCATTAAAAATTGCCGAAGTTTGTATTTAATGTACATAATGGTTTACATAAATCGGTATTATCGGTATGTGCCCACTTTTTGGTATGTTCCCTATATTTTCATTGCATGTATCTGTCAGTATAACTATGGTGGAGGGTATCCAAAGTTCGGCCCGGCCCAACTTTACGCTTTTTCATTTGTTTTTTCAATAACATCTTATGGTCATTAAGAGTGGTGTTAAGATTCACAGGCGTGGATTTTTATGTACCACAGTGTGGTACAGGGTATTATGTCTTTGTACTTATGTTTATAACAGGCAAAAAGAAACGAGATAGACACATGGTCCCTTTTGAGAATATGCATAGAATCACATACTGAGTCGATTTATGCCTGTCCGTCCATCCATCCGTTTTTCCATGTTAAATTGTAAACAAAGTACAGGTCGCATTTTTGATTCGAATTGGATGAAATTTATCACAGCTCATTTATTTGGCCGAAGAACGAACCCTATTGGTAAAAATCGGTTCAGATTGAGATATAGCTCCCATATATATTTTCGACCGATTCTAGGTAAATAGTGCACCAAGGTCCCTATATATCCTTCGAATTGTACGATATTTGGCATAGCGTACTGAATTGAGTCTAGAACGATGTATGTTAAATTTTGTAGAAATCAGATTTTGATATAGCTCCCATATATATTTTCGTCCGATTTATGGTCATTGGTGTACCAAAGTCCCTTAATATGTTTAGGTTTGCACGAAATTTGTCACAGCGTAATGAATTAGGTCTAGAACGATGTGTGTTAAGTTTCGTGAAAATCTGTTTAGATTTAGATATAACTCCCATATATATTTTCGTCCAATTTAATGTAAATGGTGCATCAAAGTCCCTATATATATATATTTCGATTTGCACGAAATTTTGCATAGGGTGCTAAATTGCGCTAGGAGTGGTGTGTGTCAAGTTTCGTGAAAATCGGTTCAGATTTAGATATAGATTCTATATATAGTTTCTCCGATTTTATGTAAATGGTGCACCAAACTTCCAATATTTTTCAGATTGAGACAAAATTTTACATAGCATGCTGAATTAGGTCCTGATTGATGTATGCGAAGTTTTTTTTTTTGAAATTGCTTCAGATTTAGATATAGCTCCCATATATAGATTCGACCGGTTTTAGGTAAATGGTGCACCAAACTTCCAATATTATTCAGATTGAGACAAAATTTTGCACAGCGTACTAGATTAGATCCAGTTTGATGTATGCGAAGTTTTGATGAAATCGGTTCAGTTTTAGATATTTTTCTCCCATATATAGTTTATCCAATTATATATAAGTGGTGCGCCAAACTCCTAATATTTGTCCGATTGAGACAAAATTTTGCAAAGCCTACTAAATTAGGACCTGTTTGTTATTTATGAAGTTTTATTGAAATCCGTTCAGGTTTAGATTTAGCTCCCATATATATAGTAGATCACACATTTAGTTTCACCCCATTCCATTTCAATGGACCTCTAAAGATTATATGTCTGTTCTATCACAGGATATTGCATATATTAGCTTCTATTGTATGTATCCAAAGTGGTGAAGTGTATCATATAGGCGGTCCGACTTTTGAACATTCCTTACTGTTTTTTTTTATCAAATAGTGTCAAGTATAGATCCTTGAGATCTATCGTGCACACCACTTCGGGCGGACAGACAAACGGACATTTTTAAATGGACTCCGAATTGTCTGAAAGCAATTTGGTCAAAAGATTGGGTTCCGATATTTCAATTAAGAATGTTTTTGCGTATAAAATTATATATTTCCATCATTATCCTTAAGGCTGAGGTCATAGAAATCAAAGTTTGTACCTATAATTATGAAAATATTTCCTCAGCTAAAATTAACATATTTAACAAGCCTCGTATTTACAGTAAAGAACAACTTCCATTAGTTCCAACACTTGGCATCATTTACACACAATCATTTGCCAACTGAAGTGCAAATCCAAGAAAAAGAGTTCATATACAAATAAAACTTCAACAACAACAACAACACCAACAAATGCAACATTGTGTCGAGAAAAATAAAATCAATCTTGCCGATAGCGTTCGAACAAAGACATGAGAAGACAAACGGCAAATGCAATTTACACTTTAACATTTACCGGAGTGAGCCAAAGTCACACGTCACATTCGCGTAATGACGGCGAACAGCAAAAAAAAAAAAAAAAACAAAATCTCAACTGCATGCAGTTACAACTCCACTGAAATAATAAAACATTCCACGGTATTGATACTGACTGCCTGCCTGCAATGGGCCTAAAACCGAAATCATTTTTCATCTGAAACGAAAAAAATCACAAAATCGAAACTAAAAAACTGCGAAAATTATTTACATTCTAATATTTCGACGTAGCAAAGTCGTTCATTTGTTATTTCATGTCACAGATTTGTGTTGGCCATCTATTTCTATTCAGTTTTTGTTGTTTTTATATTTAAGAGGTTGTAATTCTGGTTCAGAGCATCATGACAAGTGAATGTGTTGAATGTATCTCAACAGTGTTGACTGTTGAATGGATGGTTGGTTGGATGGATGGACGGATAGTCGGATGGATAGATGGTCGGTTGGTTGGTTAGTTACTACAAAATATATCTACACTACTTACCCCTACTCCGCCAACTTTGACGCACACATGGAACATTTGACATTGAGTCTCCGGATCTGCATAATAACCGCCGAGTATTTTGTCATGACATGTGAATCGTGTCTGTGGCATATTCTGTAGACTGTATGTTGGCCATGGCTTCTTAAAGAATGATGACTCTTGTCCTAGTATTGTATTCGTTACACTTAAAACAATTGCTGTAATTGTTGTTGTTATTGTTGTTTGTTCACGTACACATATGTCCATGTCCAATGTGAAATGAAAAGAAGATAAAAAAATTAAGAAAAAATATTAATACATTAATTAAACAAAAATACAAGACAGTTAAACAAATAATGGTTGCCAAAAAAAAGTGTTACTAAAATGTATGAATATTTTTATATGTATAACAAGGTTGCTATCTGTCGGGATGACTTGTTATGGCCTACATAATGTAAAAATCCAAGCATAACCAGTATGGCAAGTAGTAAAGTCGTACGGGACCGACTATATGATACCCTTCACCACTTTGGGCATTTTAGAAGATCTATCCTAACAGACATCGCAATTTTGATGGAATTTTGACAAAGAATTGAACTAAATTACATGTCGCTGGCTTAACTTGTAAAGGCGGCAAGTCCATATTTCACAAATTTTCAGGAGAGACAAAAAACAATCAAACTTTCTTTTCAATAATTTGTTTTTGTATTGTATGTGTAATTTAATTGCGTAAAGGCAAAATGAAAAAATAAGTATTTGCGGAGATACACGCCTTTTTTGGGACTTAGAGCTTTTTCTGTCGCTAAGTTTGCATGTTTTAATGGACTTAGGTTTTTTATTACAAATTGTCTATCATTATATTTTCTAATTACTACAATAATTTGGATTTTTTACATGTTAATATTATTTAAAAGAGTAAAAATTGTGTTGGAATAATAATTCATTCAAAAATATGAAAAAACAAGTAAAAACGTCGCTATTTAGGCAGGTCGAATATTGGGAATAACGTTATATGGGCGGTATCCTAATAAGTGGACCAATATTGATAAGTTTTTGTTGGAAGGTGAGCTACCCAATAAGTACCTAAAATACCAAATTACAGTAAATTCGGCTGAAAATCATGTCATAACAGACGTCGACTTTTCAAAGGAACATTGACATGAAAATTAACAAATTTAAAAATGTGATCTTTATTTATATGTAAACCGACTAACATCAATCCCTACACATGCCATTCTGCAACCTATGCTAAATTTTGTTAAAATGGAACTAAATTATATTAATTGATTTAAATTAAGCTATGCCAATTTTGATATAGGGGGCCTAATTTGCATCTGCACCGATTTAAACAAATATTAAAAATGTAGTTTCAGTTAAACAAACTGAGATAAAATCGGACGAAAATATATATTGTAGCAAACTCTGATCAGATTTCATCCTAATATATCAGACCCATTTAGATACGTTGGGCAAAATGCCGTGTCAAACGAACAAACTTTGCACCATTCACCTAAAATCGCACGAAAATATATATAGTGTGCATTCAAAATACATAAAATCGATCCAGAAATTTATTGGGGATTATATATGACGGGACCTTTATGTAGCATCTATATCAAAACTTTTTTGCACAAATTTTTTGTAGAGAGATTTGACACCCCTTCATAACATGAATTCGGTTGAAAAACATGCTCAAAATACAAAATAATGGTGGGAAACTTGGGCCAATATTGATCATTTTTGGTACCATTATGGAAAGTAGTAAAGTCGGACGGGGTCGACTTCCCACCTTGGATATATACAAAATATGCTATTAAAATTATTATTGTAACTGACGAACCATGAAATCGCACGAAATTAATTTTGTTATCTGTAGCCATATGAAAAAAATGTTATTCTGCAATATATGGAAAATGTAAAATCGAAGAGATTTATAGTCAGTTGTGTAACAGTTATATGAATCGGACAAAATCTTTACAAGCTTGACACCCCCTATGCGGTATGTTGCTACACATCGCACTCAATCGAACACACGTTGATTATTTGGTGCATAATTTGAACGAACATGTATATGGGAGCTATATCCAAATCCTTGGGCCGAATATGCGGGCTGTGCCAAATTTAATCTCATTGGGATCATAATTACGTCATCTAAACTGCGTTCTTATTGAGGAGTGTGCTGTATTCTGACGAATCTAAGTAACATTTAAAGGATTGAGATGGCGTGGCGTGGAGAAGGCAACATAAGGGTCTTGGGTGGTTTCTCCGGACATGGGGTTGGACGAATTCATAAAACTAATAGAATTATAGATTATCTTATGAATCGTGTTATATTAAAAGGAGTGATTAAGCTTTTTATACCCTCAGCATTATGGCTAATGATGGTTATACACTTTGATACGGTGAAAATGTGCCTCATAGAAATATTGGTTTTAGACCCCATGTTTCTTTAGACCAAATCAGTTTCAGAAAATTTGGAGTCGATTTACACATGTCCGTCTGTCCGTCTGGCTGGTGCGCACGGTAACTCTCGAAGGGAATAATAGATTTCATCCAAACTTTGCACATCTTAATATTTCTTCCAAACTTAGTTTAAGTTAGAAGATGGGAAATATCGATCCACTCCTTCTGGTACCTCCCCCATAAAATAGTCAAAATTATGTTAAAAATTAATTTTATAATAGCATGCAAACAGACTATCCGATGTTAACGAAACTTTGTACAACCTATTGTATTTAGCAAGCCTAGATCAAGTAGGATGATAAGATCCATTGGTCCACTCCTTCTGGTACCTCCCCCACAGAGGATCAAAATTTTCAATATTTATAAATCCAACATTTATGAATCCAAAATCGATTGACACATGTTGTTACATGTTGTTAAAGAATCTCTCTCTTCTCTTAGATAAACATTCCATTGAGATAACAACCCAAAACATACGCTAAAGTCCCCTTGGTCTGCCCAATGTTTTGATCTTAACCTAATCCTGTAAAAGACCATTGAACTCAAAATTTAACCTAAAAATGCAAAACCAAAGACGATCTGAATTCCTTATCTTTTATTAAAAAAAAAATCAACATGTAAATAAATAAAAAGAAAAATAAATTGTACTACATTGTTTTCATAAAAAATTATCATTTAAACAATGTACAGAGGGGTCTTGGACGATACTGTATGTATCTCAGTCTTCAGAATATCATAACATGTACCAAGATTTATAATTAAAAAAATTACAGCCAATAGCTAGAAAATGTACCCAAAATACCAAATAATGGCAGAGATGTTCTAATCAATCAGAATACAAAATATAATCAGAATACAAATTTGAAAATTTTAGTAGTAAATTTGGTTTAAAATGTGACCAAAATCTCAAAATTTGTGGGCTATACCTGCACGTATACCTATGTATTCCATTTTCAATACCAATAATCCTAGAAGTAGTAGCAATGTATGGGCCGACTTTTGAAGCTCTATCTTAAATATTTCAAAATCTTTTGCGATTTCAACTGATGGTAATGGCTTTATAGGATCTGCGTTGAATATTTCGAGGTGTTGCAAACGGAATTTAAAAGTATGTATTATGTAGCATACCGTTAAATAGAGACATCTTTAGAAATTTCTTCCATCATCATACATTGAATATTTCACGAACTACTGACCATAAAAAGTTTTTTATTATAACCTTCACCACACTGTGGTACAGGGTATTACGTCTTTGTGCATATGTTTGTTACAGGCAAAGGGCATCGAGATATGCCCATGGTTCCTTTTGAGAATATGCATAGAATCACTTTCTGAATCGATTTATGCATGTCCGTCTGTCAGTGTATTTTGGTGAACAAAGTACAGGTCGCATTTATAATCCGATTTGGATGAAATTTGGCACATGTTACTTATTTGACCCAAGGACGAACCCTATTGAAATTGGAGAAAATCGGTTCAGATTTAGATATAGCTCCAGTATATAGTTTCGTCCGATTTTATGTAAATCGATCAACATACGGTCACTATTGCAATGAATTAGGTCTAGATTGATATATGCTAAGTTTTGTCGAAATCGGTTCAGTTTTAGATAAAGCTCTCATATATAGTTTCGTCCGAAGTTATGTAAATGGAGCAACATACCATCAATGTTTTCCGATTAAGACAGCCGTTACTCGACACTCAATGAATTCTTTTTTATTATACCCTACACAACTATGTTGTCAGGGTATTATAGCTTTGTGCAGCCCCAAAAGTTTGTAACGCCGCGAAATATTGGTCCTAGACCCACCTTTAAGTATACCGATCGTCATATCTCGACTAGCTGAGTCGATCTAGACATGTGTGTCCGTCCGTCCGTCCGTCCGTCCGTCTGTCCATTATAATTTGTAAACACGATACAGGCCACAGTTATGGACCAATCTTCACGAAATTTTGCATGTAGGATGGGTTCTGGCCAATGAAGACCCCTATTGTTTTTGGGAAAGATCGGTTAATATTTAGGGGATGAAATGGACCAAATACCAAATTTTTGTCGGTTTTTCTGGTCGCTCCACAGGCGGCAATAATGGCCCGAACATCGTGAAATTTTGCATGGAGAAGGGGGTCGGGCCAAAGAATAAGCATGCCTATTTTGATAAAGATCGGTCAATATTTAGCGGGTCAAATGGACCTTGACTTTTGTGTGAAAAATGACCAAATTTGTATTCGGTAGCGTATATATTTACCCCTGAAGGACATAGACCCGGGAAGTTGATATTATATCCAAGAGGAGTGGTTGACCTTTAAATTAAGACCAATTATATTATTGTATGTGCTCGGATGTGAGAGTTACACCTAAATATTTACAAGTATCTCCGTATTCGTATATTATTTAGTATCCCATTATCACTCTAGAGAGCGGAACTATAGCGCTGATCGCTTTGAAATGTTCCATGAGGTTCCGGGTATGGTCAAGGACAACGCCTCTAAATTTCGGTGATGATCAGATAATAAGTTTGGAATGAAGTGCACCGAAAACTTAATTTTTTGTGTTATTTTCGAGTCGATCTATAGACCACAAATGTAAGCCGAACATCAAAACACAACCCACGGTGAAGGAAATCTTGACAATAGCTGTATTGAATACTCGTAATATGTCAGTGTGAGGAAGAGGTGCTGTTTACCTCTATCGGGCAAGAGGGTGCAAATATCACGAAATATTGCCCAGGCTCGGAATGAACATCCGCAGAAAATTTGAGTTCCGTGGTAGTTGTGTAGGGTATCGTATGGTCGGCCCCGTCCGACTATACTGCTCCGCTCACTGGTTTTCACATGGATTTCCTTTTTTTAGATAATAACCCTCGTATATGCAAAATAATTGCTTATTATTTAATTTTCAAATACACATTCTTAAGGTGCACATCATTTCAATTACAATTCTTAATATTTCCACAACTTGTTGATAATTATATACAACGTCTGCTATTGTTTTATTTTTCTTTTTTCTTGTTACAGACACAATGATAAACAGAATTTTAAATTATGCCGATTTTCAAACAAACAAAAAATTGCATACACACGAAAATTTTGCAATTTCATCAGCATCATTCCTTCATTCATCAGCAGCCAGAATTCATTCCGCGCATTCGTAGAACTACAAAGAGTACCCCGTAACAATATTCGAATATTTGCGAATGAAATAAATGTGGTTTCTTGTATTTTTTGTTTTTGTTATAACAATCACAAAATTAACATTAAATTACACATTTTCGTTGTTTGTTTGTTTGTCAGTTCGTATTTCCAATGAAACTAGAATATTTCTGTGAATTGTTGTTGTGATTGCACAAAAAATGTTAATTGAAATGAAGAACAACTAGATCAGCATTGAACAAAGTTATGTTCAAACTAAAGGAGCTAACATTGCGGATTGCTAAATATTTAAATGTAACTTGTTCGCTTGTTACCTCGTATTTGGTTTTAATTTTTTACAATTTCTATGGAAAATATATAATGTAATTGAAGTTTTATAAACCAACACCATGAGGTGGCATTTTAATAACATGTGCAACAGTATTTTAGGGGTTGGAAACTTCCTTATATGGATGAATTATCTTGGGGAGTATATTAGGACCGTCATAGGCTATCTTTTTGAATTTTGACACGATGATATTTTTGCTGGTAATTCTAAAGCTTTAAAAATAAATATTTGTGCACTTGTTTGTAATAGGCAAAAGGAAACTTTGGGTTACGTTTGAGAATATGCATAGAATCACTTTCTGAGTCGATTTATGCACGTCCGTCTGTCTTCGCATTCTTGTGAACAGAGTACAGGTCGTAATTATGATCCGATTTGGATGAAATTTGTCCCAAGTCACTTATTTGGCCCAAGGACAAAACCTTTTGAAATTGGAGAAGAGTCGGTCCATATTCAGATATAGCTCCCATATATAGTTTTGTCCGATTTTATCTAAATGGTGTACGAAACACAAACTGAATTAAATCCACTTTGACGTATGGGAACTTTTGTCGAAATCGTTTAAAAATTAGGTATAGCTCTCATATATTTCGCCCGATTTTAAGTAAATAATGTACAAAACTCCCAAGGTTTGTCCGAGTGGAACCAAATTTGTGCACATCGTACTGAATTAAGTCCAGTTTAATGTACATGAAGTTATGTTGAAATCGGTACATATTTATATATAGCTTCCGATTTCAAGCAAACCTGCCAGAGATTCATATCATAGTCAATCGAACTATGCTATGGATCTTTAGTGTACAATTTGCTTAAAACCATCACGTCATTCTAGAATTAATTTAGTGCGCTATGCCAATATTCTTGTTAATCAAAAATTTGCAGGAACTTTGGTGCACCATTTACCTAAAATCGGGCGAAACTATATGTGGAAGCTATATCTAAATATGAACCGATTTTCACGAAACTAAGCATACGTCATTCTAGATCTAATTCAGTAGGCAATACCAAATTTCGTGCAAATCGAAAAATATATAGGGACTTTGGTACACCATTTACCCAAAATCGGGCGATACTATATATGGGAGCTATATCTAAATTTGAACCTATTTTCTCGAAACTTAGCACAAGATATTCTAGACTTAATTCAATACGCTATGTCAAAATTCGTGCAAATCAAATCATTTTCAGGGACTATGGTGCACCATTTACCTTAAATCGGACGAAAATATATATGGGAGCTATATCTAAATCTGAAACTTGGCATACATCATTCTTGACCTCATTCAGTAGGCTATATCAAATTTCGTGCAAATCGAAAGATATATAGGGACTTTGGTACATCATCTAAATATCTAAATCTGAACCGATTTTCTCCAATTTTAATAGGGTTCGTCCTTGGGCCAAATAAGTGAGCTGTGCCAAATTCCATCCAAATCGGATCATAAATGCGACCTGTACTTTGTTTACAATTTAACATCAACAGACGGACGGACATGCATAAATCGACTCAGAAAGTGATTCTATGCATATTCTCAAAAGGAACCATGTATCTATCTCGATTCCTTTTGCCTGTTACAAACATATGCACAAAGACAAAATACCCTGTACCACAGTGTTGTGAAGGGTATAAAAAGTGAAGTAAATAATTAAAGAACACACCAAAAACCAGTAAGGAAAGTAGTAAAGTCGGACGGGGCCGACTATATGATACCCTTCACCACTATGGGTATATTAAACAGCTGATGACATTTATCTAAATGTTACAATGGGTATGTAAATCGACTTCAAACAAATATAAATAGGTCATCCGTTGGACTATGCCTGTACTTCTAGAAATCGCAACAATTCTATGCTCAATTTTGTACGTTGTGCAAAATTTGATGTCAATCTGACTAACATGAGGAGTTTGATGCCCAATTTACTTAAAATCGGGCAAAAATATATATGGAGGCTATATCCTAATATGAAGCGATTTCAACGAAACTTATCAGAGGTTAGGTTATACTAATTTTAGTACGTTTTGTTCCTACCAGCCTATTGGTTCCTTGGTGCGTCAATTACTTAAAATCAATCTATAATAAAAGGGAGCTACATCTAAATCTCAACCGATTTTCACGAAACTTGGCACCCATCATTCTGGACTAAATTTACATTACATAGGACGAAAATGTATATGGGAGCTATATCTAAACCTTAACCGATTTTCATGAAACTTGAAACAATCACTCTAGGCTCGATTCAGTACGTTATGCCAAATTTCGTGCAAAACGAAGGTTCTTTGGTGTACCATTTATATGAAATCGGACGAAACCATATATGGGAGCTATATATAAATCTGGACCGATTTTCTCGAAACTTGGCAGACATCACTCTAGGCTCAATTCAGTACGTTATGCCAAATTTGGTGCAAATTGAAAGATATATAGGGACTATGCTGCACCATTTACATGAAATCCGACGAAAATATATATGGGAGCTATATCTAAATCTGAACCGATTTTTCCCAATTTCAATAGGGTTCGTCCTTGGGCCAAACAAATGAGCTGTGCCAAATTTCAACCAAATCGGATTATAAATGCGACCTGTTCTTTGTTTACAATTTAACATCACGGACATGCATAAATCGACTCAGAAAGTGATTCTATACATATTCTCAAAAGGAACTATGGGTCTATCTCGTTTCCTTTTGCCTGTTACAAACATATGCACAAAGACATAATACCCTCTACCACAGTATGGTGAAGGATATAAAAATACGAAAATCCAATATACGAAACTGACTTACGAAACGGGTTGACTTCTTGTAAATTGTCCAACAAACGCGATTGATAAACATGTTTCCGAATTGAGTCTAGAATGATTTTAGTCAAGTTCTCAATAATCGATTCAGATTAAATTATTTCTCTTATATATATGAAACTGGGCGATACCCAGTTTCATGTAAATGGTACCCCGAATATGTTATATACTCGTATGTTCGATCGACAAGAAATATGGTCCATATAACAAATAACAAAATTATTTACAGAAAATTATACTAACTTTAAGTAAACGATCGTCATATATCGACTAGCTGAGTCGATCTAGACATGTGTGTCCGTCTGTGCATTATAATATTTAGGATATGAAATGGACCAAAAACTTTATTTTTGTCTGATTTTCTGATTTCGCTTCAGAGGCCGCAATTATGGTCCAAACATGGAGAAAGGGATCGGGTCAAAGAATAAGCATGCCTGTTTTGATAAAGAGCACACTAGAGGGAGAAATGTAGAGCTGGTCGCTTTGATAATCAGATAATAATATTGGGATGAAGTGGACCGAAAACTTAACTTTTTTGTGTTTTTTTTCGAGTCGACCCACCGGCTGGACTCTAATCGGTCAATAGGGTACAAATATCAAGAAATATTGCCCAAGTTCAGAATATAGACCCCACAAAGTTAGATTTTCATGGAAGTTGTGTAGGGTGTCATATGGTCGGCTCCACCCGACTATACTGCTCCGCTACTGGTTTTATTGATATCTCAAGGTTTCAAAACTTTTTAATAATTTTCAAATATTTAATACGAAAAAAGTGAAAAAAATCCAAGAAAGAAAGTATATTAAATTATGAATTAAGCTATTTAACAATACAACAATCGTAATGAGAAATCGACAAAAATACTAGACAAAGTTCAATCAACTTTAATACCTCATTACGAAAAATCATCGTAATAACTAATAAAATAGACAAATTATTGTTCGTTACACAATCAATATTTTTTCAACAATGACTGGAGTCAAAGATTATGTTTTGCACAAAAAATATACAACAAGAATTCCAAACAAAGACCTTGGCTTAAAAAACCCTACCTACCATAGACAAACAATATTCGGGAGCTATTAAATGAATCCAAACTACAATCAATTGCTGAAGTTTCGCACAAAATTTCTAGTCATCAATTATTAATAACAATGGCCGCAGACAAAACCACCAAATTTTCACACGCCATCACAATTTGTTTGACGGAGGTATTAGACAGTAGCGCACACATATACACTCACATATTTCGACACATCAATTGTGTGAAGAGCAATATCGGCAAATTATTTGAAGTTTTTGGGATAATGATGAAGATATTCTTGTTCAGCTTGATGGTTGGCACATGGTTTCTATGTGGTTATTTACGTATTAATCGTCATTCAGTGGGAGACTGATTATAGACACATTTCGGCGTTCAAAACCGATTAATTTTACCGATGTCATTTAAAAATATTTTTATTTGGAGTTAAACGGCATATACACTAGAAGTTTTACCGAAATTTATAAATATGTCCATTATGCCCTTCACCACACTCTGGTACAGAGTACTATTCTTTGTGCATATGATTGTAAAAGGCAAAAGGAATAGCGATAGACCCATGGTTCCTTTCGAGAATAAGCATAGAATCACTTTATGAGTCGATTTATGCATGTCCCTACTTCCGTCCATGTATTTTTGTGAGCAAATATACAGGTCACCTTTATGATCCGATTAGGATGAAATTTGGCACAGGTTACTTATATGGCCTATGGACAAACCCTATTGAAATTGGAGAAAATCGGTTCAGATTTTCGTTCGATTTTATGTAAATGGTTAACCTAACTCCCAAAGTTTGTCTGATTGAGACAAAATTTTGCACAGAGTACTGAATTAAGAACAGATTTATGTACGTGAAGTTTTGTTGAAATCGGTTCAGATTTAGTTATAGTTTCCATATATATGTTTGTTCGATTTTAGGTAAATGAAAAACCAAACACCCACTGCTTGCCCAATTGTTTCGAAATATTGCACAGTGTATACCAAATTGAGTCTAGAAGTAAATTTGTTAAATTTCGGAATCACTTTCTGAGTCGATATATGTATGTCCATACGTCTGTCTATCTGTCTGTCCATGCTGAGTTGTGAACAAAGTACAGGTCGCATTTATTATATCATATATCGGAATGAGATGAAATTTGAAACAGCTCAACTATTTGGAACGAACCTATTGTATTTGGAGAAAATCTCTTTAGATGTTTGTCCGATTGATACAAAAATTAGCATAGCGTTGTGAAATACGTACAAATTTAATTATATACCCCAAATCGATTGACATGGAATTTTGAATCGATATATTTTTGTAGATCACATTTATAATTTCGTTTGATTCCATGTCAATTATCCTTCAAAGTTGCTATGTCTTTTCTATCGTCAGGATATTGAACGTATGGATACAAAGTAGTGAAGAATATAATATAGTTGGCCCCGTCCGACTTTGAATTACTATTAAGACAGTGGTAGTACATTTAGGATTTTGGATATTGCCAGTAGAATATATCGATCCATTTTTTGGTAGAACCCAGATATAAAGGTATATTCGACATTTGGGCGATGTTAAGCTGATTTTGAGAATTTAAAAAATCTTCTTTAACCATGGCGGTATGTTCAGGGTCGTAGCTCAATCTGAGTATGTGTAGTAAATCGTTTTCTCCCGGATGTATTTTGAATGTCCACCTCGACGTACTTACGTGTTACTTTTTATACTCGTAATATATTGTGAGACAGGGTATTACGTCATTATGCATATGTTTGTAACAGACAATAGGAAACGAGATAGACACATTGTTCCTCTTGAGAATATGCATAGAATCACTATCTGAGTTGATTTTTGTATGTCCGTCCGTCTAACCATGTATTCTTATGAACAATGTACAGATCGCATTTATGATCCGATTTGAATGAAATTTAACACAATTCACTTATTTGGCACAAAGGCAAACCCTACTGAAATTGGAGAAAATCGGTTTGGTCATAAACGTTTTGGTCCGATTTTATACAAATGGTGCACAGCGTACTCAATAAGGTCCACTTTCATTTCGATAAAGTTCTGCTAGTTTTTATTTAGATTATTCACCACACTGTGGTACAGGGTACTATGTCTTTGAGCATATATTTGTAACAGACAAAAGGAAACGAGATGGACATATAGGTCTTTTTGAGAATATGCATAGAACAGGCATGCTTACCCATTTACGCTACCGTAACTGAGGGCCGATTGGTAAACACATTTTCTCTTTCTTTCTCTCTACGTCAGTCGTTTTTAATGGTGAATTCTCAGCTACGCTCGCGCACACATGCTCTCAATTTAAATTTGCCCAACACTGGCATAGAATCACTTTCTAAATCGGTGTATGCATGTCCGTTCGTCTGCCTGTCTGTCTGTCCATGTTAAATTGTAAACAAAGAACAGGTCGCATTTATGATTCGAATTGGATGAAATTTGTCATAGGTCACTTATTTGGTCCAAGGACGAACTCTATTGAAATTGGGAAAAATCGGTTGAGATTTAGATATAGCTTCCATATATATTTTCGTCCGATTTTATGTAAACGGTGCACCAATTTATTTTTATTGCACGAAATTTAGCACAGCTTAATTAAATAGGTCTAAATGAAAGAAATGATGCACCAAAGTTCCTATATATCGTTCGATCTACACAAAATTTGGCATAGCGTACTGAATTAAGTGCAGAATGATGTGTGTTAAGTTTCTTGAAAATCGATTCAGATTTATATATAGCTCCCATATAAATTTTTGTCCGATTTTATGTAAATGGTGTATCAAAGACCCTATATATCTTTCGATTTTTTTGAAATTTGGCACAGCGCACTGAATCAAGTGCAGAATGGTGTGTGTTAAGTTTCGTGAAAATCGGTTCAGATTCAGATATAGATCCCATATATATTTTCGTCCGATTTAATGTAAATGGTGCACCAAAGTGAATATATATCTTTCGATTTGCACGAAATATGGCATAGCGTAGTGAATGATGCGTGTTAAGCTTCGGAATAATCGGTTCAGATATAGATATAGATTCCATATATATTTTCGTCCGATTTAATGTAAATGGTGTATCAAAGTCCCTATATATCTTTCTATTTGCATAAAATTTGACATAGCGTACTGATGTAATTCTAGAATGATGTGTGCTAAGTTTCGGTTCGTATTTAGACATGTATATTTTCTTCCGATTTTATGTAAATTGTGCACCAAGAACTAAAAATGTGGCCGATATGCACAAAACAGATTGAAATTATTTATTTATTTATTTTTATTTTATTTATTTATTTAATTCATAATGTAACATCAGAGCCTCATGAGGCCATACACCCTAACCTGTGGCAAGATTCGATGAAAACGGTTTAGATTTCGATATAGCTTTTATATATTTCGTCCGATTTTAAATAAATGGAGCACCAAACTCTTTATGTTTATCAAATATTTATCCAAATAGTCAACGGGTGTCCGATTGATGTTTGTTTTAAATTGATTTAAATAATTTTGTCCCATTGTAAGAAGCAACTCTATATCTGACCAAATGAAATAGGTTGCAGAATGACATGTTTATAGGTCAAATTTCATTTTACTGGCCCTTCAAAAAAGCGACGTCAGTTAGGATTCAGCTGTTGAATATACCCAAAGTCGTGAAAGGTATCATATAGTCGCCCCGTCCGACTTTACTACTTTCCTTACTAATTTTTAATGGTGCACCAATCTCCCAATATTTATCCCATTGAGACATAATTTTGCACAGCATGCGAAATTAAGTTCAGTTCGATGCCGCTGAAGTTTTTTTTTTAAATCGGTTCAGATTTATACAAGTCGCCCATACATATTTTCGTGAAATTTTTTAATGATTCATCAAACTCCCAATATTTGTCCGATTGAGACAAAATTTTACATAGCATACGAAATTAAGTCCAGGTTGATGTTGGATATGTGTTCAGATTAAGATATAGATAGAGCATATCTAGTATTTACCCAAAGTGGTGAAAGGTATCATATAGTGGGCCCCGTTCGACTTTTGAACTTTCCTTAATGGTTTTACTTTACCGTGTTTACTTAAACGTGCCCAACATCTTCAAATTGCCAAAAAATGGTATCGAAGGTGTTTAATTAACACATACTGAAGTTATTTTTATTAAAAACATCCCATAACGAATTTGATCATTTTTACTAGTAGTTATTGTCCAATGAATCTAATTATATTTCATGGAGTTTATTGTTTTTGCTGTTTCCGATCTTATTATGATACCTCTCGATCATTATTATATAATATTTTTGATAATCACCCACTGATCATCGATTGCGTGGTTTTCTCACACAATGACTACCGCAGAAATAATTACAACAAACGAACCAATCCATCACGCTGCGGTAATCAAACACAATAAAGGTATTTTCAAACCACCAATATTTTAAATAGTAATATCCCTATCTACAGAAAAAAATATTCAAATCACCTAAAGTACTTATGATTACCTTTTTTATGTCTTGTACCTTGTTATTTTTTGATTAACTGAAGTATTTTTATAAAAACAACAACAACAAAAATAATAACAATAATTGTTTGTTAAATATTTGATATACAACAAAATCAAATCACCTCCTCCTCTTTAATGTCGTTAAAACAACAACAACAGAAACAGATAATAGGTGTTGTTAAGTAGCCTTACCGCTTACTGTTAAGCTCCGCTTTGAATGACGACGATGATGGAACGTTGTGACCTTGCACAACAACAACGAACATCTTCTGATAATGAGATGGTTGCTTGGTTGGTGGATTTTTGTCTTCGCGACTTCCATTCCTCTTTTGTGGCCACAATTTGTTTTAATGGTTTCAACACACGTTTCGGATATTTTTTTGTTCATCTAACGGACGAATGGATGAATGAACGAAATAATTATTTCGATGATTTGGACAAAAACGAAGCGAAAAATAAACGCCCATTGTATTGCAACAAGAACGACGAGCTTGGCGTTAGATCGCCACATTAAAAAGTGATTAAAGGTATTATTTGGTAATTATAAACACACAAACACACACACTCCCATCGACGAAAAGGAAGGAGAACACCGTAGATGAATGAATACTGTTGCAAACAGGTGTTAAATTGAATGAGATAATAATGGATGTTTGGAAAAAATACAAAAATATTAAATTGCGACATACTTGTTTGAATATGGAAATCAAGGATAAAGCAGATATTATGAAATCGAACATCGACAATATTGGTTCTCACTGACTAGATAAATGAGACTGATTACACTATGCAACATAATTGGGCTCATGGTCTTGGAGGATCGGAAAATTCTTTATGATGATGATGAGTCCTTGGCGATCATATTAGGAAACAGGAAAGACAAATTCTCAATAGGAGAGTTTTTGAGTGATGAATTTTTGCTGGCAACTCAAAGATTATTGACGAAAATCTTTATATATTTGTGTGCGGCTATTGCAGGATATTTTTGAGTTTCCAAGTCTTAATGTAATCGAATAATTAATATTTTTGTAAAACATGTCCTCTTTCTATGTTGGTCGTTATATATATACCTCTATCCCCCTTACTTATTTTTTTCGGAATATAGGAATCGAATATTTAATATTGCACTTCAAATTCGACCGGGTCTATTTGGAGGTTCGATTCCACGATAGGAATATTTATTTATATTTATGAAGTTTCCAATCCCATTTAAACCTATACCATACTGCAGGGAATGGGATTGAATGTGAGGTTAACCTTTCTGCAATAAAAACCTGCACGAGCGTTTATAGGGCTTATAAAAAAGGATAAGCTTTACGGATCCGATATTAATCATTTGTTGGTAGTAAAATTTTACATTTAAATATGCTACAAATACCTTACAATTCTAAAATTGGTTGTCGGAGGTGGTTGTACCATTATATATGGCTATACATAAACGTGGACCAATAATAAAATGGTAACATGTGACACCACTCATTTATTTGACCCCAGGAAGAATCATATTGCATATTTTGATTTAAATATGTCTCCAATATATAACTTAGTCCCATTTTTTGTAACTTGTGTACAAAAGGTACCATGTCTGCCCAATTGACACAAAAAATAGCGTCGGTAACCGATTCGGGACTACCATTGTGATTGTTCGTTTAAATTTGTTTGGAATTAGGTAAACACTTGTGGCCCAAACAAACAAACGTAGACGAGATGTGGTAATATGGGTACATACCCGAAACTGTCAAAAATACCATTTATTTCCCGAAAAGAATTCAAAAACAAAAGCTCCTATCAATTGAAATCCGATTAAGTGGATGAATTAAAGTTTAATATTTAAGACTCAGAAGGGAACAAATTTGAGGTGAGAATGCTTAAAATGAAAGACTTAGTCCGCAGTATTGCAAGGATACTGGGAAGCCATTGTGCGGGTCAATAATGGCATTGGGCTATTTATACCCTTCATCACACTGTGGTACAGGGTATTATGTCTTTGTGCATATATTTGTATCAGGCAAAAGGACTCCAAATAGACTCATGGTTCCATTAGAGAATATGCATAGAATCACTTTCTGATTTCGATTTATTCATGTCCGCCCGTATATCTGTCCGTATGTAGATGTTAAGATGTAAGCAAAGTGCAGGTCGTATTTATTATCCGAATTGTATGAAATTTGGCACAGCTCATTAATTTGGCCCAAGGACGAACCCTATTGGAATTGAAGAAAATCGAATCAGATTTAGATATTGCTCCCGTATATAGTTACGTCCGATTTTTGGTAAATTGGGCACCAAAGTCTCTATATATCCTCAGATTTGCAAGAAATTTGGCATAGATCCAGAATAACGTTCAGATTTAGATATAGCATCGTTTCCATATACAAATATCGTGTGTTAAATTTTCTTTAAATATATTTGCAAAATTTAGAATTGGTTACACAATGACATGTGTTGGGATTGATGTTAGTCGGTTTACTTATAGGTAAACATCGCTTATTTAAGTTCGTTCAATTTCATGTCAATGTTCCTTCGAAAAGGCGACGTCTGTTAGTATATATTGGTATTTATACCCTCTTCCATAATATGGAGGGTATATTAATTTTGTCATTCCGTTTGTAACTCATCCAAATATTCATTTCCGACCCTATAAAGTATATATATTCTAGATCAGGGTAACATTTTAAGACGATCCAGCCATGTCCCTCCGTCCGTCTGTTGTAATCACGCTACCTTCTGAAGGAATTGAGATAGATCGCCAAAATTTTGCATAGAGTCGTATTTTGTCTGTAGGCAGGTCAAGTTCGAAGATGGGCTATATCGCTCCACGTTTAGGCATAAACGCCCAATTTTATATATTTTGGGGTTTTGAGCGCGCTTTTCAACTGAATTCGCTGAAATTTGTACAATGGGTTATTTTTTGGGTACCAAATGTCTCCACTAAAAATTATAAATATTGGTCCACCATATAAGACCCCCATATAAAGGTACCCCCAATTTTCGGTATTTTGGGGGTTTTGAGCGCGTTTTTCAACCGAATTCGCTGCAATTTGGTATTTTGTAGTCGCATATGGTAACAAATTTTCCTATCAAAAATTATTAATATTCGCCCCCTTTTAGGGGTAGTTCCGATCTTATATTAAAATAGTTAGCTGATTAGTTCCGTGTGTAGCGGTTGTCCCCATAAAGGCGTATTCTACTACAGTATACAAATACAAATTATGGAATTCTAAGACGATTTAGTTGTAATCATTGCGCTTTCTAAGGATGTCGTTATAAAAGTACTCGAACCTGACGATAATGAAATATATCGACCAGCATTTAGGCATCTCACCCATATAATTATACCTCCTGAAGGACAAAATTGAGACACAAAACAAAAATATTGGATTCGAAATTGACATATGTCGATCATTAATTGGGCATAGCCCTCATATAACTATAACCCCAAATATTCGCTTATTCCTACAGTATGTAATCTAACTTTGTAATCTAAATTGCAGAAGTTTGAGGATTGTATATTCCACCATCCGTTATTAGTATCAGTCCACGCTTTGGGGTTTTCATTATAAACTGCTGAAATTTGTATTCGGTGTACACAATGGTTTACATAAACCGGTTTGTAGAATTATCGGTATAGGTTCACTTTTTGGTATGTTCCCTACATTATCATTTGAAGTATCTTCCAGTATATCTATGGTGGAGGGTATTCAAAGTTCGGCCCTGCCGAACCAAATGCTTTTTCACTTGTTTTTATTGTTTTTGTTGTACTCTCCACCATAAGGTGATAAGTATATTAAATTTATCCTTACGTTTGAAATTTCGCAAACACATTGCTACTACTTCTAGGATGTCTGGTATTATATCATATACGTCCCAGTGGTATAGTTCGCAAATAAGGTGCCGAACAATTTGCAGTGCTTTTGAATGTTTTAGTGACATTATCCAACCGATTGGGTCGCAATTTATCATTTTTGGTTCATAGAATCTGAAAAACTTCTTCAAACTAAATTTTTCCACTTCAGGCCTGTATTAGGGTCCGTTGTAGGTATTTTGATAAGCCTACACGAAACTGATGAGGCTATAACTGGACATTCCAGGTTTACAGAGTGTAAAAGATTTCCAGGCTATATATTTCCAATATACATATCGATGCCTCCGAACCATAGTATGCTAAGTCTGAAAACGTAACGTAAAGAACTTTAAAATATTCTAAGTCGACTTAGCATACTATGGTTCGAAGGCGTCGATATGTCAACTTATTCAAATACCTCTTATATAACGGTCCAGCATTATTATGTGTAAATTTTACATCCGGCCATTTTTGTAATTTAGCACTTCGGTTCTTAAAGTATAAAAAAACTTCTGGCGAAAAATCAACTGTGATCGACCTCTGTTGATTTTTTTGCAGATGTTTTGACATATATGCCCCGTTTCTTTTTGGTAGAGGTCATAAAAAGCTCGTGTCGCCCAATTAACGATGATTTTACATTTTGTATTGATTTTGGGGATAAGCAAGTCCGACACTTAGTAATATTATGTCATTACAAGTTGGTTGTAAGGGATATAAAGAATCCGTTTTTTGTTAAGATTTCAAAAATATATTTGCGCAAACTTACCACATATGAAAGTGCACATGTTTAAATTAATCCGCAACATGATGCACACGAAATCAAATCAATCAATGGCTGAGGTAATCCAAAATATTTAATCCAAAGTTTTTTTTTCGATAAAAAAATTTTTAAGTTTTTTATTTAATATTTTTTTAATCACTGAAAAATAAAATAGAAATATAACAAAAAATTATAATAAGCACTTTTCATTTCAATGACACACTAAAACGCATAAAATTTTAAAGGCCACAACTAGGTTTTCTTGTTTTTCATCAAAGCGGAAAAGCTGAGGGCGTTAAAATGAAAATTCCACAATTATGCAATGATAATTTTAATTTTTTCTCGTTTATTTTGTTGGCGTTGCAAATGGTATTTTGAAAAATAAAGAGATTTTCCGTTTGTCACAAATGATTTAGAAACACTTCAGACTGGAGTTGTTGTTGGGGGGTTTCTTCATGCTTTATTTTTGTTGTTTAAATGCCGAATAATTAAGTGGTGTTTTTGCTCGTTTATAAGTTTGTTATGGTTTTTGGGTTTTTTGCTCTTTTATTTACTTCGTTTTTCTGTTGTTTTTTTCTAACAGACGCATTCACTCATGTGGAAATCGTATTCAAATGCAAAAATCTATTTCGAATCTTTCTTCACTTCACATGTACTCGTACACATGTTTGTATGCAGGGCATCGTAGACGTCTTGAGATTTTTACAACATCTTTGCCACCCTTCACTAAACATCGCTTAGAATGTTTAATAAAACTTGTGTTAAGTGTTTTACATTTAGAGTTTTTAAGTTCAACACTGAGATTCAAAATTATTTTTTGTTAAGAGGAAATTTTTGAACTTTACCCGCCTTGGAACAAGACGCACCTTAGTTACGAAGCGCGAAACACGACTTAATAGTTAACGTTTTCAAAACGAAATAAACTTTTGAAATCAAAAGGAAACCTCTAAAGCCCATCGTTGTCGTAGTCGTCGCCATCATCGTGATGATGATCATCAGGCAGCAGCAGCAACACCAACAGCCAGGCATCCTCAGCAGCCAAGCAAAACGCTGACGCAGCATAAATATCAGTAGACTTGTTAGACAAGCGATCTCTTCTTCTTCATTAGCAATGATGTTGTTATTTGCCGGCACCACATAACACCACACACCGATTCCATAGATGATGGAGCGAGCAGCAGCAAAACCTGGCCAAACCATAAGCAGCAAACTTCGCAATCAATAGATAGCTTCGCATCGTACGCTTACCTAAAATTTGTCGCTTTACCAAAGCATGTTTCAGTCATGTAAGCAGTCTCATTGAAAATATCGTCTTCATGCTGTTGTCTGCTGCCGCTGTATTGCTCAGCTTCGCAGCCCAGCTTTGTGGCACATTTAACATGGAAGATGTCTTCTTTGCTGTCAGCAGCAGAACTTTGTGTCATTGTTGCCTTGATTATCTCTCTTGTGAACAGAAATCTTGAAGTATTTCTATGGAGATGACTTCTATGGCAATTGTACTGAGGCTGGTTGTAAGTGTTAGAGATCGTGGTGAATTTTCACTTAAATATTCTGGAAGATGTTACACGCGAGAAAATTGTTTACTCTACACATTGAATATTAAAAACCAGTAAGGTAATTTCAAACCAGTGAGCGGAGCAGTATAGTCGGACGGGGCCGACCATACGATACCCTACACAACTACCACGGAACTCAAATTTTCTGCGGATGTTTATTCCGAGCCTGGGCAATATTTCGTGATATTTGCACCCTCTTGCCCGATTAGAGGTAAACAGTACCTCTTCCTCACACTGACATATTTTCCGAATATTACGAGTATTCAGTACAGCTATTGTCCAGATTCCCTTCACCGTGGGTTGTGTTGTGATATTCGGCTTTCATTTGTGGTCTATAGATCGACTCGAAAATAACACAAAAAATTAAGTTTTCGGTCCACTTCATTCCAAAATTTTTATCTGATCATCACCGAAAATTATAGGCGTTGTCCTTGACCATAACTGGAACCACATGGAACATTTCAAAGCCATCTGCGCTAAATTTCCGCTCTCCAGAGTGATAATGGGTTACTAAATAATATACGAATACGGAGATACCTGTAAATATTTAGGTGTAACTCCCACATCCGAGCACATACAACAATATAATTGGTCTTAATTTAAAGGTCAACCACTCCTCTTGGATATAATGTCAACTTCTCGGGTAAATGTTCTTCAGGGGTAAATACATATGGCATAGAATACAAATTTTGTCATTTTTCACACAAAAGTCAGGGCCCATTTGACCCGCTAAATATTGACCGATCTTTATCCAAACAGTCATGCTTATTCTTTGGCCCGATCCGCTTCTCCATGCAAAATTTCACGATGTTCGGGCCATTATTGCGGCCTCTGGAGCGACCAGAAAAACCGACAAAATTTTGGTATTTGGTCCATTTCATCCCCTAAATATTAACAGATCTTTCCCAAAAACAATAGGGGTCTTCATTGGCCAGAACCCATCCTACATGCAAAATTTCGTGAAGATTGGTCCATAACTGTGGCCTGTATCGTGTTTACAAATTATAATGGACAGACGGACGGACGGACGGACACACATGTCTAGATCGACTCAGCTAGTCGAGATATGACGATAGGTATACTTAAAGGTGGGTCTAGGATCAATATTTCGCGGCGTTACAAACTTTTGGGGCTGCACAAAGCTATAATACCCTGACAACATAGTTGTGTAGGGTATAAAAACGGACGGGGATGGCCCCGGAGCTATTAGCGAGCTATATCCAAATCTGAACCGATTTCGAGGAAACTTGTCACATGTTACTTTACTTACTTACTTAGCTGGCTTGTTACAGAACGGTAGTTCCATAAGCCGAGTTTAAAAAAAGATTTCCAAGCGCGTCTGTCTTGTGCGCATCCCCTGCCTTTTGAGCTGGGGCATTATCATTCATTCGCTCAACATGGCCTAGCCACCGTTTTCGCTACAGCTCAATACGACCAACTATGTCGATGTCCGCGTATAAATTGTAAAGCTCGTGGTTCATTCGACGCCTATATTCACTGTCGACGCAGATCGGCCCATAGATCTTTCTAATCGAAGCTGTCGTTCTCAAGTTCCACAGTTGGTCCGAGTCTACTGGACGTCTTCCGCGTTGATACTATCAGCTTGATCTTCTCGCTGTTTACTTCCAGGCCCACTTTGGCAGACTCCTTCTCTATTTGTTCAAAGATGGCTGTTACCGCTCGCAATGTTCGACCATTTATATCGATGTCATCGGCGTAGGCGAGTAACATGTGATGTTTGGTGTACAGAGTGTCATTTCTGTTTACCATTGCGTCTCGTAAGACTTTTTCCAGCAGGATGTTAAAAAGGTCACAAGACAAACTGTCACCTTGTCTGAATCCTCGTTCGGTATTGAAGGGCTCCGATAGTCCCTTTCCGACTTTAACTGTTCACCTTGTGTCACTTAAAGTTATCCTGCATAGCCGTATTAATTTTGCAGGAATGCCGAACGTAGACTTGGCTTTAAACACCCCTGAACGGATAGGGCTGTCGAATAGGTGGTATGTGTCGATGTGTTTTTCGTGGGTCTTTTCCTGGATTTGGAATGTGCGTTTTTTATTCCCTTCACCACACTGTGGTACAGGGTATTATGTCTTTGTGCATATGTTTGTAACAGGCAAAAGGAATCGAGATAGACCCATGGTTCCTTTTGAGAATATGCATAGAATCACTTTCTGAGTCGATTGATGAATGTCCGCCCGTCCGTCCGTCCGTCCGTCTGCCCCTCTGTTGATGTTAAATTGTAAACAAAGTACAGGTCGCATTTACATTCTGATTTGAATGAAATTTATTTGGCCCACGGATGAAACCTATTGAAATTGGAGAAAATAGGTTCAGATTTCGATAGAGCTCCCATATATAGTTTCGCCCGATTTTAGGTAAATGGTGCACCAAAGTCCTTGAAAATCATCTGATTTGTACGAATTTTGGCATAGCGTACTAAATTAAGTCTAGAATGACGTGTGTTAAGTTTCGTGAAAATCGGTTCAGATTTCGATATAGCTCCCATATATAATTTCGCCCGATTTTAGGTAAATGGTGCACCAAAGTCCTTGAAAATCATCCGATTTGCGCGAATTTTGGCATAGCGTGTGTCTGATTGATTTTACATTTTATACCGTGCATAGGTTGCACAATGACGTGTTAGTCGGTTAATATATAGAGATTAAGATCACATATTTAAGTTCGTTCAATTGCATGTCAATGTTCCTTCAAAAAGACGACGTCTTTTAGGATACATATGTAATATATTCCAATGTGGTGAAGGGTATCATATAGTCGGTCCAGTCCGAATTAACTACTTTCCTTACTAGTTCTTGTTCTTTTTTCTTTTTTTCTGAAAACACGTTTCCCAAGAGTTGCTTTTGCTGCAATATGTGCCATATCGGAACAAGAAGTGCTTTCGTCAAGCGGGTGGATAAGTTGAGCGGAGTAGGCCTCGGGTACCTGTTGAGTTTGCAGCTTTTCGACGTCGAGTTTCCGTGTTCTGTTAGATCGCACCTTTGCTTCAACATTAAGAGTGCTAAACTTGGCTGCTATATATGGAAGCTATATGTAAATCTGAACCGATTTTCACGAAAAAAAATGTAATGTGCCAATTCGGATCATAAATGCGACCTATACATGCGTAAATCGACTCAGAAAGTATTCTCTTAAGTAACCATGGGTCTATCTCGTCTCATTTTGCCTGTTACAAACAGCTCATTTATTTGGCCCTAGGACGGGCCCTATTGAAATTGGGAAAAATCGGTTCAGATTTAGATATAGCTTCCTATATATAATTTGACATACACGAAATTTGGCGTACTGAACTGAGCCTAGAATGATGTGTGTTGAGTTTCGGAAAAATCGGTTCAGATTTCGATATAGCTCCCGCATATACATATATATTCGTCCGAATTTACATAAATGTAGCACCAATTCTTTATGCTCGATACATATGTACCTTACACCCAAAGTGGTGAAGGGTTTTATATAGTCGACCTATAGCCAACTTTGTTAACAATTTTTTAAAATTAACTAAAACTAAAGATAACTTAAAGAAGGGAATCTGGTGACAGATACAGACAGCGTGTCGAGGATCTGAAAGGAGTATTTTGAAAAGCTTCAGCTGGTATCAAATAGTAGCGGTGAAGATGATACCCCGGAACCAATAATAGGTGACAGTATAGAGTGTATACCACCTAACCAAGATGAGTTCAGAATAGCAATCAATCGGCTGAAGAATACTATTCAAGACTGGTGGTCAGATATGGGTCAGGAGCATGCACCAGCTGATTAGTACAATTTGGCTGGAGGAATGCATGCTCAATGATTGGAACCTCAGCATCATATGTCTCGTGCACAAAAAATCAGACAAGAGGAGATGTGCCAACTATAGAGGATTAAGTCTCCTTCCCATCGCATATAAAGTGCTATCTAAGTCTAAGTAAGCGGTTTAGAAACAAGACCACCTCCCGTCAGACCAAACTCACACTCTACAAGACTGATACAACCCATGATGTTATATGGATCTGAAGCATGGTTACTTACGCAAGCAGATGAGGCGGCTCTTGTAGTGTTTGAGAGAAAAATTGTCCGGAAGATCTATGGGACGATCTGCGTAGACGGTGAATATTGCCGTCGAATGAATACCACCTAAATATTTCGTTCCGAAGTGATAACATAAAACAAAACCAGTAAGCGGATCACTTATTGCCCAATTAGAGGTCAACAGCACCTCTTCCTTACACTGGCATATATTTCGAATATTACTAATATTCAGTACAGCCCTTCTAATTATTTGTCCAGATTCCCTTCATCGTGAGTTGTGTTGTGATGTTCGGCTTATAATTGTGGCCTATAGATCGACTCGAAAAAAAAACAAAAAAATTAAGTTTTCGTTCCACTTCATCCCAAAATTATTATCTGATCATCACCGAAAATTATAGGCGTTGTCCTTGACCATACCTGGAATTTCATGGAATATTTCCGCCCTCTAGTGTGGTAATGGGTTACTAAATAATATATCAGTACGTAAGCACCTGTAATTGTTCAAGTGTTACATTATAATTGGTTTCAATTTAAAGGTCGACCACTTATCTAAGAGGATCAACTTCTCGGGTCTATGTCCTTCAAGGGCAAATATATACACCATAGAATACAAATTTTGTCATTTTTCCCACAAAAGTCAGGGTCCATGTGACCCGCTAAATATTGAACAATCTTTATCAAAACAGGCATGATTGTTCTTTAGATCGATCCCGTTCTCCATGTAAAAATTCGAAGTTTGTGCCATAATTGCGGTCTCCGGAGCGACCAGAAAAACCGACAAAAGTTAAGTGTTTGGTCCATTTCATCCCCTAAATATTAACCGATCTTTGCCAAAAACTATAAGGGTCTTCATTGACCACAACCCATCCTACATGCAAAATTTCGTGAAGATTGGTTCATAACTGTGGCCTGAATCGTGTTTACAAATTATAATGGACAGACGGACGGACACACATGTCTAGATCGACTCAGCTAGTCGAGATACGGTGATCGGTGGGGTGGGTCTAGGACCAAATATTTCGCGGCGTTACAAACTCTTGGACATTAGACATTAATCTATGATTAATGTCTGTGAATTTATGGGACACCGATAAATCGACAATAAAATTTTGAATTAGCGATTTCTGTAAGCGGGATGAAGAAGGGGTGGGAGTGCTATAAAAGTTTATTGTGGTACTTAGTAAACATTTTTAAATGATATCGTAATTTTCACACACTACGCATACCTGTTTATAAAGGTATACGTAATAGTTGGTGCAATAGCATTTCTCAGCTTTCTATGTCATCTCGCAATTAATATGTAAATCAGTTTTTTTATTGTTTTCCCTTTTTACGCGTTACCACTTTCCCATGTAGATGGATGGCCTAAACTTTTCCGAGTCACTATGTCACTGTGTCTGCCTTACCAAAGAAACAAAACCAACAAAAGTAAGAGGCTGTTGCACTTTATTGTTCGTTCGCTCGGTTGTTGGTCGGCTTGATGTGGCACGGTTGTCATTTGTGGCAAATATAGGTGAGTGTGTTGCCTTTAAGTACACAGAGAGACGTAACTAGTTGTTGCGGTAGTCATCCATCCAGCCAGCCAGCAGCATTGTAATCATGCCACCCCAAAACAAGCTAAAACGTTGTCGTTACCTATTTACCGGGAGGGGTGGGGTAACTAAGCAGACAATCAACAAGGCAGGCGGCCAACCAGCCAAGCACTAAACCAAACCGCACCGAAAAGCCAACCTTAGATGATGGGAATTTCAAGTATTTGCTTTACAACATGTGACTGAGCAATTGACTGGCGGACTATCTTGTTGTGTGTATGGATGTATGTGTGTGTGTTTCAAACAGTGTGGGAACACCAAATATAAACAACACACCCGCATTTGCAGCTTATTACCAGCCACCACGGTAAGCTTTTTGGCAAATTTGTTTAAAGTTTGTGTCTTAAGTCTTTTGTTTTGTTGTGATGTTATGCAGTTTTCTCGCGTTGTTTTTGGAGAGGCTTCATTGCACATCATCAATTGCGGGGCAAAGCAACACATTGACTGTCAATGATGTGTCAGTGTGAGTATTTTTTGTTGTTTGTTTTTTTTTTTCTTTTGTTCCATAACTCCATGCCGAAGTGCTAGGGTGTCTGAGAATTTTTGTTACAACCAATGGCGTTTTAAATTTTTTTCGCCGCCTGAGAATGTTGTTAATAATAGTACCAACATACAACAGGCTGCAAGCCAAAGCCCAATGGTTGTATCGTTGCTTACAGGTGTGTCTGTCTATCATTATCGTTGCTGCATCCAAGGTGGTAGTTCCAAGTTTTATAGTTACCACTACCACCAACACCATTAGCGGCAACCACTTTTAAGGCATTCACTCCCAAGTTGTTGTCATCGTACAATTACTCAAAACACTGTCACATATGTACGTACGCGACAAATGTTTGATCCAGTTTTGCTACCAAATTTGTTTCCTTCACTCTCTAGCTCAACGTGTATGAAAAGCGGCACTAGCCTCTGGTCGGTAATGCATTTCCGACTTATTGTTTAATAATCATCAAGTTTTTTTCTCTCTTCAACAACATTTGTCAGTAGTTTTTTGTGATGCTGTTTTTTATTTTTTAAAATGCGTGCCGTTTATAATCGACCCAAAACAACAAAAATCATTATATAACAATAATAATAATAAACGTGATTATCTTATTAATTAGTTTGTCTCGATTTTCATCTCTTGGCAGTGACTTGTATTTCCGTATTTGTGTGCAAATATCAAATTTAAAATGAATTATTTATACCGAAATAGGTCCAGTGAAACATTTCCACTTATATGGTACAGTTTTTTCTTCTTTTCCACAAATATGTTATAAAATATTTTTTGTTTATTTGGTGTTTTAAAATGTAATTGGTATACAGAGTAAGATATTTAATTCCTTACAAATCGGAAAACACTTAACTAGTTTTATTTTAGATAACTTATGAATCATAGACGCAATGGAGATACATGACTTTGGTGTGAGGAATCACACACTACATTGAAGGGAAAATCTCGAATACATATTTTATGGATTTCAAGATTTAAAAAAAAAATACTTAAATTTCATTGAAGACATAAAATATAAGCAAACAAGTAAAAACGTCCCTAAGTTCGGCCGGGCCAAACTTTGTATACCCTTGACCACGTGGACATATGTAGTATAAATTTATCCTGACGTTTTATGCCATGCGTCGGGCATCCTTTATGAGGAAGATACCAAAGGAGTAGATCTACATCAATATCAAAATCAATGTTTAATATAAATTTTAAGGTTGCCCTTTGTGGACCAAACCGGATTCGCCATTCGCTTTATATAATATACGAAGTTAGATCAAACCAGTGAGCGGAGCAGTATAATCGCACGGAGCTGGCCATATGATACTCTACACAACTACCACGAAAAACAAACTTTCTGCGGTTCTATATTCTGAGCCTGGCAAATATTTTGTGATATTTGCACGCTTTTTACCCATTATAGATCAACAACATCACTTTCTAACCCTGACATATTTTCCATATTTTTTTCTTGAAGTGAATTTTTACGACATAAAATAAAAAATTTTTCACTTTAGGTTTTGGTTGATTTTACCCTCGGAATATTGTCCGTTCATCATATTTGGTCAGACACCCTTCACCTTGTAAAATATGTGATGTTCTGCATATAATAATTGCCTCTGACAAAATTAAAGTTTTCGGAACTTCATGAATTTCAAAGCGGTCAGCGCGACATTTCCGTCCTCGAATGGAGTAATATTAATACTATGCACATAGTCACCTTTACCTAATTGCGTGTAACTCCCACATCAGAGTACATACAGCCATTTGATTTGATGGTCAACAACTCCTCTTGGATATACTATAAACTTCTCGGGTATATGTCCTTCAGGAGGAAGTATATACGCCCCAGAATAAAAATTTTGTAATTTTTCACACAAAAGTCAGGGTTCATTTGACCCGCTAAATATTGCTCGATCTATATCAAAACACGATCCCCTTCTCCATGTAAAATTTCACGATGTTCGGACCAAAACTGCGGCCTCTGGAGCGACCAGAAAAACCAACAAAAATTAGGTATTTGGTCCATTTCATCCCCTAAATATTAACCGATCTTTGCCAAAAACAATTGGGGTTTTCATTGGCCAGAACTGGCCTTACATGCAAAATTTCGTGAAGATTGGTCCATAACTGTGGCCAGTATCGTGTTTACAAATTATAAGGGACAGACGGACGAACTAAATCGACTCAGGTCGAGATAGGATGATCGATATACTTAAAGGTGGGTCTAGACCAATATTTCGCGGCGTTGCAAACTCTTGGGGCTGCACAAAGCTATAATACCTTAACAACATAGTTGTGTAGGATATAAAAATGAACCGTTGAGATATGCATTAAAGTAAGCCCCTTGTCTTCCAATCTCCCTTCAACGATCTCTTCAGTTTTCGGTTTGGTTATGTTGAACGCCAATGCATATCCATTAATAGAATATACAATAAATGAGATCCCGCCCTTTCTCGGTTTCAAACCAGTAAGGAAAGTAGTAAAGTCGGACTGGGCCGACTACATGATACCCTTCACCACTTTGGGTATATTCTACATATGTATCCTAATATATGTAGAATATATCTGAACCGACTTCAGGGAAACTTGCCAGAGACTAATTTATATTACATCAGTACGTTGTGTAAATCGGCCTAGCTATGGATCTTTTCAGGAAGCTTAGCAACATCATTCTAGACTTAATTCAGTACCCTATACCAAAATTCGTGCAAATCGAAAGATATATAGGGACTTTGGTGCACCAATTACATAAAATCGGACGAAAATATATATGGGAGCTATATCTAAATCACGAAACTTAGCACAATTCATTCTTAATTCAGTACGCTATAACATATTCGTGAAAATCGAATGATTTTCAGAGATTTTAGTGCACCAAATGCCTAAAATCGGATGAAAATATATATGGGAGATATATCTAAATCTGAGCCGATTTTCACGAAACTTTGCACACATCATTCTCGACGCAATTCAGTACTCTATGCCAAATTTCGTGCAAATCGAAAGATATATAGGGTCTTTGGTGCACCGATTACCTAAAATCGGGCGAAACTATATATAGGAGCTATATCTAAATCTGAACCGATTTTCAGGAAACTTAACACACATCATTCTAGACCTAATTAATTACGCTGTGCAAAATTTCGTGCAAATCGAAAGATGCACCGATTACCTAAAATCGGGCGAAACTATATATAGGACCTATATCTAAATCAGAACCGATTTTCAGGAAACTTAACACACATCATTCTAGACCTAATTAATTACGCTGTGCCAAATTTCGTGCAGATCGAAAGATATTTAGGGACTTTGGCGCACCATTTACCTTAAATCGAACGAAAATATATATGGGAGCTATATCTAAATCTAAACCGATTTTCAGGAAACTTAACACACATCATTCTAAACCTAATCAATTACGCTGTACCAAATTTCGTGCAGATCTACCTTAAATCGGACGAAAATATATATGGGAGCCATATCTAAATCTGGACCGATTTACAGGAAACTTAACACACATCATTCTAGACATAAATCATTTCGCTATGCCAAATTTCGTGCAAATCGAAAGATATGTAGTGACATTGGTACACTATTTACATTAAATCGGACGAAAATATATATAGGAGCTATATCTAAATCTGGACCGATTTTTCCCAATTTCAATAGGGTTCGTCCTTGGGCCAAAAAAGTGACCTATGCCAAATTTCATCCAATTCGGATCATAAATGCGACCTGTACTTTGTTCACAAAAATACATGGACAGACAGACGGACGGACGGATGGACATGCATAAATCGACTTAAAAAGTCGGAACCATGTGTCTATCTCTTTTCCTTTTGCTTGTTACAAACATATGCACAAAGACATAAAACCCTGTACCACAGTGTGGTGAAGGGTATAAACACTGATTTATTTCACCTAAACAATCCTTAAGTAGGTTAGTTCGTGGATAGTATAATTTCCCAAGAATTGTGCACATAGTCTTGCAAAGAATTGTGCACATGGTCTTGTGCACAAAAGAATTGTGCACATAGTCTTGCAAAGATTTGCTTAGTGTAATCTTTATTTGGATTCCTAATAATATCTTTATACTCTTGCCAGTGACCTCGTTATTCAAAAGATTGGATTTCTTTCGCCCATGACCTCGTTTAGCATCATTCATGTATATATAGTGGGTACCCATAGTTTAGGACTAACATTGTTTGGAAGTTATTGTTTTAAGACGTGTTTGTTATCTGTCATTATATATATATTTTTTTTTTAATCCTGACCAGAGTATAAAGTCCCCTTCACCACTTTGGGTATATTCTACATGTGTCTCCTAACAGACTCCGCCTTTTCGAAAGAACATTCACATGAACGAACTTAATTATGTGATCTTTATGCCTTTCTGGAACCTATGCTAAATTTCATTCGGGCAAGTTTAGAGTTGTTTGCGTACAATGGGACAAATTTATGTAAATCGATATAGAGCAAAATTGATAAACACTATTCGGTAGTCCGCACTCTTCAAAATTTAATCTCAATCAGACACGCGTTTGAAATATATATGGAAGCTGTGTCTGCATCAGCACCATTATCTATAAAACTCAATAACGACATTCTAGTCTCAATTTGATACGTTGTGTAAAATTGCATGTCAATCGGTGCAAAATTTACCTAAAATCTAAAGAAAATATATATGGGAGGTATATCAAAATCTGCACCGATTTCAATAAAACTTGCCAGAGATTAATTTTTATTAACATCAATATAGAAAATTGTGTGTCAATCGTACAAACTTTGTTCAGGAACCTAATCGCACGAAAATATATATGGGAACTATAACAAAATCTGACCCGATTTTCTCGAAACTTGACACACGTCATTCTAGATTTAATTAAGTGCGCTATGCCAAATTTCGCGCAAACCGAAAGATACATAGGGACTTTTGTGCACAATTTATTTAAAATCGGACGAAAATATATATGGGTGCTATATCTTAATATGAACCGATTTTCAGGAAACTTAGCTCACATCATTCTATACTCAATTCAGTTCGCTGTGCCAAATTTCGTGCAAATCGAAGGATATATAGGAACTTTGGTGCAAGATATACCTAAAATCGGACGAAAATATATATGGGAGATATATTTAAAACTAATCCGATTTTCACGAAACTTACCACACATCATTCTAAACTCAATTCAGTCCGGTATGCCAATGTTCGTGCAAATCGAAAGATATATAGGGACTTTGGTGCACCACCTACATTAAATCGGACGAACATTTATATGGGAACTATATCTATATTTGAACTGATTTTCACGAAACTTAGCACACATCATTCTGGACCTAATTCGTGACAATTGAAAGATATATAGGGACTTTGGTGCACAATTTATTTAAAATCGGACGAAAATATATATGAGAGCTATATCTTAATCGTAACCGATTTTCAGGAAACTTAGCTCACATCATTCTGGACCTAGTTCAGTACCCTATGCCACACGTCATTCTAGACTCAATTTAGCACACTGTACAGAATTTCGCGGAAATCGAAAGATTTATGCGGACTTCGGTGTACCTTGTTTACAATTTAACATCTACAGACGGACGGCCGGACATGCATTAATCGACTCACAAAGTGATTCTATGCATATTCTCCAAAGGAACAATGTGTCTATCTCGTTTCCTTTTGCCTGTACCACAGTGTGGTGAAGAGTATAATGAAAAAACTATAAAAATAACCTTCGGGGTAGATACTATTTCCTTAAAATGTTTTTGAATTTGTCTTTAAAAATACTCCTTTAATATGGTTCGAAACTACATATATAGGATAAAACGTGCTTGTATTGACGAAAATGCGATAGAAAAAAGCTATTTCTGATGGTGTGTGTGTGGCCTTGGGACATCAACGTCCTCAGCTTGAAAATATAGCCTTAAAAGTCAAACTTTGAGTCGCATATTGAAACAAAAGTGGAACATTTAGAGGATCTGAATTTCAACCAGACTGACAGCGCTGATAATTACCAGGCTATGACTATGGTACCGAATGTTACCCATCAAATGCCGAAGACACTCCGGTTAGGGGCATATTCGGTGAATTTGATTTTTTTCAAAACTTTAAAATTTGTTTAAATAATACAAATTTTTGTATATGTTTTTGGTACGAGTATTCTTTATAATTAAGTTTCAGACGACAATAACTAGCCATAACGTTTTTATATCTGTTGAATAAGTACTGAGATATAGAGCTACAAAAAAGTCCCGAATGGTGCCCAGTCTCCCCTACATTTTACAACATTACGTACAATAATGTACCTCTGCCTCATCGCATTGATTGTACCACGCTTGTGTGTTTTGTAATATTTATTCGGAACATTGTAAAAATTCTGTCATATTAGAGTGTACACACACACAAACAACTACTCGCACGAAGATGTACATAAAAGTGTACATATTCGTGCAGTTTATTGATATCCAATAAATTCCTCATTCCACCTATGATTCGATAATTGCTTTATAGGCTTCCTTCCAATAGGTACCGACTAACATTACTACTTCGTGTAATTTTTGACTTTTTTGCTTACAACTTCGTCGTATAAGTCGTAAGGAAGATAGGTGAGCACCTCACATCACATTCGAATCAATTATTTCAAATCGATTTCGATGAGATTTTGTCGTGCAGATGCTCCAGTGAATTGGCATCTTTCGGCTGTGTTGTTGTCTTCATGACAACAATAAGCGAAGATAAGTGTTTATTGCGTTTGTTGTGGCAAATTATCACGATTTCACTAGTTCAATAGTTCGTAATGTTGTCGATCGTCATCGTTTGGTATCCGATGCGATTCGATGGCCTTCTGACAAACTAACTTACTGACTGACAATTGGTGGATGGCCAACATGCATGGCTATGAGGATGATGGTGATGATGCTGCTGTGGCTGCTGGTTCATGGCTCTTTGACTTGCAGGCAAAGGAACTAAAGGGAATGTTTGGTATTTTAACGATTAGAATGTTTTTGGTTTAATGTTGCCTGCTAGGTTCGTTTATTGGTCGATACACAACATGGCATGCATGTATGTAGGTATGAATACACGAATGTTCATTTGGGATTTTGAAAGTTCTGCTTAAGTTAACAGGAATGATTATTAAATATATTTCGCAGACAATTCAAAGAAGATATCGTGATGTTAGGATTTTTTTATCTGTCTGGAAAATGATTTCAAATTTATTGGAACTACTTACAAATTCCAAATCTTTTTATTAATAATATTTTATGAAATGTGATTAGTTATTTGAGATTTTTTTGGAAAAATGTTATAACATAAATTTTAATAGCTGCTCTTTTTGGTCTTCGGTTTCTTCAAATCTTTTATATTTGATAGCATAACAATTTTTTAACAATGCTTTTCTATTACTTAATAATAATAAAAGAAAAAAAAAACAATTTTCCCTTTTGAATATTACCATTTTCGTTTTTGTTAACACAATAGCGAAATTTCAATTATTTATATGAGTTTCGGTATCATTTTCGCCCCACAGCCAGACCATAGCAGGGAATTTGGTATTTGCATATCGGCAAATGTGCGACGTCATGAAGTTCACATCACGAAATGTTTGCATATTTGTCGTGGTGTACATTACATAAAAAAGACTAGAGAAAGGGCATAATAAACACGAGTAGCTTATTATATTTTATATGAGCTAAGGATCCAATTTATGAAAGGTTATGCCATGGAATATTTCTAAAAGGACGTTCGTTTGAGGAAGTAAGCAGCAGTTTTCAAAGTAGCAATTTTATTCCATGGTTAAGCATTTTGTGTTAAGTTTAGCCGAGCAAACCTTTCATACTCTCCATCATATCTATACTGACAGTTACATACAATTAAGTTTCCAAACCACTCAGCAAATGATTTTGTGCTGTGAACCAAACATCCGACAATTTAAAAATGCACCAATGCCAACAACGTTTTCCAAAGATATTGTTTAATCTACTTGACCTCATTTTAATAGGCCTATTGACACGAATATGGGGGCTAACCTTAAAAGTGGACTAATATTATTGGGTAGGGCGATCTACTATTTCTTAAGAAAGAAAATAACAAACTACAGCCAATTCGGCAGAAAAGCTCGTCCAAATACTAACCTGTAAGGAAAGTAGTAAAGTCGGACGGGGCCGACTATATGATACCCTTCACCACTTTGGGTATATTCAACAGATGAATCCTAACAGACGTCGCACACTGTAGTACAGGGTATTAATGCATAGAATCACTTTCTGAGTCGATTTATGCATGTGTCGTCTGTCCGTCTGTTGGTGTTAAATTGTAAACAAAGTACAGGTCACATTTATGATCCGAATTGGATGAAAATTGACACAGCTCATTTGTTTGGCCCAAGGACGAACCCAATTGAAATTGGGAAAAAATCGGTTCAGATTTAAATATAGCTCCCATATATATTTCGTCCGATTTTATGAAAATGGTGCACCAAAGTCCCTATATATCCTTCGATTTGCACGAAATTCGGCATAACGTATTGAATTAAGTCTAGAACGATGTATGGTAAATTTCATGAAAATCGGTTTAGATGTAGATATAGCTCCCATATATATTTTCGTCCGATTTTAGGTAAATAGTGCACCAAATTCCCTATATATCCTTCGATTTGCACGAAATTTGGCATAACGTACTGAATTAAGTCTAGAACAATGTGTGTTTACAATTCACTAGAAATCGGTTCAGATTTAGATATAACTCCCAAATATATTTTCGTCCGATTTCAGGTAAATAATACACCCAAGTCCCTATATATCCTTATATTTGCACGAAATTTGGCATAACGTTTTGAATAAAGTCTAGAACGATGAGATGTGTAAATTTCATGAAAATCGGTTCAAATTTAGATATAGCTCTCATATATATTTTTGTCCGATTTAAAGTAAATATTGCACCAAAATCCCTTTATATCCTTCGATTTGCAAGAAATTGGGCATAGCCTACTGAATCGGTACAGATTTCATATATTCGTCCAATTTTACATAAATGATGCACCAAACTCCTAATGATTGTCCGATTAATACGAATATTTGCACAAGGTATAAAATTGAAAATTGAATGACGTTATTGCGTTTTGTTGAAATTGCTGCAGATGCAGCCATAGCTTCCATATGTATTTCGGACGGGTGTCTGATTGAGATTAAATTTTTAACAGTGCGGCGTACCGAATAGCGTGTATCAATTTTGCTAAATTTGTCCCATGGTACGCAGACGGCTCTAAATCTGCCCGAATGAAATTAAATTTAGCAAAGGTTGCATGCAATTGTATGGATATTCACAATATACCAAAGTAGTGAAGGGTATCAAATAGTCGGCCCAGTCCGACCTTACTACTTTCCTTACTGGTTTATTTACTGATGAAGCGTTTTGTACAAAAGATGGGTTTGCCTTAAAAATACAAAGAAAATCAAGTATATTCAGCCGAGAAAGTCTTCTTACATCCTCCACCATAGGTAGACCGACAGTTACTTGCAATCATGAATGATTTTGGGAAGGGGACAAAAAGTCCGACGTATTAAAGGGCACCTTTGTCAACAACATTTTCCAAAGATATTTTACAATCCACTAGTATCAATTTTTATTTGTCCTATTGACACGAATATTGGGACTACTATTGGGACTAAACCTGGAATACTATTGATATTACTTTATAGAGAGATCTGCTGCACCATAAGAAATTAAAACCAGTGAGCGGAGTAGTATATTCGGACGGGGCCGGCCATACGATACTCTACACAACTTCCACGAAACTCTGACTTTCTGCTGATGTTTATTCTGAGTCTGGGCAATATTTCGTGATATTTGCATCCTCTTGCCGATTAGAGGTCAACAGCACCTCTTCCTTACACTGACATATTTTCCGAATATTACTAATATTCAGTACATCCCTTCTAATTACTTGTCCAGATTCCCTTCACCGTGGGTTGTGTTGTAAAGTTCGGCTCATAATTGTGGCCTATATATCGACTCGAAAAAACTCAGAGGCCTACTCCTGTCAACTTACTCACCTGCTTGAATATAGAAGCACAATGGCAAAGAATTGCCCACTCCCTACAAACTGCAGCAAAAGCAATAGTTGGGTACCAAAGACCACCATCAAGAAACCCGTGGTACGATCAAGAGTGTCGTAATTCTACTGATATGAAAAACGCAGCGTATAGGACTACCATGTAGACAGTAGCAACACGTAATGTGTGGGAGAATTATCGGGCTAAAAGTAGAGAGGAGAAACGTTTTTTCAGAAAAAAGAAGAAAGAGCAAGAAAAACGTGAGCGTGAGTAAATCGAGATGTACAGGAGTCCGAATGAAGTCCGAAAATTCTACCAACGGGTAAAACACCAAACCGAAGGCTTTGGTGCAGGCACATCCTCCTGTAGAGATAAAGAAGGAAATCTGGTGACAGATACCGAAAGCGTGCTTGGGATCTGGAAGAAGCATTTTGAAAAATAGTAGCAGTGAAGTGGATACCCGAGAACCAATAATAGATTCCACCATTGACCAGATTTTCGCTCTGCGCCAAATCATGGAAAAGGCCCACGGTAAACACATCGACACATGCCACCCTTGAACAAATTGAGAAGGAGTTTGCCGTTAAAACCATGTTGATGGTATCAACACGCATGACGTGGAGTAGCCTCAGATCAGCTGTGGAACTTGCGAACTACAGCTTCGAGGTAGTCAACGATTTTATATACCTTGGTTCCGCCATAAATAAAACTAATGACATCAGTTTTGAAACTCGGAGAAGGATTGTGATGGCCAACAGATGCTACTATGGTCTAAGTAAGCGGTTTAGAAACAAGGACACCTCCCGCCGACCAAACGCACACTTTTCAAGACGCTGATACTACCCGTGCTGTTATATGGATCTGAAGTATGGGTACTTGGCAAGCAGATGAGGCAGCTCTTGGGGTGTTTGAAAGAAAAATTCTCCGAAAGATCTACGGGCCGATCTGCTTCGACGGTGAATATCGGCGTCGAATGAAGCACGTGCTTTACAATTTATACGCGGACATCGACATAGTCAGTCGTATTGAGCTGCAGCGACTACGATGGCTAGGCCATGTTGTGAGAATGGATGAAGATGCTCCAGCCCAAAAAGCAAATAAAAGCGAACCAGCTGATGGTTCACACAGAAGGGGAAGTCCACTAATTAGATTGAAAAGACCAAGTAGAAAACAACTTGGCACGTGGTCTTTCAAATTGGAGGAGATGCGCACAAGACCGACGCGCTTGGAAATCTTTTCTAAGCTCGGCTTATGGAACAACGGTTTTGTAACGCACAACTCAATACGCCATGGAAAATTTAATATTAGGAGACTAGTTCACCATTTATATAAAATCGGTCGAAAATATATATGGAAGCTATATCCGAATCGATTTTCACCAAATTAAATATAGTCGGTATCATCCAATTCCGATAATAAAATCATTTGCTGGTATAAATTTTATCTCAAT